>NC_057806.1:503154342-503490258 GCF_018294505.1 Triticum aestivum | reverse complement strand
ACAGCAGCAGGTCAACCCTCCGTGGACGTCGGCACCAACCCGTGGACCGGCATTGTCCATGCGTACTCGATGCCGGTCCCTCGGGCTCCCGCTCCGGGCATCCTTGGGCCTCGTCCAGCGAGCCACCAGGCCCTCTTCGCCGCGCAGAACGCCTCTTCCTACAGCGGCTACGGTGCCGCGCCGGCCTTCCATGCCACCCCTGTGCCGGCCTACGAAGGGTTTTACCCTCCTCAGGTGCCGCCGCCGTGGGACCCGGCCCTTCTGGCCGCCCTGCACTCCACCCCGTCACCGAGTTCCTACGGTGGCGGTGGTGACTGGTACATGGACTCGGGCGCCACCGCTCACATGACTGCTCATCCTGGTAACCTCATGTCCGAGACTCCTATTCATACTCCCACTCACATCACCATTGGTAACGGTTCCTCTCTACCCATTACACATGTCGGTCATATGTTGTTTCCTTCTACTTCTACTCCCGTTAACATGTCTAATGTTCTCGTGTCTCCCAACTTAGTCACTAATCTAGTTTCTGTTCGTCGTCTTGCTCGTGAGAATCCTATAACTGTTGAATTTGATGATATCGGCTTTTCTGCCCGTACACGGATGGTACTCCACCGATGTGACAGCCCAGACGAGCTTTACCCGGTGCATCCCTCCGGCGCCACCACACCCGTCGTCCCGCCGCCTTCGCCACTAGTGTCAATCTTTGGCACGCCCGCCTCGGTCACCCCAACTCCATCGTTATGCGTCAGATTCTTCAGAGTTTTTCTTTCTCATGTAATAAGGTTGACAACCACACTTGTGAGGCTTGCCATCTTGGCAAGCACGTTCGTCTTCCCTTTAGCAAGTCTACAAACATTTTCACCTTTCAGTTTCAGTTATTGCATAGTGATATTTGGACGTCCCCCCGGTTGCAAGCAACACGGGCTATCTATACTATTTGGTGATATTGGATGATTTTACTCATTATGTGTGGACATTTCCTCTTCATCGCAAGTCCGACGCTCTTGCCACACTCACAGTTTTTATTTATATGTCACCACGCAGTTCGGTCGTCCCATTCTCGCCTTGCAAACTGACAACGGCAAGGAGTTTGACAACGTCGCCATCCGCAATCTTCTTGCGTCACACGGCACCATTTTTCGCCTCACTTGTCCCTACGTCTCACAACAGAATGGTCGCGCCGAGCGCGTCATTCGCACCCTTAATGACTGTGTCCGCATGTTGCTCTTCCACTCCTATGTGCCTCCTCGGTTCTGGCCGGATGCGCTCGCGACCTCCAGCCTTCTCATTAACATTCGCCCGTGTCGTTCGCGCTGGAACTATACTCCTCATCAGCTTCTCTTCAGTGCGGTTCCATCTTATGATGGTCTTCGCATTTTTGGGTGTCTCTGTTATCCTAGCACCGCGTCCACTGCTCCTCACAAACTCGCTCCCCGGTCGCTTCCATGCATCTTTCTTGGTTATCCTCCCAACACCAAAGGTTACCGCTGCTATGATCCAGTGTCCTGCCGCGTTTTCACTTCGCGGCATGTGTACTTTGATGAGCTGGTGTTCCCGTTTCAGCAGGTACCGTCACCCTCGGCGTCTCCCACGGCGCGGTTCGCCCCTGCCTCCTCCTCTGGCGAACCGACCAGCCGCGCACTGGGCTCGGCCCTGCCCGCGCTCCCCGCGCCGGCGGCCCCCGTCGCTGCGACCCCCACCGCGGCCCCCTCGGTGGCCCCTGTCGCAGTGGCCCCCTTGGCGGGCCCCATCGCTGCGGCCTCCTTGGCCGCCCCCTGTCGCCGCAGCTCCCTTGGCGGCCCCCGTTGCGGCCCCCTCGGCCGCCCCCATCGTCGCGGCTGCACCCCTCACTGGTGTGGTCACTCGGGCTCGGACTGGGACACTTCGTCCTAGCACGCGCTACACGTCTGACCAGTACGCGTGTGCTGCATCTACCTCGGCACCGTCTCCACTCCCCACCTCCGCTCGCGCAGCCCTTCGGGATCCGAACTGGCTTGATGCGATGCGTGAGGAGTTTGACGCCCTGTAGCGCAACCGTACGTGGCAGCTTGTCCCGTGGCCTCCCCATGCCAATGTGATCACTGGCAAGTGGGTCTTCCGCCACAAGACACGCCCCGACGGCTCTCTCGAGCGCTACAAGGCGCATTGGGTGGTGCGCGGCTTTCGCCAGCGTGTCGGCGTGGACTTCACCGACACCTTCGCCCCGGTTGTCAAACCAGGCACGATTCGCGCTGTCCTCCAGCTTGCTGTTTCTCGCGCCTGGCCAGTTCACCAGCTCGATGTGTCTAATGCTTTTTTGCATGGCCATCTCGACGAGCAGGTGTTTTGTCAGCAGCATACTGGTTTCATCGACACTGACTATCCGGACCACGTGTGCGTGCTCTCCCATTCTCTCTATGGGTTGAAGCAGGCGCCTCGGGCCTGGTACCAGCGGATCGCGCCCTTCCTTCAGCAGCAGGGGTTCCGGTCCACAAGGTCCGATGCCTCCCTGTTTGTTTATCACCAGGGTCCCGCCACCGCGTAGCTTCTCCTGTATGTCGACGACATCATCCTGATTGCATCCTCGCCAGCGCTCCTTCAGCAGATCACAGATCGCCTCGGCACTGAGTTCGCCCTCAAGGATTTGGGGGCTCTCCACTACTTCCTCGGCATCGAGGTTGTGCGCCGGGCTACTGGCTTCTTCTTGCATCAGCAGAACTACGCCTATGAGCTTCTGGAGCGAGCGGGCATGCTTAACTGCAAGCCTGCTCCTACGCCTGTCGACACGAAGGCTAAGGTGTCCGCCGTCGAGGGATCTCCGGCGTCCGATGCTCCCTTCTACCGCTCCACGTCGGTGCTCTTTAGTACCTCACACTGACGTGTCCGGACATTCAGTACGCTGTCCAGTAGGTGTGCCTTCACATGCATGCTCCTCGTGATACTCATTGGGCTCTGGTGAAACGTATCCTTCGGTACATACGTGGCACCACAGCTATGGGTCTCACCCTGACGGCATCACCTGACACCAGCCTTGTCGCCTACTCCGATGCCGACTGGGCTGGGTGTCCCGACACTCGACGCTCCACTTCCGGCTACTGCGTCTACCTTGCGCCCTCTCTGATTTCGTGGTCGTCTAAACGACAACCCACGGTCTCACGATCGAGTGCTGAGGCCGAGTACAGGGCCGTGGCCAACACCGTTGCGGAGTGCTCTTGGCTACGACAGCTAGTTCAGGAGTTGCTATGCGAGGTTACCAAGGTGACGCTTGTTTACTGCGACAAGGTCTCCGCGGTGTATCTCGCTGCCAACCCTGTCCATCACCGACGGACAAAGCATATTGAGCTCGACATTCACTTCGGCAGGGAGCACGTCGCACTTGGTCGTGTTCGAGTTCTCCATGTGCCCACCGATCAGCAATTCACCGATGTCATGACGAAGGGACTACCCAGCTCGACGTTTGAGGGCTTTCGGTCCAGTCTCTGCGTCACCGGCGACGCTTCGACTGCAGGGGGGTTTGTTGAACATGTGTACATGTACGTAGGTCTGGATTTTGTATGCCGTACCTGTAGTGTCTCTCTCCCTCTGTATTTACTTGTATCTTGGGCGACAAGACACCGGTCGCACCCCTTGTACCTATATATATGTGCCTAGTGCACGATCAATCAATTATCGATGCACCAAATCATTCTCTACAGGTAGGATGGTCATTTTTGAAAATACATCACTTTTTTTAGAAAAACTGAAAATACATCACCTGCGATGGACCTTGGCCGAGCCAGCGGACTGGGCCGGCCCACCAGGCCGCTACTAGTTATTTCAACGTGCAACTAAAAATCTTGAGAAAAAAGAGAGGCACCAAGAATCCAAGTTGGTACCTCATCCTTGTAATCACGGGAGCTTAGAGCATCTCCAGCCGCGCCCCCAACAAGGCCCCCCAGGCGACTTCTCGGCCGCCAGCGCCGAAAAATCGGCCCAGTCGCGCCCCCAAGGGCCCATTTTTCGCCGGCTCGGGCCGAAATTGGCGCCGGCGGACCCAACCCGAACCCAGCGCGCTGGGGGCACCAGGCGAATTGTTTTGGCATGAAACAGCCGCGGGCCCTCTTTGCCAGCGAGTCGTCTCTCTTCTCGCCGCTTTGTTGTCCTCATCCCCCCGTTTCCCGCGGCGAATCAATGCCAAAGCTGCCGCGCCGGTCAGCCTCCTCCATTGATGCCTCACGGGCGGCGCAGTGACCGGACGCCCCTCGCCCGCCACGCGTACGAGCGGTGCCTCCGCCTATATAAGCCGAACCCCAGCACGCCGATGACACACACAGAATCTCCACCCCTGCAGCGCCATTTCTCCCCGCGGAGTACGACGAGATAGCCCGGGCGGCTTCTCCGATGAGGACGCCCTACGGTGGGCGCAGGACGACTACCTCCGCGATGAGATGGTCCGGCAGCGCCGGGCCCTGGAGGAGGTAACCGCCCGCAAACGTGGGCGCGAGGACGAGCGCGGCGTCGTGATCCTCGACAACGATGACGACGAGGACACCCCCGGACTGTCCAACCCGCCGCGCCAACCGGGGGAGGGTTGCAGCAGGGACGACGGCCGCGGAGGAGGCGGCGATGGCGACGACGACGACGGCGGCGACTACACGCTGTTCTACCGCCTCCTCGGCATGTAAAACTGCAAGGGCGGCGGGCGGCAAGGAGCGACGAGGGAGACGACGAGGAGCAGCCTAGTAGCGTTTTTTTTCTTTTTTGTAAAATATTTTAAATATGTACGAACTCGCCGAAGTTTGGTTGAATTTGCGCCGTGTTTGTGCCGAAATTAAAATTTTCAAAAGAACTTGGGCGCCGCGACTGGGGGACATCACGCCCCCAGCACATGGTTTGCGCTGGTGCGCCCCAGGGGGCGATTTTTAGCGCCTCCTGGGGGGCTAACGGCTGGAGATGCTCTTACCACTCGATTGCACCACTGCTAGTGATGGTTAAAAGACGAAATATTCTATTAGTTATTGTTTGTAGATCTCAAGGTTATCGTTGCTCTTTTTGACGTCAACCACGTCCATGCAATTTATTATTCAAAAGGTTCAGGGTTCTCTGAAGCTACAATACTGAGAATACAATCAGAAGACTGAAGCGCGCAGACCTCACACATCCTATGTGGAATATGGTGTTTTTAGATATTCTTGAATACAAGGTTATGAAAAAAATGGGACCATTCCAAGGATGTTTGAATTATGAAAAAGGTGTTCGAAAATGGGGCCATTCCACTGTTATAAACACCGTCTCCTCGTCGGCCGTCCACGCACCCGGCGCCCGCTTCTTCTTTCCCCCGTCGCCGGCCGCTTCTCCTCCACCCTGCCGCCGCTCTCTTCTCTCTCCCTTTCGGCGACGATGTCATCCAACGGCGCGAGCAGCAGCTCCGGCAGCGGCAGTCCTCCGGTGGGCAGTGCCTGGGCACGCGTGATATAGAGGAGCTCATCCGTTTTGGCCTCACGATGCTGCCGATCTGCTGTCTCCGGCAAGAGTTCAAAATCACCGCCGACGGGTATCCGACGAGGGGCCCCGATGCAACGCCGAAGGAGCATCGCCGCCACATCGGCGGCCAGTGGAACAATGTTGGCCGCCATCGCTTTCGGGACGGCAAGAACTACTGGGCCGTCATGGGCGAGTTCCGGCGGGCGGCTACAGGATCTTCGTCGGCCCCGCGTCGACCGGCGAGGTGTGCCGAACACTGCGCCCCGGCACCCCTGCCCCCCCTCCCCGTTGGAGCAAGTTGTGCTCCGGGAAGACGGCGACCCCGAGGACACCCTCGGCTACCTCATTGCCTTACGGGCGTCGCAGGCAGAGGCGTGCGGCGGCGAGGGAGGTCGCGCAGATAGCGGTGGCGTTGGAGGCGGCAGGCGCATTAGAGGCAGAGGCAGTGGCATCGGAGGAGGAGGAGGGGGACGACATCGACTAGGTCGCTGCCACCCCAGAGCAGCGACGACGGTGACGAAGGTGGGGGCGAGATCATCGAAATTTTGTAAAATATGTTTGAATGAAATTTCATAATGTTTCATTAAATTTTGTTATGTTTGAATGCAACTTAGATGCAAAAATAATTGCAAAGTATTTATATTAGGTTTTAAACTTTAGAATTTTATTTATTAAAAAATTAAATATATATATATATATATATATATTAAAATATATTCCACAAACAACGATTTTTTTTTTGAAAAAAACTCCAACGGCGCCAACGGGCTGGCTTAGCGGATGCGAATTATAAAATTAAAGAAATAAGGTTCACAACATTTTTTTGCCAGTTAATGGGCATGCCCATTGGAGCACTCCACGCAAAATTTGAACAAATTTGAAGGCGGAACACACGTTGCATCACGCCCGGCCACTATTTTAAGTTTTTTCGCCGAGAAAACCCTAAAAAATGCATACAATGTAAAAAATTATTGAAACTTGGCACCGATACTTGCCATGGTGATTGTAGCGTGTGGAAAAAATTGAGCCCATTCGGTGGATGTGAGAAAAGAAGTTGTACCGGACGAACCCTTCCACCCTAACCGAAACCCTCGTTCTACAACAAGTACCGGTGTACATTCATAAATTTTACCGAACTTTTGCCAGCTAGTGGGCATACCCATTGGATCACTCCATGCAAAAATTAAACGAATTTGGAGAGCGGACGCACGTTGCGTCACGTCCGGCAACTATTGTAGTGGGTTTTCGCTGAGAAAAACCCTAGAAAATGCATACAGTGTAAAAAATCATTGAAACTTGGCACCGATGCTTGCCATGGTGATTGTAGCGTGTGGAAAAAAATTTGAGCCCGTTCGGTGGATGTGAGAAAAGAAGTTGTACCAGACGAACCCTTCTGCCCTAACCGAAACCCTCCGTTCTACCACAAGTACCGGTGGACATTCATAAACTTTACCCAACTTTTTCCAGCTAGTGGGCATGCCCATTGGATCATCCGATGCAAAAATTGAACTAATTTGGAGACCGTACGCACGTTGTGTCACGTGCGGCCACTATTTTAGGGGGGGTCTGCCGAGAAAACCCTAGAAAATGCATACAGTATAAAAAAATCATTGAAACATGGCACCGATGCCTGCCATGGTGATTGTAGCATGTGGAAAAATTGTGAACCTGTTCGGTGGATGTGAGAAAAGAAGTTGTACCAGACAAACCCTTCCGTCCTAACCAAAATCCCTTTGTTCTACAGCAAGTACCGGTGTACATTCATAAAATTTACCCAACCTCTGCCAGTTAGTGGGTATGCCCATTGGACCACTCCCGCAAAATTTGAACGAATTTGGATACCGAACGCATGTTGTGTCACGTCCGACCACTATTTTAGGGTTTTTTCGCCGGGAAAACCCTAGGAAATGCATACAGTGTCAAAAATCATTGAAATTTGGCACCAAATGGGTTATGAAAAAAATCATCGGATTTGAAAAAAAACTTCATCGATTTTGTGAAAAGGTTCTCGGGTTTGAAATATGTTCATTGATTTTGACCAATAAGTTTATGGATTTGAAAAAAGTTCATCAATCTTGAAAAAATATTCATGGATTTGGAAAAGATCGATTTGGAACAAAAAATTTCGGATTTGGAAAAAGTTCATCCATTTCGAAGAAAAAAATCACGGGCTTGAGAAAAGTTCACAGATTCCTAAAAAATTTACGAATAAAAAAAGTTCAATCAAAAAGTTGCAAAAAATTGAAAAGAGTTCATGTACTTGAAAAAGAATTGAATAGATAGTTAGCAAAAAAACTGAATAAAAGTTCACGGATTTGAAAAAAAATCGTCCAAATTGAGGACTTATACCTATGGACCAATATGTGAGATCTCCTCTATCTCACTACAATAAAGTGTGGGTCTCACTTGATACCAACAGGGTTCTTATTTTCTTCTAAAATTATTCGCTTGTTTACTCCTGACAAGTGAGGCCACACTTAACATTATGAGATAGAGAGAGCTGACATGTGGGTCTGGGGGTATTTTTGTCATATAACATGGTCAACGGGTTTGGCATGACAATAACGATGTTTAATGGCTTTTTTGAGCAAACATCTAATGGAATGATGGCATTTTTTAGATATTTAATGGCATTTTGTGTAAACAACACACGAAATGATGACATTTTTTAGCAGTTATAACTTCCAATGAAAAAACTGAGTAGTGGGACACAACTAGTGACATAAATGGTAAAAACCCAAATCTTTATAGGTAGAAAAGAATTAATCTTGTTTATAATGAAAACCGGATCAAAAACCTCACAAATGTGTTTTTGTGTGTTGCAAACGAAACAAGCAACAAGACAACAAGAGCACACCGTGCCCCCAATGCTCCACTTCTGCAAATCCCCATCACATGTTCACACCACCGCATAAGAAAACAAATTGACAATTACATTGGCCCCATCCAAATCTATGTTGTCACTCCAAAAGAACAATTCATCATGCAATCGCCGCTAGCAAAACACAGCTCCACAAAGACAGCTCAACCGGGTTGAAGGGATGGCTCTGTCACCTTGTACAGGATGGACGAGTCTGAGAGAATCACCCAAATGATGAATCGACATCATTGTGGTTTGTTCATCTCCAATAGCTCATAGAATTGTTGCGTGGTGTGATATATCAGACATATATATATTCATTTTTTTATCTCTACCAAGAAAGGCACGTGGTGTAGATTTATATAGGCACCGCTCGTTGCCAAGATTACCTAAAGAGGAGTAGCTCTTACTCACTTTGTGTTTTGGTAGGCATGCCAAACAGATGAGTTACATGCATGCATGGTTGGAGCATGACCCAACATGCAGCAATGTTCTTTTCTTTTCAGTTTTTACCCTTCTTCTGTTCTTCACCTGAAGCACACACTCTTTCCGTTTGTTGTTTCTAGAAGCACGCAATCTTGACATGAGGTTTATAGCATTTTCGGTCTTAGTTCCAATCAATATCAACATATACTCCATAATCGACCTTCATGCTAAAGCCAAGCCAAAAGCCAAAATTATATAGTTTTGTCCAATCTGCATATATGAATGGGAACCACTGAACTACACACACACTCCCATTTTCGTGCTATGTCCAAATATCATACATCGCCATGTAATAATGATGAGTATTTGTAGGGATCAACCCTAAACACATGAGCTACAAATCACCGCATCGTACAACAATGATTTTATTGTTTTTTCTCTCTCTCTTCATTTGATGGGTGAATGCGCCCCAATTGTGGCGCTAACATTTGTTGTTTAGAAAAATAAAAAATAAAATCATATTTTTAAAGTTTCAGATAATCCTGAAAATAATATGCATGATCATTGAAATGTATGCCGCATTTCTGTAAAGTTTAATGATCAAATACGATTTTCTGTGATCTGTATAAAACAACAAAATAATAGAATTTTATAGTGAATAGTGCATGTGCTAGAAACACCTTTTTTGTAGCTTGAACCACAACGTATTTCATCATGAAAATTTACGAAGATAGTATACATCCTTAGGTTCGTGTGTAATTTTTCAGAATGTTTTGAAACTTTAAAATAAGGATTTTGTATTTTTTTTAAAAAAAATATGGCTGCATGGAGCCCAGGATCCAAAAGTTGTTTCTGATAATTGTGCTTGAATTAAGCACTATGGGCCTAATTAAGGCATGTTAAAAGTTAATTTAACAAGAAAATTAGATTTTTCAATGGTAAAATAAACTTGATTGTAAATAATTGTATTTTATAGGAACTGCATAAAGCGAACACACTGAACACGTCATAATTGTACAAAAAGGGGGTCTGGCATAATCATTTACATAATATAACCGCAATACAGAAGGACCTTAGAATCGCCTGTGCAAATTTGTATTACAACCAAGAGCCTAATCTACATTTTCCAATAAGACTGAAAGCTTATAAGTTTAACAGGAAGTCTGAGAACTAATCTACGGGGTTTAAGGACTTCAATATGAAGTATGTATAAGTTGAGGGCTGGAATGCAAGTATCTCTCATATCAGGGTCTTAAACATAGAAATAGAGGTGCTACTATGTAAATTTGAGAAAATACATTGGCTACCTGACTGCCATGTTGGCACGAACACCTTAATGGGCACGACGAATCCGTAGCCTTGAGTCGGATGTCGTTGGAGGGGTTGGTGCATAGCAGGGCTTGCTTGGGCTGAAGCCTGAAGGGACGACTTTGTCACCATCGTGGACATGGTGTGTGCCACGCCGTGGGTGGCTCTTTAGGGTGTGTTTGATTCCAGCATCAAGTGGAATGCCATAGAACCGTTCCATTTCTAAGGAATAAAATGATTTCATCTTGATGTTTGGCAAGAATAAAATTACGTAGGATGGAACGGTTTCTGGGGGTAGAATGCCAAAATTTGATCAATGTCGGACTTGAGCAAGAACGCCACATCGATATAGGTTGAGGGTCACGAGCGACGATGAGACGCCCCCGATTTGATCGTACACTAATCATGCACGCAAATGTGTACGACCAAGATCAAAGACTCACGGGAAGATATCACAACACAACTCTAGACACAAATTAAAATAATACAAGCCAGGGGCCTCGAGGGCTCGAATACATAAGCTCAAATACACAAGAGTCAGCGGAAGCAATAATATCTGAGTACAGACATAAGTTAAACAAGTTTGCCTTAAGAAGGCTAGCACAAACTGGGATACAGATCGAAAGAGACGTAGGCCTCCTGCCTGGGATCCTCCTAAACTACTCCTGGTCGTCGTCAGCGGCCTGAACGTAGTAGTAGGCATCTTCGGTGTAGTAGGAGTCGTCGTAGACGGTGGCGCCTGGATCCTGGGCTCCAGCATCTGGTTGTGACAACCAGGAAGAAATGGAAAGGGGGGAAAGAGGGAGAAAAGCAACCGTGAGTACTCATCCAAAGTACTCACAAGCAAGGATCTACACTACACATGCATGGGTATCTGTGTAAAGGGGCAATATCGGTGGACTGAACTGCAGAATGCCAGAATAAGAGGGGGATAGCTAGTCCTGTCAAAGACTACGCTTCTGGAAGCCTCCATCTTGTAGTAGAAGAAGCGAGTAGATGGTAAGTTAACCAAGTATCCTCGCATAGCATAATCCTACCCGGCGATCCTCTCCTCGTCGCCCTGTGAGAGAGCGATCACCTGTTGTATCTGCCACTTGGAAGGGTGTGTTTTATTAAGTATCCGGTTCTAGTTGTCATAAGGTCAATGTAACTCCAAGTCGTCCTGTTACCGAAGATCACGGCTATTCGAATAGATTAACTTCCCTGCAGGGATGCACCACATTTCCCAACACGCTCGATCCCCTTTGTCCAGACACACTTTTCTGGGTCATGCCCGGCCTCGGAAGATCAACACGTCGCAACCCTACCTAGGCACAACAGAGAGGTCAGCACGTTGTTCTAAATCCTATGGCGCAGGGGTCTGGGCCCATCACCCATTGCACACCTGCACGTTGCGAGGGCGGCCGGAGAGCAGACCTAGCAACCTCCATTACAAAGGAAGTTGCGTTACACGGTCCAACCCGGCGCGTGCCGCTCAGTCGCTGACGCCACAAAGGCTTTGGCTGATACCACGACGCCGAGTGCCCATAAATGTTCCCGCGTAGTTGGTTAGTGCGTATAGACCAGTGGCCAGACTCAGATCAAATACCAAGATCTCGTTAAACGTGTTATTTTGACATAACCGCGGACGCCGACCAGGGCCAGGCCCGCCTCACACCTAGGTGGTCTCCGCCTGTCCTATCGCTCCGCCTCAAAGTAACAGTCGGGGGCCGTCGGGAACCTAGGCCCACCACTACCTGGGTGGAACCACCTGCCCCTTCAACCCCCAACATCGAAATCACTTGCGGGTACTCAACGAGCCGACCCGACTTTAGTCACAACATGTATAGCATGTATGTATAGCATATACCCGTGATCAACACCTGACGTGATCACGGCCCGATAGTATAGCATGGCAGACTGACAAGAATGTAGGGCTACTGATGATAATCTAGCATCCTATAGTAAGCATTTAGGATTGTAGGTAAGGTAACAACAGTTGTAGCAACAATGATAGGCTATGCAACAGAATAGGATTAACGGAAAGAAGTAACATGCTACACTACTCTAATGCAAGCAGTAGAGAAGAATAGGCGATATATGGTGATCAGGGAGGGGCTTGCCTGGTTGCTCTGGCAAGAAGGAGGGTTTGTCGTCGATGTAGTCGATCACAGGGGTACCGGCAGCGGTCTCGGGGTCTACCGGAAAGAAGTAACAGGGGGGACACAATAAATAACAGAGCAAACAAAGCATCACAAAGTATAACATGGCAATACGCGGTGCTAGGGGTGACCTAACGCAGTACTAGGTGCTACCGGCGAAAGGGGAAAGCATCCGGGAAAGTATTCCCGGTGTTTCGGGTTTCCGGACATATGAACCAGAGGGGGAAAGTTGCGAGTTTGCTATGTTAGGGATGTGTGGCGGACGAATGGGCTGCGCATTCGGATTCATCTCGTTGTTCCGAGTAACTTTCATGTACAAAGTTTTCCCATCCGAGCTATGGATTAATTTCTATGAATTTTAAAAGTTTTAATTATATTCTGGGATTTCCTGGATTCGTTTAATAATTCGAGTAAATAGCGAAATGGATAAGGATACCCAAAAGTGTACCCAGCCAAAGTGTAAATGAGGTTGACAGGTGGGGCCAGTCAACTGTCCAGTCAGTAGTTGACTGGTCCACGTTTGACTAGTCAACGGTCCAGTGGGACCCTTTGTCATACACTAAATTTTTAACACGTTCTAATTATCTATTTTAAATTAGCAATGGTCCCACATGTCATTTGTTATTAAGCTAATTAGAAACTAACTAATCCTAATCTAAGTCCAAATAGGGGCCGGCCTTACTGGGCAGAGCCCAGCCGGCCGGGCACGCACGCGAGCGAGCACGGCAGCCCTTGGCAGAGAGCCAGCGGCATGAGCCAGGAAGTGGCGTGGCACACGGCCAGGGAGCGGACGGGGGGTTAGGGCGCGTGCGGGGTGGCTCGTCGGCGCCGCCAGGGACGGTGGCGGACGCGGCCGCGAGAGGATGGGGGTGGCCGGGAACGGCGCTGGTGACGGGCGGAGGCAGAGGGGACCGGAGCCGCAGGCGCGCGGGGCGTTGGTGCCGGACGCGTGGTTAGGGTCGTTCGAAAGCCTGCGGCGAGGAGAGACGGTTGGTGCCCGTGGTTCATGCCGGGGCGGCCAAAATCGACAGCGGCGAGCGCGACCGCGGCGGCTGCAGAGAAGCGGCTGTGCGAGCAAGAGGCGGTGGCGGAGCTCGCGTGTGGGGATGCGAAGAAGCTGCTGGCGGTGGTGGCAAGCGGGGGAGGCGCGGGCCCAGGACAGGGCGCGGTCGGAGCGTGCGCACAGGCGGAGCAGTCGCCGGCGGCTGTAGCAGCACGAGAAACAGGGCAGCACGACCAGCAGACAGGGGAGGACGCGCGCAAACGTAGCGGGCAGTGGGTCGAGGGCGCGGGCAGGGGATTCAGCGCGCGTGTGTGCAGCAGCAGCGGCAGGGCCACGAGCGGGCGCGCGAGCGTGAGGCGGGGCACGACAGAGACGCGATGAGCACGACCAGGGGTACAACGAGCGGAGCTCGGAGGCGGAGCTCCAAGCACGGCGGCCTCGGCAAGTACGGGCGACTATGACGATGGAAATGAGGGGGAAGGGGGGAATCAGAGGAGGGCCTCACAGTGGAGCTTGTGGGCGCGTCGGGGAAGCCGGCGAAGCTCGGGAGGCGGCGAATCGAGGCGAGGTCTGTGGCGGTGCAGATGGGAAGAAGAAGATGATGGCGAGGCTTGGAGGAGTCCTGGCTCGGGACCGTGCTCGTCGACGATGCAGTGGAGGCAAATGAAGCTCTTGGTCAAGCTCCAAGCACGCGGGGGCGATGGTGGTCATGTGGACGGGGTCGGCCATGGCGTCGGAGGTTTCGGGCGCCGCCGAAATCAAGAGAGAGAGCAGGCGAGAGGAAGAATGGGTGGTCTAGGGTTCCGGGGAGGGAGAGAGGGGCAGGGGCTGCCCTTATGCGCGACGGGGAACCGCGGGATGGTCGCCACGCATCCACAACCGCGGCCATGGTGGTTCGGATGCATGCCACCACCCCCTGTGAACAGGGAGGAGGAGGATGGCTCCTGGTGGGCTGGGTCTGCACTGTGGCCACTAGGGCCCAGTGCAGCAGTAGCAGTTCCTCAACCTCTTTTCCTTTCTAAAACTTTTCTATTTTATGCTTTTTCTTTTAATATGCACTCTTTGTATTTAACTAAGCCATCAAATGATTTTTGCAAAATATGGAACTTGGTCCAAAATTGGTGTTACATTTTTAGGCACCGCCACAAAAAGTTTGAGAGATATTTGAATTCATTTGGAATTTTGTTTCAATAGAAATGATAAAATTTGTGGTTGTTTGCCACAGTTTCGGATAGTTGAGGGCATCTAAACATTTATTTAAAAAATGTTGGTTCACCACAAATATTAACAAATGAATATTTTCCACATGATGAACATTTTAGTTTTAACGTTTGAAAACTTTTATCGTTTAACTTTAATTCAAACTTGAATTTGAATCAGTTTCAAACTAACGCGAGATTAACAACAGTAACCGAGGTGACGTGGCATCATTAGCATGGAATTACTGTAGCATAATTATCCGGGCGTCACAATTCTCCTCCACTACAAGAAATCTCGTCCCGCGATTTAAGAGGTAGAGTAAGGGGGGAAGACTAGGTTACGCAATTCTAACGATTCTTCTCGGTCTTGGTTGCTCTTCTCGAAGAGGTCGATCCACCACGTTGATGTCTTCATTTCTCCACTTCAGGTCATCCTGATGAAGTCGGCATCCTTTCTCCGGGAACTCCATCGTACTTACGAAAAGGATAAGGGGTAGCTCCGGAAGAACGGAAGTCTACAAGGTGGCTATCTGGTTTATAACTTAGCGAATGTGATCGATAGTAACTCTCGAGTTGAAACTTAAGAAAATATCGAGAGAAAAGTAAGAAGGTAAATAAGAAGTTTCAAGCGGGTAGGCAATTGTTCGATGCGTGAAACAAGGCGTGGAAGGGGTATAGAGCAACGCGAGAAAGTATTGCGCCTGATACCCGAATAGATCACTAGGAGGGTGGCTCATGGCCTACATATGAAGCCAAGCGTGGGGAATAACTTTGGAAATAGGGGGTGTACACGAGAGTTAGGTTTCGATCCTGCGGAACTGCGGGTTATGGGCCCACCATGTGGGTTAAAAGTAGGAACGGCAGAGACGTCTTGCGTGATCATGTAAGCAAAGCATGTCAAAGGATAGCCTATCATTTATGCCGGCAACAACATCGATACCGAGGGCGAGGGATGAAGAGAACCATTTTCCTGCTCGTCGAAACAAGGTGGACCAATAGGCAAAGTTCTCGTCCATCGGTGGTTACCGAAATATCATCAACAATAGTAACAGCGTCTTACTGACCGAGTTGTACACCATGGTGTTTACATAAGCAGGAGAATATTACTGCTTAGTGTTGGAAATATGCCCTAGAGGCAATAATAAATTGATTATTATTATATTTCCTTGTTCATGATAATCGTTTATTATCCATGCTAGAATTGTATTGATAGGAAACTCAGATACATGTGTGGATACATAGACAACACCATGTCCCTAGTAAGCCTCTAGTTGACTAGCTCGTTAATCAATAGATGGTTACGGTTTCCTGACCATGGACATTGGATGTCGTTGATAACGGGATCACATCATTAGGAGAATGATGTGATGGACAAGACCCAATCCTAAGCCTAGCACAAGATCATGTAGTTCGTATGCTAAAGCTTTTCTAATGTCAAGTATCATTTCCTTAGACCATGAGATTGTGCAACTCCCGGATACCGTAGGAGTGCTTTGGGTGTGCCAAACATCACAACGTAACTGGGTGGCTATAAAGGTACACTACGGGTATCTCTGAAAGTGTCTGTTGGGTTGGCACGAATCGAGATTGGGATTTTGTCACTCCGTGTAAACGGAGAGGTATCTCTGGGCCCACTCGGTATGACATCATCATAATGTGCACAATGTGACCAAGGGGTTAATCACGGGATGATGTGTTACGGAACGAGTAAAGAGACTTGCCGGTAACGAGATTGAACAAGGTATCGGTATACCGACGATCGAATCTCGGGCAAGTACCATACCGCTAGACAAAGGGAATTGTATACGGGATTGATTGAGTCCTTGACATCGTGGTTCATCCGATGAGATCATCGTGGAACATGTGGGAGCCAACATGGGTATCCAGATCCCGCTGTTGGTTATTGACCGGAGAACATCTCGGTCATGACTACATGTCTCCCGAACCCGTAGGGTCTACACACTTAAGGTTCGATGACGCTAGGGTTATAAAGGAAGTTTGTATGTGGTTACCGAATGTTGTTCGGAGTCTCGGATGAGATCCCGGACGTCACGAGGAGTTCCGGAATGGTCCGGAGGTAAAGATTTATATATAGGAAGTCCTGTTTCGGCCATCGGGACAAGTTTCGGGGTCATCGGTATTGTACCGGGACCACCGGAAGGGTCCCGGGGGCCCACCGGGTGGGGCCACCTGCCCCGGGGGGCCACATGGGCTGTAGGGGGTGCGCCTTGGCCTACATGGGCCAAGGGCACCAGCCCCTAGAGGCCCATGCGCCAAGATATAGGGAAAAGGGGGAGTCCTAAAGGGGGAAGGCACCTCCGAGGTGCCTTGGGGAGGATGGACTCCTCCCCCCCTCTTAGCCGCACCCCTTCCTTGGAGGAAGGGGCAAGGCTGCGCCTCTCCCCTCTCCCCTGCCCCTATATATAGTGGAGGGGAGGGAGGGCATCCATACCTGAGCCCTTGGCGCCTCCCTCCCTCCCGTGACACCTCCTCCTCTCCCGTAGGTGCTTGGCGAAGCCCTGCAGGATTGCCACGCTCCTCCATCACCACCACGCCGTTGTGCTGCTGCTGGATGGAGTCTTCCTCAACCTCTCCCTCTCTCCTTGCTGGATCAAGGCGTGGGAGACATCGTCGAGCTGTACGTGTGTTGAACGCGGAGGTGCCGTCCGTTCGGCACTAGGATCATCGGTGATCTGAATCACGACGAGTACGACTCCATCAACCCCGTTCACTTGAACGCTTCCGCTTAGCGATCTACAAGGGTATGTAGATGCACTCTCCTTCCCCTTGTTGCTGGTTTCTCCATAGATAGATCTTGGTGACACGTAGGAAAATTTTAAATTTCTGCTACGTTCTCCAACAGTGGCATCATGAGCTAGGTCTATTGCGTAGATTCTTTGCACGAGTAGAACACAAAGTAGTTGTGGGCGTCGATATTGTTCAATATGCTTGCCGTTACTAGTCTTATCTTGATTCGGCGGCATCGTGGGATGAAGCGGCCCGGACCAACCTTACACGTACGCTTACGTGAGACCGGTTCCACCGACAAACATGCACTAGTTGCATAAGGTGGCTGGCGGGTGTCTGTCTCTCCCACTTTAGTCGGATTGGATTCAATGAAAAGGGTCCTTATGAAGGGTAAATAGCAATTGGCATATCACGTTGTGGTTCATGCGTAGGTAAGAAACGTTCTTGCTAGAAACCCATAGCAGCCACGTAAAACATGCAAACAACAATTAGAGGACGTCTAACTTGTTTTTGCAGGGTATGCTATGTGATGTGATATGGCCAAAAGGATGTGATGAATGATATATGTGATGTATGAGATTGATCATGTTCTTGTAATAGGAATCACGACTTGCATGTCGATGAGTATGACAACCGGCAGGAGCCATAGGAGTTGTCTTTATTTATTTGTGACCTGCGTGTCAACTTAAACGTCATGTAATTACTTTACTTTATTGCTAACCGTTAGCCATAGTAGTAGAAGTAATAGTTGGCGAGGCAACTTCATGAAGACACGATGATGGAGATCATGATGATGGAGATCATGGTGTCATGTCGGTGACGATGATGATCATGGAGCCCCGAAGATGGAGATCAAAAGGAGCAAAGTGATGATGGCCATATCATGTCACTATTTGATTGCATGTGATGTTTATCATGTTTATACATGTTATTTGCTTAGAACGACGGTAGTAAATAAGATGATCCCTTACAACAATTTCAAGAAGTGTTCTCCCCTAACTGTGCACCGTTGCGACAGTTCGTGTTTCGAAGCACCACGTGATGATCGGGTGTTAGATTCTAACATTCACATACAACGGGTGTAAGACAGATTTACACACACGAAACACTTAGGGTTAACTTGACGAGCCTAGCATGTACAGACATGGCCTCGGAACACGGAGACCGAAAGGTCGAACATGAGTCGTATAGAAGATACGATCAACATGAAGATGTTCACCGATGATGACTAGTCCGTCTCACGTGATGATCGGACACGGCCTAGTTTGACTCGGATCATGTAATCACTTAGATGACTAGAGGGATGTCTATCTGAGTGGGAGTTCATAAGATGAACTTAATTATCCTGAACATAGTCAAAAGGTTTTTGCAAATTATGTCGTAGCTCACGCTATAGTTCTACTATTTAGATATGTTCCTAGAGAAAAATTAGTTGAAAGTTGATAGTAGCAATTATGCGGACTAGGTCCATAAACTGAGGATTGTCCTCATTGCTTCATAGAAGGCTTATGTCCTTAATGCACCGCTCAGTGTGCTGAACCTCGAACGTTGTCTGTGGTTGTTGCGAACATCTGACATACACGTTTTGATAACTACGTGATAGTTCAATTAAACGGTTTAGAGTTGAGGCACCAAAGACGTTTTAGAAACATCGCGAAACATATGAGATGTTTTGAGGGCTGAAATTGGGATTTCAGGCTCGTGCCCATGTCAAGAGGTATAAGACCTCCGATGACTTTCTTAACCTGCAAACTAAGGGAGAAAAGCTCAATCGTTGAGCTTGTGCTCAGATTGTCTGAGTACAACAATCGCTTGAATCGAGTGGGAGTTGATCTTCCAGATGAGATAGTGATGGTTCTCCAAAGTCATTGCCACCAAGCTGTTAGAGCTTCGTGATGAACTATAATATATCAGGGATAGATATGGTGATCCTTGAGGTACTCGCGATGTTTGACACCGCGAAAGTAGAAATCAAGAAGGAGCATCAATTGTTGATGGTTGGTGAAACCACTAGTTTCAAGAAGGGCAAGGGAACAAAGGGATACTTCATGAAACGGCAATTCAACTGCTGCTCTAGTGAAGAAACCCAAGGTAAAACCCAAACCCGAGACTAACTGCTTCTGTAATAAGGGGAACAACCACTAGAGCAGAATTACCCTAGATACTTGGTAGATAAGAAGGCTGGCAAGGTCGATAGAAGTATATTGGATATACAATGTGTTAATGTGTACTTTGCTAGTACTCCTAGTAGCACCAGGGTATTAGATACCGGTTCGGTTGCTAAGTGTTAGTAACTCGAAACAAAAGGCTACGGAATAAACGGAGACTAGCTAAAGGTGAGCTGACGATATGTGTTGGAAGTTTTTCCAAGCTTGATATGATCAAGCATCGCACGCTCCCTCTACCAAAGAGATTGGTGTTAAACCTAAATAATTGTTATTTGGTGTTTGCGTTGAGCATAGACATGATTGGATTACGTCTATCGCAATACGGTTATTCATTTAAGGAGAATAATGGTTACTCTATTTATTTGAATAATACCTTCAATGGTCTTACACCTAAAATGAATGGTTTATTAAATCTCGATCGTAGTGATACACATGTTCATGCCAAAAGATAGTAATGATAGTACCACCTACTTGTGGCACTGCCACGTAAGTCATATCGGTATAAAACGCATGAAGAAGCTCCATATTGATGGATCTTTGGGCTCACTCGTTTTTGAAAAGTTTGAGACATGCGAACCATGTCTATTGGTGTATATGCATGAAGAAACTCCATGCAAATGGACCGTTTTGACTCACTTGATTTTGAATCACTTGGGACATGCAAATCATACCACATGGGCAAGATGACTGAAAAGCCTCGTTTTCAGTAAGATGGAACAAGATAGCAACTTGTTGGAAGTAACACATTTTGATGTGTGCAGTCCAATGAGTGCTGAGGTATGCAGTGAATATCGTTTTGTTCTTACTTCACAGATGATTCGAGTAGATGTTGAGTATATTTACTTGATGAATCACGAGTCTGAATTATTGAAAGATTCAAGTAATTTCAGTGTGAAGTTGAAAGATCGTCGTGACAAGAGGATAAAAGATCTATGATATGATTATAGAGATGAATATCTGAATCACGAGTTTGGCACAGAATTAAGACATTGTGGAAATTGTTTCACAACTGATACAGCCTGGAACACCGTAGTGTGATGGTGTGTCCAAACGTCATAGTTGCACCCTATTGGATATGGTGCATACCATGATGTCTCTTATCGAGTTACCACTATCGTTCATGGGTTGGGCATTAGAGACAGCCACATTCACTTTAAATAGGGCACCACATAATTTCGTTGAGACGACACCGTATGAACTATGGTTTGGAGAAACCTAAGTTGCCGTTTCTTGAAAGTTTGGGGCTGCGACGCTTATGTGAAAAGGTTTCAGGTTGATAAGCTCGAACCCAAAGCAGATAAAATGCATCTTCATAGGACACCCAAAACCAGTTGAGTATACCTCCTAATTCAGATCCGAAAGCAATAGGGATTGTTTCTTGAATCGGGTCCTTTTTTGAGGAAAGGTTTCTCTCGAAAAATTGAGTGGGAGGATGGTGGAGACTTGATGAGGTTATTGAACCGTCACTTCAACAAGTGTGTAGCAGGGCACAGGAAGTTGTTCCTGTGGCACGTACACCAACTGAAGTGGAAGCTTATGATAGTGATCATGAAACTTCGGATCGAGTCACTACCAAACCTCGTGGGATGACAAGGATGCGTACTACTTCAGAGTGGTACGTAATCCTGTCTTGGAAGTCATGTTGCTAGACAACAATGAACCTACGAGCTATGGAGAAGCGATGGTGGGCCCGGATTCCGATAAATGGCTCGAGGCCATAAAATCCGAGAACGGATCCATGACTTTGGAAGAAATACTTGATGGTCGTAAGGCCATTGGGTACGTATGGATTTTGAAAGGAAGACAGACAATGATGGTAAGTGTCACCATTGAGAAAGCTCGACTTGTCGTTAAGATGTTTTTCGACAAGTTCAAGGAGTTGACTACGATGAGACTTTCTCACTCGTAGCGATGCTAAGAGTCTGTTGGAATTATATTAGCAATTACTGCATTATTTATGAAATCTTGCAGATAGGATGTCAAAACATTGTTTCCTCGACGATTCTTGAGGAAAGGTTGTATGTGATACAACCGGAAGGTTTTGTCTATCCTGAAATATGCTAATAAGTATGCAAAGCTCCAGCAATCCTTCTGAGGACTGGAGTGAGCATCTCGGAGTTGGAATGTATGCTTTGATGATGATCAAAGATTTTGGGTGTATACAAAGTTTATGAGAAACTTGTATTTCCAAAGAAGTGAGTGGGAGCACTATAAAATTTCTGATGAGTATATGTTGTTGACATATTAATGATCAGAAATGACGTAGAATTTCTGGAAAGCATATAGGGTTATTTGGAAAGTGTTTTCAATGGAAAACCTGGATTAAGCTACTTGAACATTGAGCATCAAGATCTATAAGGATAGATCAAAATGCTTAATAGTACTTTCAAATGAGCACATGCCTTGACGTGATCTTGAAGGTGTTCAAGATGGATCAGTCAAAGAAGGAGTTCTTGCCTGAGTTGTAAGGTATGAAGTTAAGACTTAAAGCTCGACCATGGCAGAATAGAGAGAAAGGAACGAAGGTCGTCCCCTATGCTTAAGACATAGGCTCTACAGTATGCTATGTTGTGTACCGCACCTGAAGTGTGCTTTACCATGAGTCAGTCAAGGGGTACAAGAGTGATCCAAGAATGGATCGCAGGACAGCGGTCAAAGTTATCCTTAGTAACTAGTGGACTAAGGAATTTTCTCAATTATGGAGGTGGTAAAAGAGTTCGTCGTAAAGGGTTACGTCGATGCAAGCTTAACACCTATCCGGATAGCTCTGAGTAGAGATACCGGATACGTATAATGGAGCAACAATTTAGAATAGCTCCAAGTAGAACAGTTATTTGGAATAGCTCCAAATAAGACGTGGTAGCTGCATCTAGGAGATGACATAGAGATTTGTAAAGCACACACGGATCTGAAAGGTTCAGACCCGTTGACTATAACCTCTCTCACAAGCATAACATGATCAAACCCAGAACTCATCGAGTGTTAATCACATGGTAAATGTGAACTAGATTATTGACTCTAGTAAACTCTTTGGGTGTTAGTCACATGGGGATGTGACCTTGAGTGTTAATCACATATCGATGTGAACTAGATTATTGACTCTAGTGCAAGTGGGAGACTGTTGGAAATATGCCCTAGAGGCAATAATAAATTGATTATTATTATATTTCCTTGTTCATGATAATCGTTTATTATCCATGCTAGAATTGTATTGATAGGAAACTCAGATACATGTGTGGATACATAGACAACACCATGTCCCTAGTAAGCCTCTAGTTGACTAGCTCGTTAATCAATAGATGGTTACGGTTTCCTGACCATGGACATTGGATGTCGTTGATAACGGGATCACATCATTAGGAGAATGATGTGATGGACAAGACCCAATCCTAAGCCTAGCACAAGATCATGTAGTTCGTATGCTAAAGCTTTTCTAATGTCAAGTATCATTTCCTTAGACCATGAGATTATGCAACTCCCGGATACCGTAGGAGTGCTTTGGGTGTGCCAAACGTCACAACGTAACTGGGTGGCTATAAAGGTACACTACGGGTATCTCTGAAAGTGTCTGTTGGGTTGGCACGAATCGAGATTGGGATTTTGTCACTCCGTGTAAACGGAGAGGTATCTCTGGGCCCACTCGGTAGGACATCATCATAATGTGCACAATGTGACCAAGGGGTTGATCACGGGATGATGTGTTACGGAACGAGTAAAGAGACTTGCCGGTAACGAGATTGAACAAGGTATCAGTATACCGACGATCGAATCTCGGGCAAGTACCATACCGCTAGACAAAGGGAATTGTATACGGGATTGATTGAGTCCTTGACATCGTGGTTCATCCGATGAGATCATCGTGGAACATGTGGGAGCCAACATGGGTATCCAGATCCCGTTGTTGGTTATTGACCGGAGAACATCTCGGTCATGACTACATGTCTCCCGAACCCGTAGGGTCTACACACTTAAGGTTCGATGATGCTAGGGTTATAAAGGGAGTTTGTATGTGGTTACCGAATGTTGTTCGGAGTCCCGGATGAGATCCCGGACATCACGAGGAGTTCCGGAATGGTCCGGAGGTAAAGATTTATATATAGGAAGTCCTGTTTCGGCCATCGGGACAAGTTTCGGGGTCATCGGTATTGTACCGGGACCACCGGAAGGGTCCCGGGGGCCCACCGGGTGGGGCCACCTGCCCCGGGGGGTCACATGGGCTGTAGGGGGTGCGCCTTGGCCTACATGGGCCAAGGGCACCAGCCCCTAGAGGCCCATGCGCCAAGATATAGGAAAAAGGGGAGAGTCCTAAAGGGGGAAGGCACCTCCGAGGTGCCTTGGGGAGGATGGACTCCTCCCCCCCTCTTAGCCGCACCCCTTCCTTGGAGGAAGGGGCAAGGCTGCGCCTCCCCCCTCTCCCCTGCCCCTATATATAGTGGAGGGGAGGGAGGGCATCCATACCTGAGCCCTTGGCGCCTCCCTCCCTCCCGTGACACCTCCTCCTCTCCCGTAGGTGCTTGGCGAAGCCCTGCAGGATTGCCACGCTCCTCCATCACCACCACGCCGTTGTGCTGCTGCTGGATGGAGTCTTCCTCAACCTCTCCCTCTCTCCTTGCTGGATCAAGGCGTGGGAGACATCGTCGAGCTGTACGTGTGTTGAACGCGGAGGTGCCGTCCGTTCGGCACTAGGATCATCGGTGATCTGAATCACGACGAGTACGACTCCATCAACCCCGTTCACTTGAACGCTTCCGCTTAGCGATCTACAAGGGTATGTAGATGCACTCTCCTTCCCCTCGTTGCTGGTTTCTCCATAGATAGATCTTGGTGACACGTAGGAAAATTTTGAATTTCTGCTACGTTCTCCAACACTTAGATCATATAGATCACTAATAAGGTTAAACAGAACAATGGAAAGGAAAAGGTGATCATCAGATTAAACAGAACAATGGAAAGGAAAATGTGTTTAAACACATATTTCGGGGATATATCCTTCCCAAGGACAAGCAGAGCATGATATCCGTGGCAGGATATAATTTAGAAAACCCTTTAGTTAATGGGAGAGAAATTTCATGACATTACCCATATAAATGTGTTTGGATAATAGTTAAGGAAAATTTAGCATTGTGCTTCAAATGTTCTTATTGATGATAGGAGTACCACATACATGCTTCGAGCATTGACATGGTCTTCAAGCAAAGGTTGGACTTTGCATACACAAAGGATTCATCAGGAACAACTTATGAAATAAGTCTTACGATTTCCTCATGGAAGAGTCGCTAAGCTTGCTAAAAAGGATACTATAACAATAGGTCCTCCGGCCAGGTGTGCTAGGCATGACATCACCTTACCGGTATATAAATACCAATGTTATAACTCTTGGAAATATGTCCCAACCATCATATCTGACCGAGATTCAGATCTAATTGGTGTCGGGATACCTCAGACTCATGATGCCTGAGAAGGAAGTGGTGCAACACAATTTGACAAGATGGAGTTGCAAGATTCTTGGGAAATGAACTATGGAAGCAAGTTCTGAATCATGAGTTCATCATTTAACCAAGGAGAGGTCAAGGAGGTGGCTGATGAACTCAGCAACAATTCATTGGGATTTCCAAAATATGTATTTCCACAATTATGTGAACAAGGAGATAGCTTTTGTCAAATCAAATGATATAATGAGGTATGCTCGAGGGAAACATACATGATTAAACATTGGTTGACAGTGCACCCGAAATACGGACTTAGGTAGCACAAACAATGTTAGGATGGCGATTCGATAACCAATGGTCTAAGAATGAAATGTTGACCAGTAACTTCAAAGTAATAAGGTTATTAGAAGCTTTAAAATTATTGGTCCATTTGTCGGTATTCCTGTTAGGAACAACACGGGGACCAAGAAAAGAATGGTGATGGTGAAGTATCACTTATATCAAGAATTCTCAAGAGGTGGAGCAATGCTCACAACATTCTTGACATCAAATATGGTAATACTCCACGGTAGAACATAACATAAGTTGGATAGCAAGGAACTCAAGGTACAACACAAAACAAGAACAAGTTTTGTGTTGGAAGGAATGTGATAATGTTGTCGATGATAATCCAAATTATTAAGGGGCAAGGATGGTATTTCTCATCATGAATTCAATCGATATCCTGGAAGACCTCGGAATGTTGATCATGATCACGACACATTTGTCGAGAGGTTTCAAGAAGATGTAACCGACCGGTGATGACATCAAGTCAACGGAATGATGAAGCGAAAAGTTCTTGAAACCATAGGTACGACACAAACTTGAAATCAAGCTTGTTGTTCAAGGACAATTGATATGACAAGGAAGATCGACGTAAGATTAGTTGTCCATCGAAATTTTCGCTCCGGGAAGAAGGACCAGGTAGCACAATTAAAATTGGCACGACAAGGATATAGTCAAGCAGGCTAGGAATGACGTGATCGAGTTCAAAATCGTAAGTAATGAAGGTTACCAAGTGCTGATTAATCACGGTGCGGACTTGAGTCAGTTATTGGTGTCTTTGAGTGTTTAATAACTCAGAGCCCGTGAAAAATTGGAATCAATGAGAATGCAGCTCTTGATGAAGAACTCATAAGAAGTTATGCGGTTCCATGATAATCTCGAGATACCAGGGGGGTAATACTCGACGACAGATCAAAGTAGAGGTTGGACTAGGTAATGCTCTATAGAAGACAGGTGCTCAAACTTGCACGAGAAATGGAATCAAGGAGAAACATGGTCGGAACCACGTCCACGGATACAAGATGAACTTATAACAAGGGGATACTTATTTTAATAGAAGCTTCCGTGATAAGGTATACATCGGTTCCATGGGCATGAACACAGGGTTCAAGGTCGACTCCCACTTGTTCAACGTATAACCTTTCATTCACCTCTCATATTTCAAAAATAACATTAGTTGTTGAAATTTTTACCTGGTGCAATACCAGATAAGTATGACCCGTGAAATCTTTCGGGTTCACACGGATTAGGGAAGGCATAGGTTCAACCCATCAGGGCATCTTAGGAACATATACCACAAACTTCGGAGTAAATAATACAAACTCGAAAGTAGAGCATGGTTCACAAAGCAGAGGATACAATTTACCAAAGGCATTATATACCCATGGAAAGGCTCACAAGGTTATTCAATATGAAGGACACAGTCGGATAAAATCCGACAAAGGGTCTGGTGGTCCACAAGGGATCTGATGTGTAACGCCCCAGATATACTTTCCATATTTGTATCCAACTCTTGCCGTCTCCGGCGCTAAGTTATATTTATTTCTCGGGTTTGGGTCTTTGTCTCCGTGTGTTGTTTTTCTTTTTCGTGCATCTCTTATCATGTCATCACGTGCATGGCATTTGCATACATGTTCATCTCATGTATTCGAGCCTTTTCCCCGTTGTCCGTTTTGCATTCCGGCGCTTCGTTCTCCTCCGGTGGTCATTTCTAGTCTTCTTTCATGTGTGGGGTTTAAACATTTCCGGATTGGACCAAGACTTGCCAAGCGGCCTTGGTTTACTACCGGTAGACCGCCTGTCAAGTTTCGGGTCATCTGGACTTCGTTTGATACTCCAACGGTTAACCGAGGGACCGGAAAGGCCTCGTGTGTGTTGCAGCCCAACACCCCCCAAATTTGGCCCAAAACCCACCAAACTCTGCTCCATGTCCTAGAGCGTTCGATCACGATCGTGTGGGCAAAAACCGCACCTCATTTGGACTCTCCTAGCTCCCTCTATGCCTATTTAAACACCCCCCCCATTTCGGATCTCGTCTTCCTCCCCGTCCTCCTCAAAAAAAAACCCCAGAACATCTCCCCGCACCGACGGACACGTCCGCCCCAGCCGGACGCGTCCGCCGCCGCGCCCTCGCCCAACCACCGTGTGCCACGTGGCACCGCTGCCGCCGCCGCCGCGGGCCGGGAGGCCCGGATCCGGCCCCCGCGACCCGGCTCCTCCACGCGCGCCCCGCCGCCTCCTTCCTCCGCGCGCGCCGCCGCCTCTCCGGGCTCCGGCGACCGGAGCCGCCGTCGCCGCCGCGGGTCATCTCCGGCGAGCCCGAGGCCGGCCGCCGCCCGCACCTCCTCGCCGGCGCGCGGGCCGCCACCGCCGCCGCCGGGCGCCGCCACCGGCCTCCCCCGACCTTCCCGGCGCCGCCCCGGCCTCTCCCCGCTGCTCCGGCCGCCTCCACCGGCTCCGGCGAGCCGTCTCCGGCGAACTCGCGCGGGTGCTACAGTGCTGCTACAGTAACCGCCAGATCTGGAAACCCTAGATCCGGTTGACTTTCCCTCTCCCCCTTATTTTTTTCGTGCTAACTTTGACTGCTCGTATCTCCGCAACCGTAGCTCCGTTTTGGGCGTATGATATATCAAAATCTTCGCCTCGACATGTACATCATTTCATTCCATTGCATCATTTGCATTTGAGGTCATCTTGTTGCCCAAAATGCTGTTAGAAGGAGGCTTCGTGAGTTAAATTGCAGATCCGTTAGTTCATCATGCACTTTTGTCATTTTTGCCATGTTTAATTCGTGCATGATATGCCTGTGCCCCTTTGGGATGAATTGTTAAGCATTTTGTCTTCTTTCCAGTGGTGCCACCCATGCATTTTTAGGATGTGTGTGTTGTCTTGTGCAAGCTTGCGAAGAGAGGTACCTGAGATTGCTGATTTCAGAGACTTAGTGATTTTCACTAAGTCTGGGATATTTTAGTTCGTGATGCTATATGTCCAGCTTGTTTCCTAGTGATCCGTGCCTCTTTTGAGGATGATCAGTAAGGGAGTTTTGATATTTATGTTATGCTCTATCCATCCATGTCTTTGTTTGCATTTGTGGAGTGCTCTAGGTTGACTCAATCGAGCTCAACTTTTGCTTCGTTGTTAATCTGGGCAGATCGTCAACTTGTTTGCGATTTAGCCGATGCTACCGTTAGTGTTCCATGCATGCTATGCCTTCGTTCTTGCCATGTGTAGCTAGCACTTTGTGCCTTCTTGCTGGTTATATGCTTTCCTTGCCATGACTTGCACCGTAGTGAGTGCATCGAGCTCGTTTGCATGCCTTCGTGAGTTATATTTCAGCGTGTCTCAGTTTTCACTAAGTCTGAAAACTGATTGTGTTCGAGCTATGTTCGTGAGCTCGGTAGAGTATTTTGTGAACCCTTTTGGCCCCAGGTCACTTTGGGTGTTTTTTTAAGCTTGTTGAGTAGCTCCATGCCATGTTCTTACTTGTCATTTTTAGGTTTTCTATCATGTTGTTTTGCTGCTCCGAAGAGAGCATCGTGATCTGAAATTTCAGACTAGTGTTAATTTCACTAAGTCTGAAATCTGTTTTGCATTTGCGTTTTAGCCATGCTTGTTTGAACCTCTTAATGGATGAATTTGCCTATGGCTCAGTGCTAGTGTTTTGTCAACCATCTTGTGTACATAACTGCCATGTATTTTGTTTTCATGTTTGCTGGCTGTAGCATGTTCATTTCGTTGCATTTAGATGCCTACTTGCTGTAAATCGCAGACCGGTGTCATATCTTAAAACGCTCGCCATTTCCAAACCGTAGCTCCGATTCCAATGATCTTTATATCGTTTTCAAGCGATTTCATCCCCTCTATCCAGTGGCACACTTGGTTTTCCAAGTTGATGCCAGGTTCATGCATTTCCTGTCATATCTTGCATTTTGCATCCCGCATCGCATCCCGCATAGCATATCGTCATTTCATCATATTGCTTGGTCTTGCCGTGGTTGATTGTATCCTTGTTGCTTGTTTGTCTTGTTGGGTAGAGCCGGGAGACGAGTTCGCTACCGAGGAGCCCGTTGAGTTTGCTTGCGAGGATCCAGTCAACTCTGACAACTGTGCAGGCAAGATGATCATACCCTCGAAATCACTACTATCTTTGCTATGCTAGTTTGCTCGCTCTTTTGCTTTGCCACTACTACGATGCCTACCTTTTGCTTGTCAGCCTCCCAATTGCCATGTGATCCCCTAACCCACCATTGTCCTAGCAAACCGTTGATTGGCTATGTTACCGCTTTGCTCAGCCCTTCTTATAGCGTTGTTAGTTGCAGGTGGAAGATTGGAGCCGTTCCTTGTTGGAACTTTTATTTACTTGTTGGGATATCACAATATATCTTACTTAATTAATGCATCTATATACTTGGTAAAGGGTGGAAGGCTCGGCCTTATGCCTGGTGTTTTGTTCCACTCTTGCCGCCCTAGTTTCCGTCATATCGGTGTTATGTTCCCGGATTTTGCGTTCCTTACACGGTTGGGCTATTATGGGAACCCCTTGACAGTTCGTCTTAAGTAAAGCTCTTCCGGCAATGCCCAACATTGGTTTTACCATTTGCCACCTAGCCTTTTCTTTCCCTTGGGTTCTACAGACTCAAGGGTCATCATTATTTTACCCCCCGAGACAGTGCTCCTCTGAGTGTTGGTCCACCTGTCAGCTACCGGTGGCTACCAGGGGCAACTCTGGGCTGGCCTACCCGTACCTAGGACAATCTGAGTGTGCCCTGAGAAAGAGATATGTGCAGCTCCTATCGGGATTTGTCGGCACATTCGGGCGGTGTTGCTGGTTTAGTTTTACCCTGTCGAAATGTCTTGTTGTACCGGGATACCGAGTCTGATCGGAATGTCTCGGGTGGAGGTCTATTCCTTCGTTGACCGTGAGAGCTTGTCATGGGCTAAGTTGGGACTCCCCTGCAGGGATTGAACTTTCGAAAGCCGTGCCCGCGGTTATGGGCAGATGGGAATTTGTTAACGTCCGGTTGTAGAAAACCCGAAGTTGACCTTATTTAAAATACATCAACCGCGTGTGTAACCGTGATGGTCTCTTCTCGGCGGAGTCCGGGAAGTGAACACGGTGTTGGAGTTATGCTTGACGTAGGTTGCTATAGGATCACTTCTTGATCATACTTGTATCGACCGTGCTTCGCCTTCTCTTCTCGCTCTCTTTTGCGAGTAAGATAGCCACCACATATGCTAGTCGCTTGCTGCAGCTCCACATATTTTTTGCCTTATCCATTCCTATGAGCTTAAATAGTTTTGATCGCGTGGGTGTGAGATTGCTGAGTCCCTGTGGCTCACAGATACTATAACTCCAGATGCAGGTCCAGGTGATTTCGCTCCAGGTGACGAGTACGAGCTCAAGTGGGAGTTCGACGAGGACTCTCAGCGTTATTATGTTTCCTTTCCCGATGATCAGTAGTGGTGCCTAGTTGGGGATCGATTCAGGACCATGTCGCATGTTGGGTTCTTTTCTATTTTGGCGCCGTAGTCGGGCCATGAGTGTTTGTTTGATGGATGTTATTTATGCACTCTGATGTGACGTGGCGAGTGTAAGCCAACTATGTTATCTCCCCCTTTTATTATATATTACATGGGATGTTGTAATGATTGCCTGACTTGCGACATTGCTTTCAATGCGGTTATGCCTCTAAGTCGTGCCTCGACACGTGGGAGCTATAGCCGCATCGAGGGCGTTACATGATGTGAGCATCGGTACTCAACCAGAGGAAGAAAGAATGCAAGAAGGTCAGATTATAGAAACAACTGACTAACTCAAAGCTCAATTGCAAAAGAATTAAGATTTCCAAATCAAGGGATCAGAAGCAAACACTCTAATTAAGGATGGATAAGCTGACCAGGCTTAGGGGTACTGTCGGTGTCAAAACTGGCGGATCTCGGGTAGGGGGTCCCGAACTGTGCGTCTAAGGCGGATGGTAACAGGAGGCAGGGGACACGATGTTTTACCCAGGTTCGAGCCCTCTTGATGGAGGTAAAACCCTACGTCCTGCTTGATTGATATTGATGATATGAGTATTACAAGAGTTGATCTACCACGAGATCGGAGAGGCTAAACCCTAAAAGCTAGCCTATGGTATGATTGTTATCTATCGACTAGCCTGGCCTCGGTTTATATAATGCACCAGAGGCCTAGGATAACAAGAGTCCTAGCCGAATACGCTGGTGGGGTGGAGTCCTTGTCTTGATCGCCAAGTCTTGTGGAATCTTCCTTGTATGCGGCAACTACCCGAACTGGCCCATGAGTATGCGGCCATGGGGGTCCTCGGCCCAATCCAACTGATCGGGAGACGATGTGATGAGTACCCCCTAGTCCAGGACTCCGTTAGTAGCCCCCTGAACCGGTCTTCAAGTTAGGGACGCTCCTCGATTCTTCCGAACTGTTCTTCATCTTCAGTTGACGGTCTTGAAAACTGGTTCAACAAATCTTCTCATCTTCGATCTTAAGGATCGCCGAAATGCATTCGGCGAGTTTACACGTCGGGTATCCGAGGAGCCCCTTTAAGTTTCCGGCCTTTACCAATGCCTGGTTATTTCTATGCCGCACCTCGGGTTTGAAGTTGTTCCCGGGAGGCAGTGTACTCTTGCGTCTGAGCTCTAACGCCGGACTGCATTCAAGGTATCTTTTGCGGCCGAGCACCAATGCCGGACCGCTTCCGAGCTCCAACGCTGGAATGTATCTGAGCTCCAACGCCGGACCGTATCCGAGCTCCAACGTCGGACTATATCCGAGCTCCAACGCCGGATAGTGTCCCAACTCCAACACCGGACTATATCCGAGGTGTCATATCACCTTGGTTCAAAAAAGTTGAAGGAGTTTAGCCGAGCTTAATGCGGGAAATACCCTCTATGGAGCCAGCCACTAGCGCCCGAGCTTTATGCCGGTCTGCTTCTGAGATGGTGCACCACCCCGACTGTGGGCCGATTTTTTGTCAATATTTTTTATTATTGCAATTTATTCTCTGCCGAGATATATGGCCAGTAGCCCTCAAGGTGTGTATCGGTCTAAAACCGGAGATGCACCTGAAGGATGACGTAAGACCACTGATCCCAGTAGCCGCTAAGACTCAGGTTGATTTGCAAAATCGGCCTGAGGATCAAGTCCTAGCTCAGCAGAATACTTCGGGACACAAAAAGCGGCGTGCTTAGTCCTCGAGACTCAGGTTGGGTGCGGCCGACCAACCTGTGGATCAAAATCTCCTCGGCAACTGTATTGCACTTAAAATTTTCTGCATTGAACAGGCAATGCAGTAGCCCCCGAGACACTGGTCGGGTGGCAACACCAGATCAAGGGATCGATGTGCCCCTTTAATATTTGTAAATAATAAGCCCGAAGCCTAGTAGCCCCCGAGCCTTAATGCGGGCACGGGTGGCCGAATTAAGAATCGATATCCATAGTAAAATCACAAATTATGTGTAATGACTCTATGCATCCAAGTACTTTACGTCATTAATGCTCGGATCCGCATTGTACAAAACTTTGTTGACCGACCATCGACTTCCACCTCCTTGGCCAGTAGCCGAGGAGTGTTTGTCCTACTTTATAAAGCCTTTATGAGGGCAAAGGTTTACGACAAACAAGGCAATCTGGCCATGCGGTTTTATAAACAAAGGTACGCAGAGAGATATGTTATATTACTGTTTAACATAAGAAATGTCTTCCAAAGAAAATAGTCCCGCTATCGGTTCCTTTCTTTGGGTTGTCATGCTAAGCATGATCATGAAACCTCAGCTCTGATGTAAGAGCAAAGTATCGAGGATTTAGTTTGGGAGGCCAGTTAATAGCCCTCGGTAGTGTTCGGTGACAGTCGAGGTCGAGCCGTAAACACTTCGGCCATTGTTATGAATGGCCCGTTATTTAACACAGTCATCGGATTGCTGACCAGTTTATGCTTATTGTGACAGTCAGTTTTCGGCTTTCTCCACTGAGGTGCTTAACCATGTGAGCTGGAAGCACAATCGCAGTGGTTCTCACTTTGCACGCCTAGCCGAACAAAGCGGAACGTAGGAGGCAAGCGCAGGAGCCGGGCAACCCAACTATTGACCGAAGACACAATTCGAAACCGATGCATATATAGCAATATCCGTGAGTGTTTTTGCCGAATCTCTAAAGGTGTCCGGCGTTGCACTGCAAGGCTTGTGCTGAAAACACACAAATAGTTTTAAAATGCCAAAAGCTTGGAAAATCAAAAAAGTCAGTAAAAACTTGACGTTCGAACAAGATCAAGTGTTCGGTGCCAATCCGAAAATTGGCCTTAGCAAAAGAAGTGCTTCTGTCGTGCTTTAACATGATACATCCTATCTCAAGACTTCAAGCAGGTCAGCCTACGGCTTCAACCTCCTATCCCGAGGGCGGAGTACTTCTCATTAGGCCAGTTTAGCAAACTAAACTCTAGCGGCTTTGAGAGAGAAATTAGGCTCCCCGGCTAGTGACCACACGCTCGTGTCAAAAAAAGGAGTGATAGATAATAATAATAATAATAATAATAATAATAATAATAATAATAATAATAATAATAATAATAATAATAAAAACTTTGCAACGACTAAGAAGAAGAACACTTATCGTAAAACGGCTCATATAAATTTAAGAGCCCACAAGTGACTTGGGTAAAAGAATGATTGCATGTACCGAAGTACTTATATCATATCTATGTTCAACCGAACTTTAAACGCGTCTTAACCGACCGTCGGCTTCTCCCTCTTCGGTCAAGGACCGAAAAGTGTTATGTACTCCATCTGTCGAGAATATCGACGGTGTTTCCAATAACCAGGCAATCAGGCCATAAGGCTGTAACAGACAAAGCGCGCTCAGGGAACTTATGCTATATTACTGCGAAGTATAAGAAACATCTTCGAAGAAAATAGTACCCCCACCGATACCTTTCTTTGGTGCTCATTGTTATTATGAGACTTGTGCAATAGATTTTTTGTACTCGTGAGTTCCATTGTGTGTCGACCATCATTGAAAACTATAAGAGCGCTAGCTTTCGGCTTCACCCAGTCTGAGGTCCGGCTCGGATGACCCGATCGTGACAATCGCAGAGGTGCTCCCTTTACTCCCTAGCCGAACAATCAGGAACGTAGGGGTAAACACAGGAGCGAGGCAACCCAGCTTGCAAATCGCTTAAGTCAATATGGTGCATATTGTGGCGTAATACACGAACAAGGAACGAAGCCGTACAATTATAATCATATGCAAGAGGAAAAGCTTCATGAAGGAAGCCCCCAAATGAATTGGTATTTGAATTTATGCGTCACAAACAAAGTTTGGACAAGGAAAAAATTTTACAAGCAACTTTTTTCCAAAAAAGTATAATGCTTGGTCGAACCGAACACAAGTTAGAAATTAAAGCTTTGAGCATGAAAGCGACTTAGCTGGTTAATGTGTTCGGTATTGATGACGCGGTCCGAGCTTGATGCGGGGCAAGGTTCCATCCCCCAAGCCGGTCCCGAGGTGATGGAGCGGAGAGATCGACACGCCGAAGTGGTGACATAGCACGGTCAATGCGGACCGGCAGAGTGACACCGAAGTCTCCGGATCATTTTCATGTGCACAAAAAATAGTGCAAACCGGAGATAATAGTAATAATGATAATTAAAAAAATCGTTGCATAATAAATAACTTATGCAAAGTGAGTAATAAAATAAATATGGCCTGGCACCGAAGTCAATGTCGATGCAGGGCGTCGGCGTGATGCGGTAAAGGCGTGGCAAAGCCTGAATTCGCAGGTCGGTCCGAGCTCCGAATGCGGCGTTCGCCGGACTATGTACAAAAACTGACCGAACCACCATGCGACTGTCGTTAATGCGGCCACCATTTGATAGACCTATGTACATATGATGGACAAACCAGAGTAATAATTCCTTGGGAAAAATGAACCCAAACAAGCAAAAAATACTGGGATTAATAGCACCTGGTTTATTTGTTGTAGCAATCTGAAGGAAGGTGATTCCCAAAATTGGGACTCGCTCCGCACACCCATTGCCTGATGGGCGATAAAACGACGGCATGGCAATGCTGGCAAAGGTTGGCTCGCCGAGGCAAAGCCCTCGGCCCAGCTAACGTGACGGAGCTGGTCGGCTAGTGACGCTGAAGTGTCCGGAGTAGGTTGATGAAGAGATGGAGAAGCCACCGGTCTAGCCGAGATGTCGAAGCCTCGATGTCAGCCAATGAGTCGAAGTAGGTCGGTGTGATGGACACCAGTTTGAAGAAGCAATAGTGCGGCCCTGTCGATGCAGGTCGTGACGTGGTCGATGCTGGCTTGATGAAGCGACCGTGCGGTGATGCCGGTATGCCCGCTTCGTGTAATCCGTGGGGCGGCGATGTTGGTGATGATTTATCCTTCGTGATGCCGGACTCCTGTTCGGCTTGCCGAGATGATGATCCGAAGAAGTTGAGCTCGGCTCAACAAAGTGACGACGTGTCTAGCACAGGTCGGCAGCCGTGGAGTAATATTGTCGGACTGGTTTGACACCAGCATGATGTTGAAGATCATGTTAAAAAGATCTTAAAGTTAGTGGGATGTGATCGGGAACAAAACACAATACCCCATACAAAACTTCCTTCAAAAGGGATGTCCGAAATCCCGTTCATAAAAAAGACGAACTCGGGTCGGATTCGTTTTCGCGCAGAAAACAGATCCGAAAAGTGATGCACTAATCAGAAGGTTCCCGGAGTTTGGACGGTCAGATCGAGCTGAAATTTTGAGAGATGGTAGATATAGGAATTCCGCAGCCGATCAACGGTTGGATCTTCAAAGGACGTCCGAGCTAGAAGTTGGACACCACGCCCTAAACTCATCCAGATTCCTGTCCAGATTTGACAGGGCTCCGGTATATCGTGGATTGCCAGAGATTCCTCCATCGGAACTCGACGAAATTTTCCAGGGTTGTTGTAGACTCAATTCTGCACAATTCCACCAAAGCGATCATCAAAGCGATACTCGAGGAGATGGTGGCGACAGATACGAGTTCGTTGTCCAGAAAAACAGCACGGTCGCTTGAGGGCAATGTTGACGTTGAGCCCCCGAGCTCCATGGATGATTCCTCCGTGATCTTGATAGAGATCGGAGTTGATGTTTGATGAAGGCCCTCGTCCGAACACGGGGCGCAGTTCTTGGTCGAATCAAGGTGACCAGTTGAGCCGATGATGAAGATGCCGAAGTTGCAGTTGATCTGCAGGCGAGCCATCGATCCTTTTGTCGATCACACAGCGGAACTCTCAATTAAAGCACCAATGTCGGTGTCAAAACCGGCGGATCTCGGGTAGGGGGTCCTGAACTATGCGTCTAAGGCGGATGGTAACAGGAGGCAGGGGACACGATGTTTTACCCAGGTTCGGGCCCTCTTGATGGAGGTAAAACCCTATGTCCTGCTTGATTGATATTGATGATATGAGTATTACAAGAGTTGATCTACCACGAGATCGGAGAGGCTAAACCCTAAAAGCTAGCCTATGGTATGATTGTTGTATATAATCTATCGACTAGCCTAGCCTCGGTTTATATAATGCACTAGAGGCCTAGGATAACAAGAGTCCTAGCCGAATACACCGGTGGGGTGGAGTCCTTGTCTTGATCGCCAAGTCTTATGGAATCTTCCTTGTATGCGGCAACTGTCCAAACTGGCCCATGAGTATGCGGCCATGGGGGTCCTCGGCCCAATCCAACTGATCGGGAGATGATGTGATGAGTACCCCCTAGTCCAGGACACCGTTAGGTACAATTGATGGCAATTTGATTGGGCGAGATCCAGCTCATGTGAAAAATGATGTTTGAGGCGGAAGGATGAGTTCTAGGGTCCGATTGAGGATTGTGTGCATTCGCAACACATTGAATGAATGGACTCAAAATGATAATGACAAAGGATGACAATAAGATTACCAGACTTATGGGATTAATCCTAATGCAAGAAAGCAAGAATTTCAAGAGCAATAGGCTGTTGAGGATTTTCGAAAGGTCGAATGGTATTTCGAAGTCTTATGTGAAATACATGAATCAATTGGGGATGAGCGAATATTCGATAAGTGCAAGGAATTATCCGTAGGGGTAATCTTGTGGCAAAGAACTGTAAGGCAGTATGCACAAAGTATTCTCAGAACAATAGAGAGAATTTCGGGGTATCTTGTAATAACAAAATCAACGGGGAATGATTGTATGAATGGAAAGTGTATGTTATTATCCATAGGGGTTTATCGATGGAAGGGAAGTGCAAAAGTGATGGCACAAAGTCTTGAGAGAACATCGTAGAGTATCTTCGGAATCTTCCGGTGCAGGAGGCGATCATCTGTGATAAGGGGCCCTCCGGGAAGAAGTAGTTACGAGAACCTAGAGTCAGAGTTAGTAATTCATTTTAACCTGAATAGAAGAGACATCAGAATCCACTACAAGAAATATGTCAACTTGTGACCTTGACTATTGGTCACTGAAAGGTCATTGTTTTTCATTTGCGACCTTTTTGTGACCAAAAACAGAAGGTCAAAAGCTGGCAGTCATAAACTGAAATTAACGACCTTCTCTGTGAGAAGGTCATAGACGTTTACGACCAAAATATGCCTATTGTTTTGTTTTGGTCACTAGCAGCCTCCCCAGGCCACGTAAGCATCCGACGTGGCAATCTGATGTGCCACAAGAATCAGCCCGGTCCAATTCGATTTTCTACATGGGCCTAGCAAAACAATTCAGCCTTTTAAATGTATTTTTTTCCTGCCAGTTACATAGGCCAAGCCCATTTCAGCATTTTAATTATTTCTGGGCCGGGGCCTTTTAACATTGTTTGGGCCATTATATTTTGGGGCTGGTCCCATTTGTCATCTTCTCACACATTAGGCCCACTTGACAGAAAATTCAAAATTGCTCAGATTATTCTCATAAGTGGGTCCCACAAGTCAAGTTTCCATTCCACACATTTTCAAATCACATACATAATCAATATTTCAAACAGAACAGTACAAATGTAGTTCATCAAATAACACTAACTAAGTCTACAACAATATGTACATAGTCTATTACAACCCAAATATGCCTACTATTACAATATAACAATATTTACAGTCTATTACAGTCAAACAAAAGAGACGACTCTTTGCTGAGTAGGGCTATCCGGCTTTGAACTTCAAATTTCATAGACCTCCTGTTCGTCAATTGCAAGCACCATGCACCTTGGTTGGACATGAAGTGCTTGTCCTCGGTTACACCATGCACCTTTGATGAAAGAGCTATGGTTGATCGCTAAAACATGTGAATATCAGAAAGATCTATTCAATACAAAAAGTAAATCACGACAATATGTCAGCAGTAATAAATATAGAATTTGAACAAAAAACTACTAGTTAGAATTATTTTTGTCTTGGTAAGGTATAAGAGCAGCAGGTAAAGATAACATGAACAGATTGTTTGATCAGATAAGCTATATGATTGTATCAACACATGTCTAATGCATGGTACAGGTCAAATCCATGATATGAGACATAGATAAACCAGTAGTCTAAGATTAAAAATTCTGTAGTCTAAATCAGTAGCAATTTAACAGTCTGTAGTCTAAGTTTCCAAGCTTGTCTACTAAAGAAATTGTATCAACTTAACAATTAGTCATGCATAAGTGTTTGACATCAAAAACATACATAAGTGCATTCTCGAGATTGACAATTAGGATGCATGCTCTAAACATACAGAAGTTCTACAGAGCAGCAGCAATGGCATCACAGTTGAGTTGCCAGACCAAAACAAAGCCATGTATGTATGTATGTAACAAAATCAGCCAAACTGAATATGCATCATCAGCTGATTAAAAGCAGTGGATAATAGTATAGTTCATCAAATGATATGGGCAGCTAGCCAAGTTTCCTAATGGGAAGAGCTCACAAGAGCAGACAAAGAAATGGATAAATGCATCTATTTCTGAAACTACATGAGACTTAGAAGCACATTGACTTCAGGCATTCAATCAAATGGCCTTATAATACCAGACAAAGAGGAGTTGCAATGGTATGCACTTATCACATCTATAGGAACCATGCTTAAAATCCACACATACATATACATATCCCAATAGAACAGAGCTAGTAAGCAAACTAGCAGCCGTGCACTTGATGACCTGCCCTGCACACTCTTAGTACCTAAAATAACTTGCATTCCACAAGAACGGCAGATGTACAATTTTTAAATTGGATATATAATTTTACTTTTTCTCGGAAGCATGCTTGGAACCCACATGTTACATATCTATGCATATATCCCCATACAACAACAGAACCAATACAGCAACTAAGCCTATAAATTTTTTGCAGCTAGTACTACCTACCAAGCTGGTGACTGCCTCAGCCATAGTACTGGAGTAGAAAATACAGAAGCAGTTTTCAGCTGGCAGTAAGACACAGTGCAGCCAAATAAACAGTTGCATCATATGAAAATTTGCAACTAGAGGAAGAGAAAGGGGCGCAGGGGAGGGAGGGCGGATGGGGATGGGGGATTACCAAGCCCTGGATCTCCTCCCGGATGATGTAGAAGGGGTCATGTGCGGAGCTCATGGCGGACGCCGAAGGTTGGTAAGGTCGGCGAGGGGCAGCTGCTGCCTCCGAGGACACAACCGCAGCAACAGCATCTCGTTGCCTCCTCCCGCTCCAGCTCCGGGGATTGCCGCGGTCCGGCCAGCTCGACGAAGCGTCGCGCATCGAAGCACACACACGCGCGCCGGCGAGCAAGCCAGGTGTAGTGGTTCAGCGAGATGTCATGGACCTACAAAAACAATTAAAGAGAGCAAATAATAAGGTAACATCGCCAATAAATTGCAGATTTTGAAAGCAACTATAGTTATTCAGAAAACATGGTTGCTGCAACTTTAAGCCAAGCAATACACATTCATGTCAAATATACATGTGTAAGATACTAGAAGCATTTCATTGCATATCTAAGTGTACTGCTATAATTTTACGCCAAGCAGTGGTCTAGTACATCAATTACACTAAGCCACAGCCCACTGTTTAAAAAAGTATTTTATCATCGTTCTTCAATAGCTTGAATTTCAGAACAACCACTATTTGTATTTTAATGAAAAACACCCCAAGCAAATAACAACAGATGGGCATTAAGACAAAAAAATGGCAATCGCAGCATCATGTTTTAGCAGTTTCAGCAGCAATGCAGTACAAATCCTTGTGTAGCACAAGCAAGAGGACCATGTCCTACTCCTAATTACACATGATGCTGCTACACACTCAGCAACTTGTAGATGGCAACAGTGAGAGCGGCGCTTACTTGGAAGTGCTAATAAAGCGGCAGGTATTATTCTAGGGCCGTTGTATTCGTCTTTAGGGCACAGAAAAAGCAAGCCAAAGAGCTAAACTTCAGTCCCATTACAGAATGAAAATTCCATAGTACAAACAATACAATGATTATCATAACATAAACTATATTGTCTGAACAAACATTTTAACTCCCATTGCACTAGAGATAAGATGACATTTTGGATCAATCAGGAAAAGGTAGTGCATTCATCAATAAAAAATGGCAGCAAAAGCAAGCCTAAGAGCCAAACTTCACACTAAGTTTCCAATCCAAAACCTTACACTATAGACTGGACTATTACATTGACCATCCTAACATTCAGAGCCAGAAGACACCTTGTCCTCCCACAAGTAGATGAACCAGAGGTTGGCCCCCTGCTTGTCCACCTTGTAGACCTCGTACCAGTGCTCAGCCACCTTCGATCCAAGTGCTCCGAACCCGGTCGCCAGCACGACACCTGCAGGCAAGGCAGTAAGCTACGGATCACAACAATATGCGTCGGATGGCAACAATAACATCAACAAGTAGAAATAGCAGCATGTCAATCAGTGTATAATCAATCAGTAAGCACAAATAGCAGCAGCAATCATTCTCTCAATCACAAACTACACTAATCAGCACCCCTCTCTCTCAATCTAAATAGCAGCAGCGAGCACGGCAGGAGAGTGAGTTGGTTATCCAACGGGAAGTCAGACCAATATGACATGGAAAGGAATCATCCACTACCAGCAAAGAAGTAACATACAAACTGTTGTGCTAGCTTCCTTACAAAATGTTATGCTGCCAACTGATTATGAGAAATAAGTAGTACAAAACGAATCTGTCATGAAACCTGAAACTAGACCAATAGGGCATGGTACCACTAGCAAAGAAGCCACAGACAAAGCAGATTACTATCCAGATGAACAATCATGAAAGGTGCATCTCCAACAAAGTAGAATTAGCTAATTGCTGAGACATAGATATGCTGAAATCCTAAGTATAGCATGCATTTTCCACTTCATACCAACTCAAGGAATGCAGCTACAAGCTAACAGCAAAGAATTCATGGAATGACTCGCCCCAAACCTTAGATGCGCACCAGCAATCCCCAACCACCACCCGATAAATCCCAGGATGAGGATAGGACGGAAAGCAACGGGAGGGGGTTTGGCGTACCAGGGAAGAACTTGCCGACGACATGGACGACGGGCCGGTCGGATCTGTCCACGCCCTGCACGCGGACCACCTGGAGCTCCTCGAGGTCGGAGAAGTCGTTGCTGAGGTTGTGGACGCAGTCGTGCCACTCCTTGCGGTCGACAGGGGAGGCGAGGAGCGCCGCGCCAGCGTCCACCGCAAAGTCGGAGCCTATCACCATAACGGAGAAGTCGCTCCCCCCGCCGCCGCTGCCGGAGCCCGATGCGAGCACCATAGCCACCCCTCCTGCTCCACGCATCCCAACGTGCAGACGGAAGTCCAGATCGACGCCGTGGTGTGATCCGCGCGAGATCCCTCTTCTCTTCTGATGGGAGGAGGAGAGGGAGGGGGCGGCGGGTGTGGGGGGGAAGAGACCGGAGCGGCGAACGGCGACGAGGTCAGACGGGGCGGGGGGTGGCGCCGGCGAGGTCAGACGAGATGGTGGGTGGCGGCGGCGATGTGTGGGTGGGAGGGTGCGATCGATGTGTGGGACGTGCGCGCGGTCGATGATGGGGAGGATGGAGCGGAGGGGAGGGCATCGGAGGAGGGATCTGGATCGAGGAGAGGGGAGGCGGGGGAGGGGTCTGGATCGGGGAGAGGGAGACGGCAACGCTTGACCTAGGGTTTCTCGGGGAGGAGGGGGTCGAGGGAGAAAGGGATAGACACTGGATCAGTAGGAGGCGGACGGCTCAGATCGAATACAGTGGGGTGATCCGTGTGCTGCATCCTGATTGGTTCGAAAATGAGCTATTAAAAATTACTCTTCTTAGTGTTAAAACAAGGGAGGTTTGTGAGGCAGCTACCAAAAATATTTTGCAAAATGGCATCACTAAAATTTTCACTTAAGTTAGACGACCCTTCATGGATGATCATCAATTTGATTGCATTTTCGATCTTTCTAGGTATCTTGAGAAACAGCCAACTCGGCAAGAAACGAGTCAAATTTGAACTACATGTATCTTATAGTTTGCTATTTATTTTCTAAAAAAATCATTTTAGATACAAAAGTAGCTATTTCATCATAGACAAACCAATAGTTTTGCATTATTAACCACCTAACTAAAAAGGGTCATGCGGGCAAATTTGATCACATTTTGAAATCGGCATAGGAAATTCACAAAAAAATGAAAAACATTCGCATTGTGTGGTTATATGTCTACGAGGATGCATCTTGGAATGGCAAACAATGTTGCCTAAGGAAGTTTTCATTTTCTTTGGACGAAAAAACCATTTTCCATTTTTCGAGTGCCCAAAAGGAGGTTTTTTGTGAAGGACCTCCCAAATAATTTTTGCAAAATTGGACCAAATCATTTTTCTAAAATACTAGGCCATGTTTAATGCACAATTGACCAAATGGTTGGGTGTAAAAAGTATTGATCCACCTCTCATGAAAAAGACAAATTTTCGCCGATTCAGCTCGAAGCGGGTCAAATTTGAACTGTAGCCGCCTTGTAGTTTGCTCTTTATTTTTTCCAAAAATCATTTCTAGGTACATAAGTATCTATTTAATTAGAGAAACACCAAAAAAATTGCAAGATTCAACCACTAGCTAGGAACGGTCATTCCCGCCGTTTTGACCGCATTTTGAAACGGGCATAAAAAATTCAAAAAAATCAAAAAATTGGAAAACCTTTGCATTGTGTCCTTATATGTGGTCAAGTTCCGAGGAAAAATAACAAACTTGTAATACGAAAATTATTTTAAAAAAGTGTTCTCAAAAACGAGCTATCACGCGTGGAGATCAGTTGCTTTCAAGCCAAATGATCAATCTTATGGCCACATTCATGGCATAGTTTGTTCAAATGATCTCATATTGTGCACAAGGGTGCATATTGGAATGGCAAACAATGTTGCCTAAGGAAGTTTTCATTTTCTTTGGACGAAAAAACCATTTTCCATTTTTCGAGTGCCCAAAAGAAGGTTTCTTTGTGAAGGACCTCCCAAATAATTATTGCAAAATTGGACCAAATCAATTTTATAAAATACTAGGACATATTTAATGCACAATTGACAAAATGGTTGGGTGTAAAAAATTTTGATCCACCTCTCGTGAAAAAGACAAATTTCTGCCGATTCAGTTGGAAGCATGTCAAATTTGAATTGTAGCTGTCTTGTAGTTTGCTCTTTATTTTTTCCAAAAATCATTTATGGGTACATAAGTATCTATTTAATCAGAGAAACATCAAAAAAATTCCAAGATTCAACCACTAGCTAGGAACGGTCATTCCCGCTGTTTTGACCGCATTTTGTAACGGACATAAAAAATTCAAAAAAAATCAAAAAATTGGAAAACCTTCGCGTTGTGTCATTATATGTGGCAAAGTTACCAGGAAAGGTAATAAACTTGTAATACGACAATTATTTTAAAAAAGTGTTCACAGAAATGAGCTATCATGTGTGAAGATTCATGGCTTTCAAGCCAAATGATCAATCTTATGGCCACATTCATGGCATAGTTTGTTCAAATGATCTCATATTGTGCACAAGGGTGCATATTGGAATTCCAAACAATGTTGCCTAAGGGACTTTTTATTTTCTTTGCACGGAAAATTCATTTTCCATTTTCCGAGTGCCCGAATTGAGTTCTTTTTGTGAAGGACCTACCATATATTTGTTGCAAAATTGGACCAAATCATTTTTATAAAATATTAGGTCATATTTAATGCATAATTGACAAAATGGTTTGGTGTCAAAAGTTTTGATCCACCACTTGTGAAAAAGACAAATTTCTGCCGATTCAGTAGGAAGCGGGTCAATTTTGAACTGCATCTACCTTATTGTTTGCTCTTTATTTTTTCAAAAAATCATTTCTAGTTACATAAGTATCTATTTAATCATAAATACATGGTTTGGTGGCGATACTTCGAGGTTTGGATGTGGCCCAGGGCCCCAACTCCAAAGCGCGTAAACTCGCATGCCCGCCGTGTGGTCATCGCGTGAGCTTGGCATTGACATGCGTTCTGGGAGGCCTAGGCATGTCTAGTGGGTTGGGAAGTCCCCAGGTAGGTGCTAGGAAGAAAATTACAACAGAAGAATCTCACGAGGAGACTGACCTATGCTCAAAGATGAATTAGCAGCCAAGCGTTTGATTAGCGTTACGGGAAATGCACATGGCCAATGGGCATGAGTTTTGGCTGAGGGTGATCATCTACTAAGGAGAATGTCTTCACAAATTTTTAGCTCAAAAGGAGGATCCTAGGTGTTTCTTGCTTTGCAAAGTACCACGCTGGACAAAAATATGAATGTTGAAGCTAGGCTCAAAATAATGAATGGATTGAGCTGAAATTTGGTGGAGGATGGTTATTTGGGCATAGGAAAGCATTGTAGAAAACTGATACCATTTGAACATGCCAAAGTAGTACTTCCTTCACAATGCTCTTCTATGGATAGAAACTTGGGAAAACTAGTGAGAGAGATTGGATGAATGAAATGAGCTCAAAATTGGTGTAGGTAAGTTACATAGGTATGGTCATGTGCTGGTAAATTTTCATATCATTTCGGTAAGCCTAGCTAGTACTTACTTCACAAAGCTTCTCCCGAGGTAGAAACTTTGGAAATTTCCTGAGAAAGATTTACTAGGAAAATTGAGCTGAATATTACCATGTGGCAATAATTTGGGTATGGAAGAGTGCCCAAAAAGTTTGAGGGTAATAGGAGGGGTCTAGATAACACTTGCTTTGCAATGTGCCAATTTGGCCATAAAATATAAATTGAACCTGGGCTGACATAGATGATTTTACTGAGCTGAAATTTGGATGAGGGTGATAATTTGGGCATATGAAGGAACTGTATAAATTTCATGTCATTTCGATATATAAAAAAGGTACTTCCTTCACAATGCTTCTAGGTGGACAAAAACTTTGCAAATTTGCCGAGGAAGATTTGCTAGGAAAATGGAGCTGGATTTTGTCATGCGGTAATGATTTGGATAGGAAAGAGTGCCCAAAAGTTCCGAGGGCAATCTAGAATATATAAATAGCACTTCCTTCATAAAGTGTTGTTGTGAACAGAATAGGAAAATGAATATTGTTGAATTAGTTTTGAACTAGGCAAGGAAGGATTTTTACATATTTGATGAAGATATGACCCAAAGAATTTATGACATTCTTTTGGAAATTTTGGGAATGACAGAAATATAGGTTGCTTCACAACCTAGGGCAAAAATTGACACATGGACATGACACATAGGCAAAACTGATGAGGTGGCGCCAAGTCATACCAATCCACCACAATTTACAAGGTTATGACCATCTATATTGGTCATGATCAGCTAGAAATAAGGCAGCGGACTAGTGTTGTCTGCTTTATGACCATTTCGTGTAAGGAAATTACGACCTTTCTGACCAAAATGGTCGCAATGGTTTAGGGTTTGGAGCCCCCCGAACAGCTTTTGACCAATTGGTCTCAAATGGTCATAGATCTATGACTAATTCTTCCAGGGTCACTGACAGAAGGTCACTAGTTGACATATTTCTTGTAGTGATCCCAGAGTATAGACGAGGAGTAAAAGATTCTAATACCACCCAATGACGATGTGGGCCCATGGGACGCATAGCCATGTTAGTAAAACAGTTTTCATTGACTAGACTCAACTTCGGCCAAGGATTGTGGAAGGGGGATTCCTATAGGCAGTTGGCTCTGATACCAACTTGAGACGCCCCCGATTTGTTCATACACTAATCATGAATGCAAATGTGTATGACCAAGATCAAGGACTCACGGGAAGATATCACAAAACAACTCTAGACACAAATTAAAATAATACAAGCTTTATATTACAAGACAGGGGCCTCGAGGGCTCGAATACATAAGCTCAAATACACAAGAGTCAGCGGAAGCAATAATATCTGAGTACAGACATAAGTTAACCAAGTATGCCTTAAGAAGGCTAGCACAAACTAGGATACAGATCGAAAGAGGCGTACGCCTCCTGCCTGGGATCCTCCTACACTACTCCTGGGCGTCGTCAGCGGCCTGAACATAGTAGTAGGCACCTCCGGTGTAGTAGGAGTCATCGTCGACGGTGGCGTCTAGCTCCTGGGCTCCAGCATCTGGTTGCGACAACCAGGAAGAAATGGAAAGGGTGGAAAGAGGGAGAAAAGCAACCGTGAGTACTCATCCAAAGTACTCGCGAGCAAGGATCTACACTACACATGCATGGGTATCTGTGTAAAGGGGCAATATCGGTGCACTAAACTGCAGAATGCCAGAATAAGAGGGGGATAGCTAGTCCTATCGAAGACTATGCTTCTTGCAGCCTCCATCTTGCAGCAGAAGAAGAGAGTAGATGATAAGTTAACCAAGTATCATCGCATAGCATAATCCTACCCGGCGATCCTCTCCTCGTCGCCATATGAGAGAGTGATCACCGGTTGTATCTGGCACTTGGAATGGTGTGTTTTATTAAGTATCCGGTTCTAGTTGTGATAAGGTCAAGGTACAACTCCAAGTCGTCCTGTTACCGAAGATCACGGCTATTCAAATAGATTAACTTCCCTGCAGGGGTGCACCACACTTCCCAACATGCTTGATCCCCTTTGTCTGGACACACTTTTCTGGGTCATGAGCGGCCTCGTAAGATCAACACGTCGCAATCCTACCTAGGCACAACAGAGAGGTCAGCACACCGGTCTAAATCCTATGGCGCGGGGGTCTAGACCCATCGCCCATTACACACCTGCACATTGCGAGGGCGGCCGGAGAGCAGACCTAGCAACCTCCATTACGAAGGAAGTTGCGTTACGCGGTCCAACCCGGCGTGCGCCGCTCAGTCGCTGATGTCACGAAGGCTTCGGCTAATACCACGACGTTGAGTGCCCATAACTGTTCCAGCGTAGTTGATTAGTGCATATAAGCCAGTGGCCAGACTCAGATCAAATACCAAGATCTCGTTAAACGTGTTATTTTGACATAATCACGGACGCCGACCTGGGCCAGGCCCACCTCTCACCTAGGTGGTCTCCGCCTGCCCTGTCTCTCCGCCTCAAAGTAACAGTCGGGGGCCATCGGGAACCTAGGCCCACCACTACCTGGGTGGAACCACCTGCCCCTTCAACCCCCAACATCGAAATCACTTGCGGGTACTCAACGAGCCAACCCGACTTTAGTCACAACATGTATAGCATGTATGTATAGTATATACCCATGATCAACACCCGACGTGATCGCGGCCCGATAGTATAGCATGGCAGACTGACAAGAATGTAGGGCCACTGATGATAATCTAGCATCCTATACTAAGCATTTAGGATTGCAGGTAAGGTATCAATAGTTGTAGCAACAATGACAGGCTATGCAACAGAATAGGATTAACGGAAAGCAGTAACATGTTACACTACTCTAATGCAAGCAGTAGAGAAGAATAGGCGATATCTGGTGATCAAGGGGGGGGGGGCTTGCCTGGTTGCTCTAGCAAGAAGGAGGGTTTGTCGTCGATGTAGTCGATCACAGGGGTACCGGGAACGGTCTCGGGGTCTACCGGAAAGAAGTAACGAGGGGGAACACAATAAATAACAGAGCAAACAAAACATCACAAAGCATAACATGGCAATACGCGGTGCTAGGGGTGACCTAACGCGGTACTAGGTGCTACCGGCGAAAGGGGAAAGCATCCGGGAAAGTATTCCTGGTGTTTCGCGGTTTCGGACATATGAACCGAAGGGGGGAAGTTGCGAGTTTGCTATGCTAGGGATGTGTGGCCGACGAACGGGATGCGTATTCGGATCTGTCTCGTCGTTCTGAGCAACTTTCATGTACAAAGTTTTCCCATCCGAGCTATGGATTAATTTCTATGAATTTTAAAAGTTTTAATTATATTCTGGGATTTCCTGGATTCGTTTAATAATTCGAGTAAATAGCTAAATGGATAAGGATACCCAAAAGTGTACCCAGCCAAAGTGTAAATGAGGTTGACAGGTGGGGCCAGTCAACTGTCCAGTCAGCAGTTGACTGGTCCTTGTTTGACTAGTCAACGGTCCAGTGGGACCCTTTGTCATACACTAAATTTTAACAGGTTCTAATTATCTATTTTAAATTAGCAGTGGTCCCACATGTCATTTGTTATTAAGCTAATTAGAAACTAACTAATCCTAATCTAAGTCCAAATAGGGGTCGGCCTTACTGGGCAGAGCCCAGTCGGCTGGGCACGCACGCGAGTGAGCACGGCAGCCCTTGGCAGAGAGCTAGTGGCATGAGCCAGGAAGTGGCACGGCGCACACCGGCGCACGGCCAGGAAGCTGACGGGGGGTTAGGGCGCGCGCGGGGTGGCTCGTCGGGGCCGCCGGGGACGGTGACGGACGCGGCCGCGACAGGATGGGGGTGGCCGGGAACGGCACTGGTGACGGGCGGAGGCGGAGGGGACCGGAGCCGCGGGCGCGCGGGGTGGCGGTGCCGGACGCGTGGTTAGGGTCGTTCGAAAGCCCGCGGCGACGAGAGACGGTTGGTGCCCGCGGTTCGTACCGGGGCGGCCGAAATCGACGACGGCGAGCGCGACCGCGACGGCGGCAGAGAAGCGGTCGTGCGAGCAAGCGGCGGTGGCGGAGCTCGCGTGTGGTGATGGGAAGAAGCTGATGGCGGTGGTGGCAAGAATGGGAGGCGCGGGCCCAGGATAGGGCGCGGCCGGCGTGTGCGCGCAGGCGGAGCGGTCGCCAGCGGTTGTAGCAGCACGAGAAACAGGGCAGCGCGAGCAGCAAACAGGGGAGGAGGCACGCGAACGTAGCGGGCAGTGGGGCGAGGGCGCATGCATGGGATTGAGTGCGCGCATGTACAGTAGCAGCGGCAGGGCCACGCGCGGGCGCGCGAGCGTGAGGCGGGGCATGACGGAGACGCGGTGAGCACGACCAGGGGTACAACGAGCGGAGCTCGGAGGCGGAGCTCCAAGCACGGCGGCCTCGGCAAGTACGGGCGACTATGGCGACGGAAACGAGGGGGGAAAGGGGGGATCAGAGGAGGGCCTCACAGTGGAGCTTGTGGGCGCGTCGGGGAAGCCGGCGAAGCTTGGGAGGCGCTGAATCGAGGCGAGGTCTATGGCGGTGCAGATGGGAAGAAGAAGATGATGGTGAGGCTTGGAGGAGTCCTGGCTCGGGACCGTGCTCGTGGACGATGCAGTGGAGGCGAACGAAGCTCTTGGTCAAGCTCCAAGCATGCGGGGGCGGCGGTGGTCGCGTGGACGGGGTCGGCCATGGCGTCGGAGGTTTCGGGCGCCGCCGAAATCAAGAGAGAGAGAGCAGGCGAGAGGAAGAGTGGGGTGGTCTAGGGTTTCAGGGAGGGAGATAGGGGCAGGGGCTGCCCTTATGCGCGACGAGGAACATCGGGATGGTCGCCATGCATCCACAGCCGCGGCCATGGTGGTTCGGATGCATGCCACTACCCCGTGTGAAGAGGGAGGAGGAGGATGGCTCCTGGTGGACTGGGTCTGCACTGTGGCCACCAGGGCCCAGTGCAGCAGTAGCAGTTCCTCAACCTCTTTTCCTTTCTAAAACTTTTATATTTTATGCCTTTTCATTTAATATGCACTCTTTGTATTTAACTAAGCCATCAAATGATTTTTGCAAAATATGGAACTTGGTCCAAAATTGGTGTTACATTTTTAGGCACTGCCACAAAAAGTTTGAGAGATATTTGAATTCATTTGGAATTTTGTTTCAATAGAAATGATAAAATTTGGGGTTGTTTGCCACAGTTTCGGATAGTTGAGGGCATCTAAACATTTATTTAAAAAATGTTGGTTCACCACAATATTCACAAATGAATATTTTCCACATGATGAACATTTTAGTTTTAACGTTTGAAAACTTTTATCGTTTAACTTTAATTCAAACTTGAATTTGAATCGGTTTCGAACTAACGCGAGATTAACAACAATAACCGAGGTGACGTGGCATCATTAGCATGGAATTACTGTAGCCTAATTATCCGGGCGTCATAGACGATGAGGAGTGTGAGCCGCGTCCCTCGCGTAGGACGTCTCTGGCCTCAGCTTCGCAGTCTTCCTCTGGCTATGTCTCCTTCTCCCGCCACCACCTCGTCTGCCTCGTGTTCCTCGACAAATCCATTGCGGGCATCACGTGCCTCCACATGAGAGGCATCCCCACCTCGGTCGTTCCCCGCTGGCTCGAGCGGATCAGGCGGGGAGTTGTGTATGGGAGAGCAGGAGCACCTAGTCGAGCGAGTACCCGCCAGACAGCTACAACAGAGACGAGAAGTGAGACCTATGTCCCATTGGCTTAGGCGGCGGCATGCCAGGCATGCGGTATCCAGAGTTCGGGCGGCCGGGGCGTGGAAGTTCACAAACGATAGTTGTGTGGAGAGGCATGCATGCGCTAGAGAGGAGGCCGAGGAGGTGTAAAGGGCTACGATGATGGGGAAGGAGCTCATTGGAATGGCGGTGCTTGCCGGTGACGGGCGCCGGTTGAACAAGAGCAGGCAGGCCGGTGACGGATTTGAGGGAGAGGCGAGGGAGGCGGGCGGTTTCGCATGGTCCGTCCGATTTGGAGAGACCAATCAAAACAGTATAAACATGGAATATGCCATTCTCTCGAATCGATTGGTTCTAATTCCTTCAATGATCCAAACGCGGGAATGGGTTCTGGGGATGGAACCAACCCGTGACGTTCCACTTTGTGATAGGAAGCAAACACTTGGTAGGAGGATGAAGGATGCATGAGAGAATCACTTTGCCCTCGTCACTGGTTGTGTAGTATTGACCATGACGTGTCGGGTGCCATGCCCCCTATATTCAAAAATAATTTAGCAATTCAAAAAAAGTCAAAAAAACCGCAGAACCTTTTATGGAATCAAACATGACCAAGTATTGCACTAGTACAAAAAAGATTAAACAGAGAATGACTTTCACTGTATCCGGGGTCAAAGATGGGTAGCCCTAGCTAGGGTTAACACCTCCTTTTATGGGATTGAAGGAGGAGGACCTGGACGACGTGGTCTTCGATGAGCAATCTGCGCCGCCGGAGGGGCCAAGATGGGTAGCCCTAGCTAGGGTTAACACCTCGAAAACCTACGGCCAGCCTTGGTTTTTCAGAAACATGAGATCGGCATGGGATACTGCGCAGGAGGCCAGGTTCAAGCCTCTGGAGGACAACTTGTATACGGTTACATTCACTTGCTTAGGTGACTGGGAGAGAGTTATGAACGACGGCCCATGGAATTTCAGGGGAGATGCGGTGATTCTGCTGCCATATGATGGGATAACAAAGCCGTCCACTGTGAAACTTGAGACAATCAACATATGGATCCAAATCCATGATGTACCAGAGTTGTATGCCCATCTAGTGGCTCCTTTGGCAGCAAAAGTGGGAGAGGTTCTCCTCTCTAAACCTATCTCACATGACTTTGTCGGCAACTTCCACTGAGTGTGGGTTAGAATCAACGTCAACAACCCTCTAAAGAATGCGGTCTCTATGATTAGGGAGGGGAAGAGACAGATATACAGAGTCAAGTACGAGAGGCTTCCCGAATGGTGTGCTGTATGTGGTATGCTTGGTCACCAGTTTAAGGAACACGGCAGTGGTGTTCACCCTCCGTCAGCCCTTGTGTTCAAGGATCTCCGAGCTAACTGGGTCATGCGCAATGGAAGGGGCCCGGGAGAAGGCCGTAGCCAGCGAGGTGGCCGCAGAGGTGGTCGTGCTGGGGAGTGCTCAAGAGGCCGATTTGAGGAGGGCGGAGATGTTATGACAGAGAGACAGGTGCATGGAATAGCCCAGGATTATGACCCAAGCAAGGCGGCTAGCGACGCAGAGATGGAGGACTGGAGCAGGAAGAGGAACGCGGGAGCCGAGCTGGGAGCCAAACACCCCATGCCTCGCCAGAATTCAGAAATGGCACCTGCAGATGCTAACTCACTTGCGATTGTGCCTGCGGGTATAACAGCAGCCAGCCCCCCACCACATAGGGACCTAAATAGAACCAAGAAGGCGGGAGAAGACTCAGACGTGCCAGCATCAACTGTGAAGAATTTGGCATGCTCCTTCGAGGAGCACCGCCGGGTCCAATGAGTGTTCTATGTTGGAACTGTCGGGGCGTGGGTAAAGCTGCGACAGTTCGAGAGGTTCGCGAGTTTGCGAACAAATTTACCCCTACCCTCTTATGTATCGTTGAAACTCAGATAGAAGGCTCGAGGGTAGAATCACTAGCTGGCACTTTTGGTTATGACAATAGTTTTGCAATTGACAGTCGAGGTAGAAGTGGAGGTATTGGTATTTTTTGGAACAATGAAATAAAAGTTGAAATTCTTGGTTATTCAGATTACCATATAGATTGACCTATTGTGGAGGAGGGGGTTGATCCTTGGAGAGCCACGGTAGTGTATGGAGAAGCACAAACCCACTTACGTTACAAAACGTGGGACACCCTGAAAAACATTAGCTCTTCATGCAACCTCCCCTGGCTTTGCCTTGGTGATTTCAATGAAGTTTTGCGTCCCGAGGAGCATGAGGGAGTGGGACAACGGAGCAACACACAGATACAGAGTTTTCGGGAGGTAGTAGACGTGTGCATGCTCCTGGACATAGGCTATAATGGCCGTTTTTGGACTTTGAAAAGAAGGTAAGGGGAGGATCCTACACTAGGGTCCGACTGGATCGCGCGCTGGTCAGTGGTGATTGGCGAGCAAGATTTCCATTAGCCGATTTGACACACTTGACGGCGGCGACTTCTGATCACTGTCCAATTTTAATGCGCTTGAATAGAGATCGGCAAAGTAGTCGGCAGCAGAAACCCTTCAAGTATGAAGTCATGTGGGAAGGGCATGAAACCTAGAGCGATACTATTACATCTGCATGGGCGAGAGGCGGAGTTAGTAATGGAGCAGAAGGCTTACGAGCTAAGCTACAGGCGATATCACTTGATTTGGGGCGCTGGAATAATGAGACCTTTGGCAATGTGCAGAAAGAAATTAAAAGGTTAAAAGGGGAGTTGGAGAAACTTCGGGCGGACCCATGCAGAACTGCACCTTCTCATGTTGAGATGAAGATTAATGAAAATCTAATAGAGCTTTATCATCGAAAGGAAATCTTATGGAGGCGCGGTCAAGGGTTGAGTGGCTCACGGCGGGTGACAGGAACACAAAGTTCTTTCACTTGAGAGCAAGCATTAGGAGGAAGAAAAATATGATTAAGGCCCTGCAAAACTCTCTGGGGACTCTGACTGATGACCTGGAGGAACTCAAAGCAATGGTACACGATTTCTATAAATCTCTTTATACTTCGGAGGGAGTTAGCAACATGGAAACGATTCTCAATTGTGTACCAACTAAGGTCTCAAGAGAGATGAATGATCTTCTCGTTGCACCGTACAGGGAGGAAGAAGTTAAGACAACCCTCTTTCAGATGTTTCCAACCAAAGCGCTCGGCCCCAATGGTTTTCCAGCTCATTTGTATCAACATCATTGGGAGTTATGTGGCGCCGATGTGACGGAGGTTGTGCTAAGGATAATTCGGGGAGAGGAGAGTGCAGAAAGTATTAATGATACTGTTTTGGTTCTCATCCCTAAGGTAATGAATCCAGCTGTGCTAACTCAATTCCGGCCGATTAGCTTATGCAATGTGTTATACAAGATCGCGTCCAAGGTGATTGGAAACAGGTTGAAGCAGGTTCTCCCAGAGATTATTTCAGAGGAGCAGTCGGCCTTTGTGCCTGGGAGACATATTACAGATAACATCATCAGTGCTTATGAGTGTCTCCACTTTATGAAGCGCAGCAAAGCCAAGGTTAATAGTTTTTGTGCCCTAAAGCTCGATATGATGAAAGCATACGACAGACTAGAGTGGGACTACTTGCAGGCGATAATGATCAAGCTGGGTTTCGCTCCAGCATGGGTACAAATCATTATGAACATGGTGCGGTCAGTATCGTTCTCAGTACTTTTTAATGGTGAGAGACTTGACACTTTTTATCCATCTAGAGGAATTCGGCAGGGAGATCCGATATCCCCATACCTCTTTTTAATCGCAGCAGAGGGCCTTTCGTGCCTACTGAAATCCAGTTCTTCGTCGTCTCAGCTAGAAGGGATCAAGGTGGCTCCCACGGCGCCCGTCGTGAACCATCTCCTTTTCGCTGATGATAGCCTGCTAATGTTTAAATCGAGTGTTGAAGGGGCTGTTGCAGTATCAAACTTGTTGGACCGCTACTGTTTGGCTTCAGGACAACGCATAAATCACGAGAAATCATCTATCTTCTTCAGTAGAGGCTGTCCGCAGGGTATGAGAGAAAGCATCAAAACCACTTTGGATGTCCAGAATGAATCCCTCAGCGACAGGTATTTGGGGATGCCTACGGATGTTGGGCACTCAATGAATGGCACTTTCAGATACTTGAGAGACCGAGTATGGGAAAAGATCAGAGGCTGGATGGAAAAAATATTGTCAACTGCGGGAAAGGAAGTGCTTATCAAGTCAGTTGCGCAGTCGATACCGGTGTTTTCTATGTCGTGTTTCCGCCTGCCAAGGGGTTTATGTGAGAGTGTCACTTCCTTGATCAGGCAGTTTTGGTGGGGGAGTAAGAAGGGGAAGTGTAAGCCAAGCTGGGTATCCTGGGACGAGATGATGAAGCCTAAACATCTTGGTGGCGTTGGCTTTAGGGACTTGGAAATTTTTAACTTGGCACTACTATCCAAACAGGCATGGCTTCTGCTCCAACACCCTACATCCTTGAGCGCACGCATTCTCAAGAGTGTTTATTTCCCAGATGTATCTTTGTTTGAAGCAGAGTTGGGCCACCATCCATCACAGATCTGGCGGGCTATTCTGGACGGGAGAGACATTATGGTGCAAGGACTAGTAAGGAGAATTGGCAACGGTGAAACTACCGACATATGGTTTGACAATTGGCTACCTCACTCACTTATGAAGAGATCGATCACATCTCTTATCCAACATCCGCCATAGAGAGTTTCAGAACTAATCAACCACGCTACATCCTCGTGGAACGAACAGCTAGTTCGGTCAACCTTTATACCAATTGATGCGAAGGCAATTTTGCAGATCCCTCTTTGTACCAGACAGATTGACGACTTTTGGGCATGGAGTGAAGATAGGCGGGGGATATTCTCGGTGAGAACCGCCTATAGGATGATTCAGCAGAGGAAATTAAGTCTTGAAGCTTGGTTATATGAACAAGATGGGTCTTCTCACACACACGCAGATGGCGATGGTTGGACAAAACTTTGGGGAATCAAGGTACCATCGAAGCTCAAGGTCTTCCTATGGAGATTTGCTAGGCGTACCACTCCGACAGCTGCACTTTTGCATCACCGAAACATGGCGGATTCGGCCGCGTGTTGCCTATGCGGAGCCGAAGACACTTGGAGACATGCGCTGTTAAACTGCACTGTTTCTCGAAGCACATGGGCGCTGTCTTCTGAACATATAATTGATGTGCTGAAAAGAAACGAGGAACCGGATCCGAAGAGGTGGCTTTTCTTCATGCAAGAGGCGCTATCTCATGATGAGTTTACAAACTTTGTGGTCACTCTGTGGGCACTGTGGGGAGCACGCCGCAAGGCTACTTATGAGCATATCTATCAAAGGCTGTCTTCTGTTCAAGCATTTGTACACTCATACGTGAATGAACTCAACGCACTGCAGTCCATCAAATCGACGCAGAGTGCAAGACCTACGCCACGACGACCAGGTTGGATCGCTCCACCTGGAGGGCTGGCAAAGTTTAATGTTGATGCTGCAGTGGGGAGAGGAAGAGGACATGGAGTTGTAGCAGCGATTTCTAGAGATCCAGGCGAACACTTCTTGGGAGCCTCGGCACTGGTCTTCAGAGGTATATCAGAACCTGCGACTCTTGAATGCATGGCGATCAGGGAGGCTCTAGCTCTAGCTGATGATTTGAACGTGGCAAACATCCAGGTGGCCTCCGATGCGAAGGTGGTGGTACAAGATATCCAGGAGAAGAATCCGACAGAGTATGGTGCGATCATACATGAAATAATAGAGCATACACTATCTTTCCAAGTCTGTAATATTTCTCACGAATTTAGGAGCTCGAATATTGAAGCTCACAAGCTCGCGAAGTATGCATTATCACTTCCAGCTGGCCGACAAGTTTGATTGGGACAACCGGATGGTCTCTCTTTCGTCCCTGTAAACATTGTGACGTTGGAATAAAAAGCTTCGGAGTTTGTCTCAAAAAAAAATTGTTAAAGTTGCTCACCACCATTCGAGTGCGACGGACCTGTCACGGAGCCGGAGGACCTAGCTTACGCTTAGCTTAACCAGGACAGCAGCTAGTTTTTTTTTTTGAGACAAGGACAGCAGCTAGTGTGTGAGCACACGTATCGTAATTGCATGTTGGTACCACAATTGGGACTCTCTTTCTTTTTTTTCTACAAGTCAATACCAAGTCTGGGCCAGGCGGCAACAAATCAAGCTGATCCGCGTTTAAACGCATTTTGACAGGGAAACTGACCAGCGGGGCCCGCTTGGCAGGGACCGACGTGTCATGTTCTTTCACAGAAAACTCCCTTACTTTATATTAAATCACGCAACGACCATTGTTTGCGAACAAAAGATGTTGCGACAAAAATGGCGCCCGTGGGATTTGAACACTGGAGCTCGCACGTGTCGCGCTGGGGTCGAGCCAGTATGTCCTCTGTTGTTACTTTCTGCGCCCTCTACTGTTACTTTCCTGCGTTGAGTTACTATTCTACTCTGGACTTTTTTTGAAAATTCGGGAACAAATTTTTAATTCACAAACATTTTTACACTTTTTGAACATTTTTAAAAATTTCCAAACATTTTTTAATACACAATTTTTTGATTTCTTGAACATTTTTATGAACTCATGAACATTTTTTGAATAGGTGGACATTTTCTTTACAAATTCATGAACATTTTTTTAATTCGCAAACAATTTTCTTATAAATTCACGAACATTTTTTAACATTGCTTTGAACTCATGAAAGTTTTTTAATCAACAAACATGTTTTGAAATTTGGAAACGATATTCAAAATTCAGGAACATTTTTTATAATCCCAAATTATTTCAAACAGGAATAAAAAACTAGAAAAAAAGGAAAAAGCAAGGGCGAGGGTGCGTGTTTCCCTGTTTTCCGACGCGCACTACGCACAATAGGAGCACCCAATTTTTACTAGACTGTTTCCTCCCTTTATTTGATAGATCTTCAGGCTTGGCAGGTTGGCCCAGAAGCAAGCAGTCGAAGGGCGAATGCAGCCCAAGAATATTAACCACATTTGTTGTGATGAGCACAAACTGCGCACCGAAAACCGGACTCGAGTTGTACGGCTGCAAAAATCTTCGGGCATGCCAAACAAGCAAAGCAATGCGCTCCTATCTATAAGCTTGGACCACGGCAACAATATGTGGGAGTGTTACGGCCAAGGTGTTTCTCATCATACCGAAGACCAGTTCGAGGCCCCCTAGGTCGGTTTATGTCCTCGGCCGTTGTCTCGGCCTATGGGCCCAAAAGAGAGAAGGATCTGGAAGATTTGAAGTATATGACGAGGAAACCGATGGTCGTGACGACCCCTCTGTAACCCTAACCAGCTAGGAACATGTAAACCCTTGACACTAGAGTTTATACAAGTTAGGGCTAGTCTAGTTGATAGAGAGAATAACCCTGAGTTTATACTCAACTCCTTGATCACCATTGTACACCCCTACACATCAAGCAAATATGGCACGAGCAAGAAATAGGGTTTACCTCCATCCCGAGGGCCCGAACCTGGGTAAACCATCTTCGATCTACTCGTCTAGCCAGAGTACCATATCGAGGAATTGGCCGAAAATAACTCCATCGGTGATGCTAGGGCAGCAACTTCAACTACTCCCGTCGATCAGATGTCTTAGCCTAAAGGCCAATACCGTAGCTTCCTCTGCGTAGCTCTGCTGCTTCCATGCCCTATTTGTTGTGGTTTCTCCCCATTTTCTAGTTTGTATGGGACTAGGGACAGGGTGTAGTAGTAGTAGTACTCAGTACGTGGTTGAGCGGTTGCGTCGTGTATGTGACGGCGTAGCATAGAGCTTCTGCGCCAAGCCGCGTAAGTCCGTCAACCGTGAGAAGAGTGCAGTTTTTCTTCTCCCCCAACACACTTGAGAGTAGAAGGACGGCAGCTAAACAAGTGCGTGGAGTTCTGGTAGAAGCTTTCAACGATAGATACTTGGGCCTCCTGTAGGATCGAAAGTATGTATAGAGGGGGGTGATTAGACTACTTGACCAAATAAAAACTTATCATTTTCCCAATTTTAGTTCTTGACAGATTTTAGCAACTTTGGACAAGTCAAGTAATCTTAACACAATTCAAGCAAGCATGCAAAGAGTACATGAGCAGCGGAAAGTAAAGCATGCAACTTGCAAGAATGTAAAGGGAAGGGTTTGGAGGATTCAAACGCAATAGGAGACACGGATGTTTTGTCGTGGTTCCGATAGGTGGTGCTATCGTACATCCACGTTGATGGAGACTTCAACCCACGAAGGGTAACGGTTGCGCGAGTCCGCGGAGGGCTCCACCCACGAAGGGTCCACGAAGAAGCAACCTTATCTATCCCACCATGGTCGTCGCCCACGAAGGACTTGCCTCACTAGCGGTAGATCTTCATGAAGTAGGCGATCTCCTTGCCCTTACAAACTCCTTGGTTCAACTCCACAATCTTGTTAGAGGCTCCCAAGTGACACCTAGCCAATCTAGGAGACACCACTCTCCAAGAAGTAACAAATGGTGTGTTGATGATGAACTCCTTGCTCTTGTGCTTCAAATGATAGTCTCTCCAACACTCAACTCTCTCTCACATGATATGGATTTGGTGGAAAGAAGATTTTAGTGGAAAGCAACTTGGGGAAGGCTAGAGATCAAGATTCATATGGTAAGAATGGAATATCTTGGCCTCAACACAAGTGTAGGTGGTTCTTTCTCAGAAAAAGTAAGTTGGAAGTGTAGGTTTGTTCTGGTGGCTCTCTCCCCAAATGAAGAGGTGGTGGAGGGTATATATAGCCTCCACACAAAATCTAACCGTTACACACAACTTGCCAATCTCGGTGGGACCGAATAGTTAAACTCGGTCGGACCGATTCAGCAAAGCTAGTGACCATTAGGGTTTTCGGTGGGACCTAGATGCAACTCAGTAGGACCGATATGGTTAATTAGGGTTAGGGCATAACGTAATCTCGGTGAGACCGATTACACAAACTCGGTGAGACCGATTTTGGTAATAAGCTAACCAGAGAGTTGGTCAGGTAAACTCGATGGGACCGATCGCTCATTTCGGTGAGACCGAAATGTTACGAAGGGAAAACAGAGAGTTTACATTGCAATCTCGGTGGGACCGATCGCTCATCTCGGTAAGACCGAAATGTTATGAAGGGAAACAGAGAGATTACAATACCATCTCGGTGAGACCGAGATCCCTGTCGGTGAGACCAATTTGCCTAGGGTTTGTGGCAGTGGCTATGACATTTGAAACTCGGTGGCGCCAGATAGAAAGAATCGGTGGGGGCGAGTTTGACTTTTGGTTTAGGTCATATGTGGATGTGAGAAAGTAGTTGAGGGTTTTGGAGCATATTACTAAGCATTTTGAGCAAGAGCCTCATTAAGCAACACCTCATCCCTCTTTGATAGTATTGGCTTTTCCTATAGACTCAATGTGATCTTGGATCACTAAAATAGAAAATGTAGAGTCTTGAGCTTTGAGCTTGAGCCAATCCTTTTGTCCTTAGCATTTTGAGGTGTCCACTTTTCTCATCCATGCCATGCCAATCATTGAGCTTTCTTGAGATATTAATCTTGAAATAGCATTAGCTCAATGAGCTATATGTTGTTAGGAATTACCAAAACCACCTAGGGATAGTTGCACTTTCACCTCCCAATAGCGGTTGGGAGAATTACCAGTGGCACGTTTGATCACATTGGGTAGAGATCAAGGAGCAAGATGTACGGGTGGGCAGGGCGACTTCTAGCTTGTGCAGGGAGAGAGACTCTTTTGAAATCAGTGATACAAGCCATCCCAAATTTCAATATGAGTTGCTTTCGGCTGATAAAGAAAGTTTGCAAGAGCTTGATATCTAGCATGGCGAAGTTCTGGTGGAGTGGTTCTCTTGATAGACGGTCTTTGCATTGTGTATCATGGGACAATCTCGCATCTCCAAAAATCCATGGTGGAACGGGATTTCGTGATCTTGAACTATTTAATTTGGCCCTGCTAGGGAAACACGGGTGGAGGTTCATCCAAACCCTAATTCCCTTTGTGTGGACGTCTTATGAAGGGATGATACTTCCCTGATGGTGAATTCATGGATGCTACAGTGCCTCGCTCCTCCTCGATAGTGTGGCGTGCAATTGTGGCAGGTAAAGAAGCTCTCCGGACGGGTTTGCTAAAGTGTGTTGGTGCGGGTGACACCATCTCTATTTGGGGCGATAGATGGATCTCGGGTCTGTCTACTTTGTGCCCGACGGTTCAGCTAGGAGGAACTATGCTCCATCTTGTTAGTGAGTTGATTGATGAAGATAACTGGACATGGAAATACGATTTGATCTGGGGTGTGTTTATCCCTCCTGAAGCTGATGCCGTCCTCAACATACCACTTCGTAATGGGGGCGGTGATGATTTGCTTGCTTGGGCCCATGAAACAAATGGCAACTACTCTGTTAAATCAGCGCACCGTGCTTTCGTGACTGGCAAAGAGCATGCTGCTCTAGAGGAAGGGACGGTTACCAACACCTCACAGATCGATGAACAGATGTGGAAGCGATTATGGAAGCTCAATGTATTGCCAAAAGTGTGTGTGTTTTGGTGGAGAGTCATTCGGAAAATTCTTCTAGATGAACACACATTGTGGCGAAGACATATACAACAACTTGCTAGATGCAAGGTCTGTTTAGCTATGGAGGAGGATCTAATGCACGCCCTAGTGCATTGTTCACATGCTAAACTTTTTTGGGAGGAGGACTACTCATGGCCAGGTGTCCGTTGGCCACACCTTAATCCGGACACCTGGTTGAGGGACATTTTGTGTGATGAGCAGCTTTCATATGTATAGCGGTCACAGATGATAACTATCATGTGGGCTATTTGGCACTCACGGAACAAATTTATGCACAATGGTGAAATGTTGGACCGGTAACGACAATTCGACGCGTCAAGGAAGATCTGGCCGTGTTGGAGATCCCGCGTGCTTGTGCGGCTGTCCTTCCGGGCCATGGCTGGAGACCTCCGGGTCCGAGCATGGTTCAGATTAACACTGATGCAGCGATGAGGATGGAGTCGGACAAGTGTGGAGCGGGAGGGGTAGCTCGATCAGATGCTCGCTTGTTAGGTGCATGGTGCAAACCTCACTTTGGGGTTACGGATCCTTTTATTGGCGAGACGCTAGCTCTATGAGATGGTGTCATATGCTTCATTATGCGGTTTCTCACGTGCGATAATGGAGACAGACTGCCTGGAGGTGGTGAACCTCCGGAAATCTCGTCATAGCAGTCATTCTGTTGTGGCACCGATACTAGTAGAAGTTGGAGAGGTAGCTTTATATTTTGATTCCTTTTGTATTCAACATGTACACAGTTCAGCCAACGTTTCGGTCCATCTTTGTGCTAAGCATGTTTGCTTGCTGATGGTTACCGAAAGTTGGACCGATACTAGACCCCTTTCCTGCTCACAAGCCTTTCGGTTGATGATGTCAGGAGCTCTTTTGGGGCTTTTTGGTTTTAGGTATTGCATTGTCACACTTCACCACACATTTTTACCAGGCTTGCCTAAGGTTATTTCATCAAAATGAGAGTCACAAGTTGGCAAGTCTAAGGGAATTTTGTCACACTTTTTGTGTGTATGCCATGTAAGGCCCTAGTGTGGCTTAAACCAAACACTCATCTAAGTTGGTCAAATTTGCCTAACCATATGTGTGGCAATCTTTGACAAAGTTAGTCACAAATCAAACAGAAAAAGCTCTCAGGTTTGAACCGCAAAAAAAGGCGAACCAGTGTGATGTTTACGATGGAAATCATGTCGTTCTTGTGCAACAAGATCCAGATACAAATGCTGCCGCGGCAAAGGAAAAGGCTCTGGCTCTGGGCGACAGCGATGCCGACGACATCTCATCTGGCCGCCCACCACGCCATCCATCCATCAACCCCTCACGTCAGGCCAACTCCATCGCGCGACCCTATCCTGTCCGCCCCCGTCTGTTTGGGGTAAAACGGACAAACGAGACAGCCCAGCGCACGGACGCAAACGGACTTTTGTCCGCTTTCGACCCATCCCCGGCCCAAGTTTGTGCCGGTTTTGGGGTGAAACGGACAGCGCTCGGACGGGCGGGACGCGCACGCTTGTCCTCCCCTGGCCCGCCTGTCGGTGGGAGAAACCAAAACCCACACATGCCCATTTGCCGCCATTTCCCCCAAACCCTTCCACGTCCCTCCCGCCGCCCCTCTCTCCCCCGGCCATGGCCGACGCCCCGCCGAGTTCCGGCGGCCTGGCCGTCGACCCGTCCACAAAGGTGAAGAAGAAAGCGCCAAGGAAGCCGCGGTCGGAGTGCACGACGAAGGAGATTGCCAAGTTGGACGCGAAATCGGCGAAGAGGAGGGAACGGAGAGCGGCCGTCAAGGTCAATGCCGCCGCGGCCAAGTTCGCCGCCCAACGCGAGGAGCTGGAGGCCACGAGGAGCTAGAGGCCGCGCGGCGCAAGGCCGCTGCCGACGAGAAGGAGGACCTCGTCAACAAAGCGCACGCCATCCTCATGCTTGGCGGCATGGGCCGTCCGGCCGGGTTCCCTGCAGCGGTCGTCGGTCCGGCGAGCACAGGCTCGTCGGTCGCCCGGCCTACGCACTACCAGTCGCCGACGTCGCGCACCGCACCCATGTCGCCCGGCTTTCCTCCGCCAAGGCACAACGGCCAGACCCGTTTCTCGGCGTCGCCGGACGTGGGCTTGTTCGCGCCGTCCACACCGCGCCCCGCAACCGTCATCGACCTCAACATCACGACTGGGTCCAGCAGCGGCGGGGGGGCGTCCGTCGAGATGCAAAGAAAGCAGGCACGGGCACCGTTCACGGGCACCATGCCCCCCCCCCCCGCGTCTTGTTTGACGGAATGCCAACCCCAACGCCAACGGTCGACGACCCTTTCTACAGCCAGTACATGAAGGACGTGATCTTCGAGAGTGGGCATGGCCGTGCGTACGACCCCGAGAAGACCCAAAGTCAGGATGGCCGCGCCGAGTACGTGCCCGATGAAGAGGCCGACGACCATGCTGACTACGACCATGGTGACTCGTGGCATGAAGACGATGACATCTATGTCGAAGGTGATGAAGAAGAAGGCAATGACGTTGATATTAGTGGCGAGCCATTGTTCATCGACGAGCTCACCCAAAGAGCGGAAGCACAAAAGAAGAGGAAGAGCATTCGCACGGGTTCATACACACAAGATGAGGACAAGTTGATTTGCCAAGCTTGGATGGAGATTAGCCAAGATCCGAGGACCGGCGTGCAAAAAAAGGGCATTGTTTTTTGGACGAGAGTCCACAAAACATTCCATGAAAGGAAGATGTTTGAGCCCTACCAATTTACAAGCAACCGTGGCATCGGCTCGATTCAAAAGAGATGGTTGTTCATCCAACAAGAGTGCAACAAGTATTGCGCCGCATTAGAGAGCGTTGAAGCACGGCCCGTGAGTGGTCTCGGCGTTGGGGACATGGTATGCTCTCCTCTTCCTAGCCCTTTCCTTGCTATGGCCATGACACTTCGGCCGTGTATATGTTTGCATGTTCACTTGTTGTTGATCATGTGATTTAGGCATTTCAATCTTTGGAGGCATTCAAGGCCCGGCACAATGACAAGCCATTCACTCTTACGCATTGTTGGACGATTATCAACAATTGCCCTAAGTTCAAGGACCAATACCGTGAACTACAAAGGAAGAGGGGACTAAAGACGGCCAAGTACGCCGGAGGTGGAGATGGCGAGGCCTTGAAGAGGCCGAGGGGCAAGACCAACTCCAAGGTTGATGACATACGTGATGCCTCATCCATGGCATTGCATGACACTTTGCATGGCATGATGTCCCAAAAGGATGTGAGGGACGAGAAGAAGCGGCAAAGCAAGGAGGAGCAAATGAAGCAATACCTAGACCTTCAAACAAAGAAGCTTGAGATGAAGGAGGCGGCCAAGAGGAGGAAGATCGACATGAAGGAGGCGGCCCGGCAAAGGCAGCTCGACATCGAGGCCGACAACGTCAAGGCCAAGCAGAGGCAGTTCGACATCGAGGCCACGAACGCCGCCACCAAAGCGAAGGAGGTGGCCCTTGCGATCATGAGCGTGGACTTGTCGAAGATGAGCGACAAGACAAGGGCCTGGTTCGAGGCCAAGCAGAAGGAGATGCTTGAAGCCGAAGGCCTGAACTAGGTCGTCCGATCGGCCGTGGCCGTTCTTTTTGGAGGCTGGCATGGGTGTCGCCCGCCCGCTGGGCCGCTGGCTGTGTGCCGGCGAGAAAACATTCATTTTGGTGGCCGGCTGTGTTGCCGGCCACTGGCTGTGTTGCTGGCGAGGACAACTAATCATTTTGGAGACTGGTTGTGTTGCCGGCCGCTGCCTGATGCCGGCGATGGACATGTAGGCCGCTGGCTCTGTTGCCGGCGTGATGAACCGGGACCGCTGGCCTGAACTAGGCTTGGCATTTGAAACGTTGCTACTGGTTTTTTAAATAGACGCGGACAGGATGTGGCAAATGGATGCAGTCGCGCGCTGGGCGCACGGCCACCGCACCCCAGGACACGTCCGGACACGACCCCAAATCGCTACCCAAACGGACAGAATCCGGACAAAACGGACGTCCGTTTGGGGTCGCGCGGTGGAGTTGGCGTCAGTCACACGGACACACACGCACACCTGACAGCAACTCATCTTTCTTGGCTTTGTTTTCGATCATGTAGCACCTGCTATGTACTCCATGTCTCTCGCGCATGTAAGGACCAGTGGTCTCTCTGCTCTCGCTACCATCCAATCTCCTGCGTCAGCATGGAGACACACACACACAATATTGCGTCCAAAGGCGTCGAAGCTACTAGGAAAGTTTTCAAGCACCGGCTTGTTTTCTCATGAGGAATAAACAAGGGCTTGCTTATCCAGAGTGTCTGACTGTCTGTTGCATCAGCCAAGCAACCGTTGATTGAAGGCAACAACACCTCATTAACCAGTCAACTAAACTAGGCGGCGCCTGTACGACTCGACTAATGCCCCTGCGTCGGCAAAAGGGAACGAGACGTTGGTCTCAAGCTTCTCCGGGTCAGGTGGATGGATGGCCACAAAGCATGAAAAGAAGAGCAGCAGAGGACGAAAGCGAGACAGAAACAGGGAGATTCCTTGGACAAGTGTGCGTCTGTGTCTCTGCTGCCGTCGGTATAAGCAGATGTTAACTCGTCGACTTTGCTGCTCGCCAAACCTCGATGCCGTCACTCATCTGCTTAGCCGTCCCTGAACGAACGTGTGTAACGGGACCCGGTCAGTGCACTAACACTAGGACCATCAGCGCACTGTCACTGAGACCTGACAGGGAAACCTTGTCCTCGCCGCTCCGGTGACCGCCGGTGAGCGAGCGAGCATCCACGGGCGTCGGCAAGGGAGAGAGGCTGTAGTTTAGTGCGGACACCGGCGGCGTGCAGGCATCATTGCCGTCCCAAAATGGGGTGGCATCCTCATACAGAGGATTCAGACCTCGGACCAGCAGCGGCGGTCTCTGTCACCATGTCCCCACGTTTCCACATTTCTTCTTCTTTCTGAGTGGGTTTCCGCATTTTCAACTGATTGCCCACGCCTGCATGTCTCGCAGTTTCCAGTACGTACTCGTCTACGTTCCCCAGAAGAAAAATAACCTGACAGTCGCAGAATCAGCTACAGTACAAAGTAAACAGACCGAGGAGAAACTCTGAACTGAACTGAACTGAACTGAACTGAAGTGGGCGGCAACCCCACTCGAAAGTCGAGACGACGAGGGGCCGCAATGATCCATGTCGCAGTCCCGTCCGTCCACCCCTGATTGTGCAGTGCACCCACAATTCCTACCCAAAAGTCAGTGTAGGAGTATATACCGCCGCATCTATACGTGCCTGCCCGGTTTGGTTGCCGACTCTTTGCCGCCCGATAGTATTAGATTAGTTTAGCTTGGTCATCACGAGCTGCAAAAGCTGCTGACGCCTTACAAAAGCACACAGATAAATCCTCCATTGTTTATTCAGCGTGCGGCCAAGTTATTTTAGTAAATTTGGACGAAATAGATTCGCATATCTGGCAGGCGAGTGCATGTAATTATGCAGGTTGGAGATCATGGTAGAGGGGGCCCGGGGGATGAGTGAGGTGTTTACTGAATACTGATAGCTAAATATAAGTTCAGATAGATTGTATGCCACACAAATTAACTAGTACTACTAGTTCACTTAATTATGCGCTACAATTATGCTATAGTTAGTTTACTTGAGTAGTAGTAGGTGAGACAAGAGCAATGAAAAAGACCACTATCATGCATGATCGCTCACGCTTAATAATTGAGTTCAGCCAGGGTTCAAATATGGTCCCATCATACTCCAACATGGACATCACAAACTAAGAGTGGACGACCAATTATACGTGCACACGTATTTTCCCCAAATATAGTAAGTAATATCTTTTTTAATTTCCCACAGGATCTAATGACTGGACGACATTCGGCACTTGATAATAGTGGTGACATGTCTTCCTAGATTTTCTATCTATAAGACGAAAGATGTCATTTGGCCGCTTGTTATTGTAAGGAACAAACAAAAAACAAACCCTCCCTCGGCCATTTCCGGGGAAGCAAAGTGAGGCCAGATGAAAAGCTACTGGGCTAGACTAGACTAGACAGCGATCCCTGTTAATTCCATCTAGCAGCGTAGCAGTTTGAGGGGAAACAGGTAGGGGCCGCTGATTAAAGCCACACTCATGAGCGTCTCCGGGCTCAACTGTCCGAATTTCTTTTCTTGACTTTTTTGACACAGCACCGGTACAAGTACTCCCTCCGTCTCAAAATTCTTGTCTTAGATTTGTCTATATATGGATGTATCAAGTCACATTTTAGTATTAGATACATCCGTATCTAGACAAATTTAAGATAAGAAATTTGGGACAGAGGGAGTACTAACGATTTCCTCTGAGCTGCTTTTCATCAGGCACGTACCAAAAGCATTTTCCACGGAGCCATTATTCGCGCTTGATAAATCAAAACATTCGACCAGTGTGCTTGTTTAGTCCTGGAGACGGAATAATTCGATTTGAACCCAGGGACGTACTGTTGGCGCCATGATGACTGTCGAGGGCGGCTCACTGTGTGCATGCCGGACACGCGCGGTGAGGTTACCCTTGATTTTCCCGGCTCCGGTTCTTGTTTTAACCGTTGCGTGTGGATTTTGGGGCCGGGCAGATCAATCATGGGTGAGCTGCACTGGTGTAGCTGGTAGTAGTACGACGGTACGAGCTCACGGCAGGGATCTAGGCGCACATCTATATATGTGGTGTTTTGGTCCCTGCAGGTCAAGCGCCCACGATGGCCTTGTCTAGCCAAAATAATAATCCCTTGAACATTCAGTTGGTGATCACTCTGGCGTTTCACTTTGGAGTAATTGCTAGTTGTTGGCCCAAAAACAGTGGATGAGCTCAAGTTTTGGTCACAAGTTTCTGTTCGACATGATTAATTATCCGATTTTTCTTCCATTCTTCTTGAGGAGATTATCTTTTTTTCTCCTTAATCATGTGTTTTTTTTCAAAAAGGGATCTCCCCGGCCTCTGCATCAGAGTGATGCATACGGCCATCTTATTAACCAGATAAAAAGGTTCCAACAAGGTCACAAAGTCTCCAACTGGAAAAAGTGAAAAAAACCTCACACAGAGCCAAAATGGGCTAGAAACACAAACTAGCCAAATAAAGGACGGCACAACCGGCTGGCTAAAGAGAGATAGGTAAACTAATTGTCTATCCTATTACATGACCGCCATCCAAACCGGTTGAAGATATCCCGAGCTACCATCTCCCAGCGGACAGATCCAGTAACCAAATGCTCCCTCACCTTCATCGGAGTGAGTAGCGACCACGAACGGATCAATGCCGTGGCTCGGAAAATAACCTGCAAAAAATGAATACATGATGTTCTGTTAAAAACCAAATCATTTCTGCAATTCCAGATAATCCACGGCAAAGCGCATACTCCAACACGAATATGTCTCGCTAAGTCAGGCTCAATTCCATTAAGCCATGTCCCAAATAATGTGTTGACAGAATTCGGTGAAGTAATATTAAAAGCAATGTGGACCGTCCGCCAAAGAACTTTGGCTAACAGGCAATCAAGAAAAAGGTGCTTGATCGTCTCATCCCGATCAAACTACACCTAGTAGGTCCTGTCCAATTATGCTTTATCAAGTTGTCTTGGTTAAAATAACTTGTTTATGGACAAACCACATAAACACTTTTATTTTCAATGGAACTTTGACAGCCCAAACATGCTTGGAGGTAGGAATGAAGCTTGAATTGATAACATCAATATACATTGATTTAACTGTGAATACTCCAGACCTAGTAAGCTTCCAGCGTAGTTCATCGCGTTGTTGAGAAAGCTGAACCTCCATCAGTCTCCTAACTAGACGGAGTCATTCTTCCCAACGATTGCCCGCTAGCGACCGTCTGAACTGAATATTAAGGGGGATAGATTGAAATACCGTTGCAACGAACACCTCACGTCGTTGAACAATATGATATAATGACGGGTATTGAATGGCCAAGGGTGTCTCTCCGAGCCAAGAATCCTCCCAGAAACGTGTACTAGCACCGTTGCCAATAATAAACTTTGTCCTATTAAACAAGGATTGTTTGACTTTCATCAGTCCTTTCTAGAAAGGCGAGTCGGTCGGCCTGACTGTCACCTGGGACAAAGTTTTGGTCTGAAGGTACTTGCTACGAAAGATTTGCGCCCACGTGGCATCAGTCTCACTGGACAACTTCCACAGCCACTTACTGAGAAGGCATCTGTTCTTAACTTCAAGATTCTCAATACCAAGCCCTCCTTGGTCTTTCGGTCTACAGATGATATCCCATTTAGCTAGCCGGTATTTTCTTTTTAGTTCATCACCCTGCCAAAAGAAACGCGATCGATAAAAGTCCAGTCTTTTCCTGACTCCAACTGGGACTTCAAAGAACGACAAGAGAAACATAGGCATACTCGTGAGCACCGAATTTATCAGAATTAATCGGCCTCCGTATGACATGAGCTTGCCCTTCCAGCAACTCGGTTTCTTTTCAAATCGGTCTTTGATGCACTTCCATTCTCTGTTTGTCAGCTTACGGTGGTGGATTGGTATACCTAGGTAAGAGAAAGGTAAAGCCCCCAAATCGCACCCAAACAATTGTCGATAAGCCTCTTGTTCATCCTTGGCTCTACCAAAGCAGAACAACTCGCTCTTGTGAAAGTTAATCTTTAACCCGATCAATTGTTCGAAAAGGCATAACACCAGCTTCATATTTCTCGCCTTCGCCAAGTCATGCTTCATAAAGATGATTGTATCATCAGCGTACTGCAGGATGGATACACCTCCATCAATAAGATGAGGTACCAATCCACCTACTTGACCATTCTCCTTAGCCCTTCCTATCAAAATTGCTAACATATCAACCACAATGTTAAATAGGATAGGGGACATCGGATCTCCTTGTCTTAGGCCTTTATGTGTCTGGAAGTAATGACCAATATCGTCATTCACTTTAATTCCGACACTCCCTTTTTGCGTAAACGATTCAACCTGGCGGCGCCAGGCTTCATCCAAACCTTTCATACGCAATGCCTGTTGGAGGAATGGCCATTTATCGTACGCTTTCTCAAAATCCACCTTAAAAACTACTCCATCTAATTTTTTTGAATGGATTTCATGGAGCGTTTCATGAAGGACGACCACTCCTTCAAGGATGTTTCCATCCGGCATGAAAGCAGTTTGGGATTGTTGCACCACAGAATTCGCTATCTGTGTGAGCCTATTAGTCCCGACCTTGGTGAAGATTTTGAAACTAACATTGAGAAGGCAGATCGGCCTGAACTGCTCTATTCTCACAGCATCCGTTTTCTTAGGAAGTAGTGTGATTGTTCCAAAATTCAAGTGAAATAAGTGAAGCTGTCTAGAGAATAGATCATGAAACATAGGTAACAAATCCCCATTAATAATGTGCCAGCACTTTTTGTAAAACTCGACCGGGAATCCATCCGGTCTGGGAGCCTTATTGTTTTTCATCTGTGCAATAGCATCAAACACCTCCTTCTCTGAGAACGGGGCAACCAGATTATCATTATCAGCAGCCGATAGTTGAGGCACATCCTCAGTCTTGGACTCATCGAGAGAGACACAACTATCCTCCGGAGGTCCAAATAACTGCTTGTAATACTCAGTTATATAAGTTTTTAGGTTGTCCTGTCCTAAAATAGTTCCTTCATCTTGTTCAAGCTGAAAGATCCTCTTCTTTTTGTGCTTACCATTAGCAATCAAGTGAAAGAATTGAGTATTCACATCCCCTTGGACCACTTTGCGGACCTTAGCCCGCAATGCCCACTTCAATTCTTCTTCGCGGAGAAGTTCTTTCAACCTCTTTTCCGTCTCAGTTTTAACATGAAGCTCTGTTGGCTGCAAAATCGTGGATTCAACCTTTAAGTCTAGGGTCTGAATAAGAGAAAGGAGTCTGTCCTTTTCAATCTCATACACCCCACTAAGGTGCTTAGCCCACCCCCGTAGGAAACTTCTCAAATACCTAATCTTATTCTGCCAACGCTCGACAAAAGTCCTACCTCCTACACACTTAGCCCATTCCCTGGCAATCAGGTCCAAGAAACCTTCGCGTTCGAACCAGGCCATCTCGAAGGAAAAGGTATTTTTGTTTCCCACGTGGTTCGGCTCCCCTGAGTCCACGAACAAGGGTGTGTGATCGGATATTCCACGCGAGAGGGCTTGTACCGTTATGAGAGGGAACTTCTGTTCCCACTCAACGCTCGCGAGAACTCGATCAAGCTTTTCATATGTCGGGTTTGCAATAGCATTAGCCCAGGTAAACTTTCTACCAGAAAGCTCTATCTCCCTCAGATCCAAGCTTTCAATAATGGTATTGAACATAAATGACCACCTGTCGTCAAAATTATCATTATTCTTCTCCTCTCTCCTCCTAATGATATTGAAATCACCCCCAACTAAAATTGGAAGCTGCTCGGACCCACGGATTCGAACAAGGTCCGCCAGAAACTCCGGTTTAAGCTCGGGCTGTGCGGCACCATATACCGCCACCAAAGCCCAGTTGAAACCATCAGCTTTAGACCTGACTCGAAACTTAACCGCGAAGTCGCCCATCACTACACTTCGGACTTCTAGCGAATCGCATCTCACACCAAGCAAGATTCCACCCGATCTTCCTCGCGGAGGAAGACAATGCCAATCGAAATCAACACCGCCCGCAAGAGAGGTAAGAAACTGGGGCGCAAAGTTTTCTCGACCAGTTTCCGATAGAGCAATAAAATCTAAACGCTGCTCCAGAGATGCCTCAGCAAGAAACCTTCTTTTAGCCAAGTCTTTCAGACCTCTGCTATTCCAAAAGATTCCTTTCATAATTCATCATGAAATTTTTTAGTAGTCCGAATCCTAGCACTCCTACGAACTACAGAATCGGGATAAATCTTTTGTTTTCACTTGTGCTTTGGTTTACTAGGTTCTTCCCCCCGGTCCTCATAACCGGGCTCAGCAGTATTAACAACTGCGATGGCTCAAGATACTACCAAATTGTGTGACTTCACCAATACCAATAATAATGATTTCCTTAGCACTCCGATTGCTCCTTTTACCGATGCTGAATCTTGTGAAATCAATACTGCTTTGTTGAATCTTGTTATGAAAGATCAATTCGCCGGCCTTCCTAGTGAAGATGCCGCTACTCATCTGAATAGCTTCATTGATTTATGTGTTATGCAAAAGAAAAAAGATGTCAACAATGATGTCGTTAAATTGAAGCTATTTCCTTTTTCGCTTAGAGATCGTGCTAAAGCTTGGTTTTCGTCTTTGCCTAAAAATAGTATTGATTCATGGAACAAGTGCAAAGATGCTTTTATTTCTAAGTATTTCCCTCCCGCTAAGATCATCTCTCTTAGAAACGATATTATGAATTTTAGACAACTTGATCATGAACATGTTGCACAAGCTTGGGAGAGAATGAAATTAATGATACGTAATTGCCCTACTCATGGTTTGAATTTGTGGATGATTACACAAAAAAATTTATGTCGGATTGAATTTTGCCTCTAGAAATCTTTTAGATTCGGCCGCGGGAGGCACTTTTATGGAAATCACTTTAGGAGATGCTACTAAACTCCTAGATAATATTGTGGTTAATTATTCTCAATGGCATACTAAAAGATCTTCTAATAAAAAAGTGTATGCGATAGAAGAAATCAATGTGTTGAGTGGAAAGATGGATGAACTTATGAAATTATTTGCCACTAAGAGTGTTTCTTCTGATCCTAATGATATGCCTTTGTCTACTTTGATTGAGAATAACAATGAATCTATGGATGTGAATTTTGTTGATAGAAATAATTTTGGTAACAACGCTTATAGAGGGAATTTTAATCCTAGGCCATATCCTAGTAATCCTTCTAATAATTATGGGAATTCCTACAACAACTCTTATGGAAATTATAATAAGATGCCCTCTGAATTTGAGAATAGTGTTAAAGAGTTTATGAATTTCACAAAAGAATTTTAATGCTTTGCTTGAAGAGAAATTGCTTAAAGTTGATGATTTGGCTAGAAACGTTGATATAATTTCTCTTGAGATTGATTCTTTAAAAATTAGATCTATTCCTCCTAAGCATGATATCAATGAGTCTCTCAAAGCCATGAGAATTTCCATTGATGAGTGCAAGGAAAGAACCGCTACGATGCGTGCTTCCAAAGATGCCTTTATTAAAGCGTGTTCCTCCAATTCCTATGAAAATCAAGATGAAGATCTAAAAGTTATTGATGTGTCCCCTATTAAATCTTTGTTTTGCAATATGAATCTTGATGAAACTGAATATGATCTTTCTTTACCTAGAAGGCGTTCTAAAAATTCGGAGTATTTAGATCTTAATGATGAAATTGATGAAAGTGGGATTGAAAGAAATAAAAATCTAGATGTTGCTAAACCCACTATATTGGATTTCAAGGAATTTAATTATGAAAGTTGTTCTTTAATTGATTGTATTTCCTTGTTGCAATCCGTGCTAAATTCTCCACATGCGTATAGTCAAAATAAAGCCTTCACCGAACATATTGTTGATGCCTTGATGCAATCTTATGAAGAAAAACTTGAGTTAAAAGTTTCTATCCCTAAAAAACTCTATGATGAGTGGGAACCAACTATTAAAATTAAAATTAAAGATCATGAGTTCTATGCTTTGTGTGATTTGGGTGCTAGTGTCTCTTGTGGAGATCTATTTGATGTAATCTTCTTTTTGCGGTGTGTTTGTTGAGACCGATGAATTGTGGGTTTATGATCAAGTCTATCTATGAATAATATTTGAATCTTCTCTGAATTCTTTTATGTATGATTGGTTATCTTTGCAAGTCTCTTCGAATTATCCGTTTGGTTTGGCCAACTAGATTGGTAGTTCTTGCCATGGGAGAAGTGCTTAGCTTTGGGCTCGATCTTGCGGTGTCCTTTCCCAGTGACAGAAGGGGCAGCAAGGCACGTATTGCATCGTTGCCATCGAGGATAACAAGATGGGGTTTATTTCATATTGCATGAATTTATCTCTCTAGATCATGTCATCTTGCTTAAGGTGTTACTCTGTTTTTAACTTAATACTCTAAATGCATGCTGGATAGCGGTCGATGAGTGGAGTAATAGTAGTAGATGCAGAATCGTTTCAGTCTACTTGTCACAGACGTGATGCCTATATACATGATCATGCCTAGATATTCTCATAACTATGCTCAATTCTGCCAATTGCTCAACAGTAATTTGTTCACCCACCATAGAATAATTATGCTCTTGAGAGAAGCCACTAGTGAAACCTATGGCCCCCGGATCTATTCTCATCATATCAATCTCCATCATTTTAATCTTGCTTTGCTTTTTTACTTTGCCTTTACTTTTTACTTTGCATCTTTATACCAAAAATACCAAAAATATTATATCTATCAGATCTCACTTTCGTAAGTGACCGTGAAGGGATTGACAACCCCTAATCGTGTTGGTTGCGAGTAACTATCATTTTGTGCAGGTACAAGGGACTTGAGCGTGGCCTCCTACTGGATTGATACCTTGGTTCTCAAAAACTGAGGGAAATACTTACGCTACTCTGCTGCATCATCCCTTCCTCTTTGGGGAAAACCAACGCAAGCTCAAGACGTAGCACCCGCCCAGTCGCCTCCATCTCAGATCCCCCCTGAAGGCCTTAATCATGTGTATCGATTAATTAATCAGAATTCCTCATGCAGGAAAACACGTGTGCATGAATATAATCTTCACTTTTCAAGTGTGTGCACGAATATGATGTCAACAGTGAGTCACTGACTCATCCCTTTGTAGTTGTAGGATATACAAGCAGTGAGTGATGGAGCTAGAGAAAATTTTCCGTGGGTGGAGGGGGAAGACCGGAGGATAATCTAAGCTCTCGTAAAGAAAATTCCTTACTAATTTGGTTTAGGGTACCTGGGCACAGTTGCGCTGGCGCCATGTGGTGCACATATTTACGGTGGTAGTTGGCTTGAGTCCGAAGGAATGCCTCTACTGATTCGTCATATCAACAAATTACTACAAGGAAACGCGTTGCACCGTTGTTTTTAGGCACCACCGTTTCTTAGCGTTGTCATGGTGGTTCATATGAGAAATAATTCCTTGTGTAAGCAAAAGTTTCTATCTAGTCACTTGCTTGAGGAATGTAAGGCAAAGTAATTGAGGAATGAGGTACAAAGTTGAGCTATAATAAGAGGTCATGGAGTAATTAAATTAAGGACACATTAGCTAAGTACCACTTTGTCATCTCGTTGTTGTTGCAACCTATTCTAATAGCACCTTGAGCAACCGCTGGAAGCATTTTGTCTAATGATAATACAGATTTTGCTTGCTCTTGGTCATTCACTTGTTGCTTCAATCGATGCAATGTGAAAGAGTCTGGGTTATTTTTTTTCTTCAATCAAGGTAATGTGAGGAACCATGTAGAATTTAATGATATTCCTACATTCCAAACAGATGTGACTTATAACTTTTCAATGCTTCTCTTGGGATTGAAGTAACATGTCCCAAGGTTGCTACCAAAAATATTTGGTGTATTGTTGGCTTCTGCATCACTTTTTGGACCTCAAAACTAAAACTCATGTAGGATGACCGTAGGATCGATAAGTATGTCTAGATGGGGTGAATAGATTACTAAACACAATAATTGACTATTTTCCCAAGTTTTAATTTATTAGCATATTTTAAGATTTTCTAACAATCTATAAAACACTCTACAGATGCAAGTCTAGAGTAATAGGCAACGGAAATAAAAGACATGCAAGTGCACAATAAAAAGGCGAAGTTGAGAGAATCTTACATCCACTTTGATGGATGTTTTCAATCCATGATGGATCTAAGATCACAAGGATCTTGTTTGCTAGATTCCATAGAGGAACAAACCACAAAACGACACTCACCCACAAGGGGTCCATGAAGGAGTAATCCAACCTATTCAACTATATCTTACGCCCACAAAGGACTAACATCACTAAGGTAAATCTTCACAAAGTAGGCGATCTCTAGTCCGTTCAAACTTCTTGGCTTCTTCACAAACTTGAAGACTCCCAAGCACACCTAGTTGATCTAGGATGCGTGCACCCTCCAAAAGTGGCAAGATATAGCCTGCTCGGCAATGAATCCCTTGCTCTTGAGCTTCAAAAGATAATCTTCTCAGCACGCAAACTATCTCAAGATTTGTGTATGGACTTGGAGACACGCTGGGCATAAAATCTGATACCCGATTCTCGAATTCGAAAAACCTGAACACTATATCGGGTAGCAGTTTCAAAAATCGAAATTTTATTCAAGAAATTCGTGTTTGTATCAAATGTACCCGAACAACCTGAATTATCAGAATTAAGCAAGAATCCCATTAAAAAACTCTCTGGAAGGCCCAAACGGCCACAACTGACCCAAAATCCACCAACCTAGTTTCCTGGGTTTCAACCCTATTGCCCTGATCCCCGCTCACAACCGCCACAACCCACTGACACACCAACACCCCTATGCTTCCCGACTGCTTGGCCCCCCTCTACCACCCGTCGCTCGTTGCAACTATGACACACTGGCACCACCTGCAGCACTGCAACGCAAGGGTTGGAAGGAGGTTGATTCTCTTGATGCATGGAGGCTGGCGGGTTAGAAGGATAGTCCATCAATGAGGAGGCCTAGGGATGGTGGTTTGATTTTGCGAGTGAAAGAAATCACAAACACGAGCACAAGTGATGCCTCCCAGCTTTGAACTGAAAAGGTCCACAAAATCAAAACTAAACGTGTCCTCTAGAACTCCTGACCAAACACCAAGTCAACATTGAATCACAGAACCCTCTTTCTACCCATCACTACCCTCAAATGGAACTGGAAAGCAAAAAAAGACATACCAATCCTTACCACTGGCGAGATGAAGGAGCGGCGCACAACCAACCCACCATCGGACGGAGCGCCAAATCCTCCCCTACTCTTTTCTTTCCTAGCACTAGCATACAAGTGCTGCTGATGAAAGTTGGCAGGAAAGTGCTAACTGACCTTACCTTATTTCTAGGAGAAAGTGAAGGCTCATTGACGATGTAAGATATAAAGAATGAGGAGTCGATGCTTTGAGCTAGGGCTTTGGTTTCCTTCATAGCCAATTCCAATTCCCAATCATTTGCTGATGTGCGGACCCTGGGAATTTAGCTCCAAATCAAAGATGACTTTGCTTTGCTGCATTTCTTGGGTCGGGGCTTTACTTGATTTTGGAGAAAGAAAGGCCATATAGAATCCTATTTGCTTTGAGCGCCCCTATCCTATATTCTCCCCAACTATAATATGGAGAAAGACATGCTCGATATGAATTGGGACAAATAAGAAAGTCAAAAGAAGGAGGTAGGTCCATGGTTTCAAGTTGGGTAGTGAGTTGTTACTAAGGGGAGTCGGCAAAAACCTTTACTTGTTTGATTTCCTCCCAGAAAAAGGAGGGGCACAGATGATGTGGTTGGAGCCAAGAAATATGCCATTCAATTAGGCACCGGGCGGCAAAGTTGAGAACAACAAAAATTCTTCCTTTTTGAAGGGATTGCAGGTCTTCTTAATCGTCTATTCGACACAAAAGCCTTTTACTTGTGCCGATTCTTCTTGTATGAAAAGAATAAAAGTTTGTTTTTCTTTCGTGCTTCTCCTAGCGCAGGCAGTAGTTTGTTAGCATGTTTACCTTCCTAGTAAGGTCTGCTCATTTCATTCATTCTCATTCAAATATACTTCTAAGGCATGTGGATACAAAAATCCTTAACATAACAGAGCCCAAACAATAGGGCCCACTATCAATCTTACTTTTCGTGAATAAAAGTTTGAATTGAATAAACAATCCTACTTTCATTCCAATCATTAAACAAGGGAAAAAGATCAAGGAATAAAACCTTCAAAGAAAACTAGTAACCAAATCCCTTGCGTTTGTTGAGCAAAAAAGAACAGTTCAACGAGAAGAATATATGAAGAGATTGGAATGTTTCAATCCCGGCTAAATATATAAGTGAAGAATGCACGTGAAGTATTAAAGGTACATTCGACCATGCCTCAACAATTTGGACAGAAAATGTAGTTGTTAGGTTAGGTTGGGATCCTGGGTAAAAACTGATGATATTTAATTTAGTAGATAAATTAACGCCTTAGATAGCGAGCAAATCAATGTATACCATAGAAACTGGATTATTATGGGCCATATTTGGCCTAATTTAGTTCATGCCACGACAATCTATATGGAAAGGGAAGTTTTTTTGATGTTTTCCTGTTTAGAATAAATAAAAACAAAGATAAATGTGATGAGCATGAATAAATGGTCATGTAGACCTTCTGTTTCACTAGAATTCATTGATTGCCCCGTCCTCATTTCCTGCCCTCTCTACTCGGGAATAATCCTTTCTTAACTCGTACATAAGTTTCAGGCATCGACAAGAGAGTTAGCAATCTCAATTCCTCCGATGCACTGGGCCCATGGGAAGCCCTCACACCGATTCACCAATTTGTAGTCGTGCCTGCGACAAAAACAAAGCACATTCCTGCTCCGTGCCTTTCCCGCCCGCCAACCCTCTCCCCCCTCCCCCGAGCCGAGCAGCTCCACAGAGGCGACATACGCAGCCGAGAAGGCCTCAAAACCCCTATCAAAGGGACTCATCAGGACGAGGACCCAGTGAAAATCATGGACATGATATACAAAACTGAAGACCTAAATCCATTCCGAGAGCGCCAAACTTAAGAATTATTTTAAAGGTTATCGAGTGGTGTATATCGACCTTGGCTTAGCATGTGGACAAATCAGTCCATAGCACAAACACGATCATAGAACTAGCGGCAATTTTCATTTAAAAAATGCGTTGTGTATGCCCCGGTCAAAGACATGTAACCGGCCCATCATTACGCTCACCGGCGGGTGACCGCCTCCTCCGAGCCCAAACCGCCACCCCACGGCCCCGTGCACCGCGTCCACCAGCGCCCCCCTCACCGCCACCGGGCCCCCCGCGCCCCCGTACGCGAGGCCCACCACGCACGATTAGCTTCCTAATCCCCCACTCCCCTTAATTAACCCGAGAAATTAGTAAAATCGAACCAAAAGGGAGGGGCGCCGTTATTTTTCTCGCCGTCCCCCCGACCCTCTTTTCTCTTTACACCCCTCTCTGCGCCTGTCCCCTCGCCATTCCATTCCATTCCTCCGCCCCCACCGCCATTTCGCCGATTCCGGCCGCCGCCTAGGGTTTCTCGCCGGCCCTCGTCGGTCCCCTCCCGTGGCGCGTCCTGCTGCTCCCTCCGGCGGCACGCGGCGTCCGGAGCAGGAGGCGGAGGAGGAGGAGGAGCAGGAGGAGGGAGGGCTGTGAGGCCGAGCTGGCGGCGGCGGAGGCGGAGTGGGCTGTCGGCGGGCGAGAGTTCGTGCGGGCGGAGGCTGCGGAGCGGGGGTTTATGAGGTGGTAGGAGGGCCGTGCGGTTGCGCTGTTGGAGCGGCGGCGGCGGCTTATAGGTGGCAGACATGTATTTCACTCGGCTCGATGACTCGCCCATGTTCAGGAAGCAGGTGAGCCACCTTACTCCTCGGATCTCGATTTCAGGCCATTGGGGAACCCCGCTTGGTGGCTGGGAAGGGCCGGGGGTGACTAGTTAGTGGGGAGCGACGAAAGCTTGCAGTTTCTGGTCTAGTGCTCGCCGCTGCTGGCTCCTGGATTGGGCTCCCTGTGATGGATTGGATCTGTCCTTGTTTTTGCGGCTGCACCGATGGGAATGGGTGGAGCAAGTCTGACCCCTCTCGCCGTAGCTCCCCCTTCGCATCGAACCGTTCGAGATTGAAGCAGCTCTGTCTGTCTGTCTGGCTCTGTCTGTGGTAGCGATGTGCAGGTTTCTTGTCTGTTTATTTTGTTGTTTGATTGATTGATTGGCCTCACTGCTATATTTTTAAACATGTTATGATCTTAGCATGTGAGTAAAGGTTCCACCTGAGTTCCTAAGGACAATCGTATGGTATTCTAAGTCCATCCTGTTAGATGTTGGTTTTCTTTTGCCATGCGTGTGCGTTGATTGGTCAAAGTTTGTTTCGATGCAAATGAGACAGCAATGCTTGCTTGTCTATGCAAGAATTTGGTTCGAATTACTGGTGTAGGGTATGTTTGCTATACACGACTGCTGGACTGTTTGATATTGTGTTGGTAGGATTGGTTGGTTCAGAGTTTTGGCTATTGGCCAAGCAACTCGACAGGCTTTATCTATGCAATTGTATGAGTAATAAAGTAATTATTATACACAACAGTGTCACATCCTTTCAGAGTTTTGGCTATTCACCAAGCAACTCGACAGGCTTTATCTATGCAATTGTATGAATACTAATTTTATAATTATAAACAACTCAGCAAAAGGATGAGCTTTTGATGTGATACATGTGCTTTTATTACTAAAAAAAACATTTTTTGTGTGCTCCGCTGATTACAAATTGCTTTGCACCTAGGCTTTTAATGGTTCTTTCTGGGTTTATACCAAAAGGGTCAACAGATTTTGTTTGATTGACGAACACTGTTTAAATTGTCTTTCCTTCAATAAATAGATGCAATCACTTGAAGAAGGTGCTGACTTGCTGAGAGAGAGATGCTTGAAGTATCACAAAGGTTGCCGTAAATACACGTAAGTGACCATTGCCATCTCATTTGAGTGGCATACGCCCCTTTATCCTCCCTATTTTATGCTTGCGTGCTGCAATGTGCTATCTAGGATTGAACTTGTTTACATTTGCCCTTTTATTTCAGTGAAGGGCTAGGCGAAGCATATGATGGAGATATTGCGTTTGCAAGTTCACTAGAAGCATTTGGAGGTGGTCACAATGATCCAATCAGTGTTGCCTTTGGAGGTTAGCAATATAGTTCTCATTCAAGTATATTTATGTACTGTTATAGTCACATTCACTCACTTCAATTTGAGCATTATTTTGTTTTCATGCTTGTTAAAACTGGATACTTCCTCCGGCTCTCGTTTAGGTGTTGTTTTAGATAGGATTCTGATACCAAGACGAGTTCATTAAAATTGCTTGTTTGCCATTGTACCCAAACTAATTCAATTGAGACGGATTTATACCACCAAAAAATTTTCTAGGCTGTTTTGTAGGTAGTCAATTATATATATGAACTTATCAATAGATTGCAGGGTTCAAGTACTAGATCTCGATTTCAGCTAGACTGTTCATTTTACTTTTTCCTTGCTGCAACATCAGTTTGCATGGCGTCCATTTTTTTAAAGTCATTTACCTTGTCGGTTTGTTGTCGTTTATCTGCTTGTTGGTTGTTGGATGCGCACATAGTGCCAGAGCAGTAGGAGGAGAAATACAATACTACTACCATCTCTAGTAAACCACTAGCTCTAGTATGCCAGGGGTCAAGAATGCATTTTTAAGCAAGGAGTTCAAGGAAACTAAGGATGCACGCATGCATGCAAGTCTGTTAACTTTAGGGTTAAATGCTGCCATGTGACGCCTGAAATTCCTGAATGATAACCTTCTCATGGCCACTGTGTAAAAACCCCAGTAACAGCTAACTGAGAACTGAAGAGCGCTTTTGTCAATGAAAATGACAAGACATCATAACTTTCATTAGGTTTCATCGGCGCTGTAGTGTTTTTTCTTGTTGGTTTCCTAATTGGCCAGTTATGTATAAATTATGACATGTACCTCTGGTCCAGGACCTGTGATGACCAAATTTACAATTGCCTTGAGAGAAATTGGAACATACAAGGAAGTTTTGCGATCCCAGGTAGACATTTGTATGTACATATATTGCACGCGCATCCTTTTACACTTCAGGTTTAGGTGGTCTAACTTCTTGCATACTGTTCTGATAGGTTGAACATATGCTAAATGACAAGCTGCTGCAGTTTGTGGACATGGATTTGCATGATGTGAAGGTATTTGTGCAATTTTCTTCTAACATCTTATTTGTAAATTTCACATTGGGTTTGGACCTGCCATTAAATTTGATAACTTCTGATCAGGATGCCCGAAAGCGTTTTGACAAGGCTAGCCTTCTGTACGACCAGGTAATGCTGTTTTGAGCTCATTTCAAAGTTACAATATTAAATATGTCTTCAAGGTGATTCTGAAGCTCGTATCATATGGGTTCAATCTTGTGGCAGCAATAACAAAGTTCAATATATTGGCTTACTGTGAACAAAATGATAGAGCTATATATTCTCCCATTTTTGTTTTGGTGTTTGTTTACTCTGTTCCCGTCAACCTGCCAATATGATAGCCAACTTTCACTATAATCAGAAGGATTCTGTTTGCCATAATGTGTAGATGCTATTTCTGTGTTATTTTTCTGTCTACTGACTCTTAGTTGCTAAAATAGTGACCCATGGTAAAAATTAATCTAGGATAAGCAGAATCTGCCTTTTGCTGCATGGGAATAATTTTACTGCACCGTGACACCAATATGATAGCTTTATTCCATTTCTTCTGTTGATCGGCATGCTATCATTTGCGGTTGCTGATTTATTTTTTGACAAAAGTCGAGTTTATTTTTAAAAAGGGTCTTGCTGTCTGATTTGTCTTCTCACCCAGGCTCGTGAGAGGTATTTATCCTTGAAGAAAGGAACAAGGACAGACATAGCAACTGCAGTTGAGGATGTAAGTTCCTTTCCTTTATTTGACATTATCGAACTTCTGTTAGAAGCCATGATCACTAACTTGCTTGTGACGTTACCAGGAGCTCCACAGCGCCAGATCTTCATTTGAGCAAGCTCGTTTCAACCTGGTAGGTCTAATGCTTCCCTGTATATTCACTGTTCTGTTTTCTGTAATTATATATTTGACATGCCTTTTGTTTGTCTTATCTACAGGTGACTGCGCTTTCAAACATTGAGGCTAAGAAAAGATTTGAATTTTTGGAGGCTGTTAGTGGGACAATGGATGCACATCTTCGTTATTTCAAACAAGTATTGGCTTGTCATCATTTGCATTCTGATATTTCTTGGTTATGCACAAATGATATTCAAACTACATCTGCTATTTTTTTTCAGGGATATGAATTACTCCATCAGATGGAACCGTATATCAATCAAGTAACTATTTAACCGTGACTTTCTATTTTTCATTTTTTTTGTGGTGCTACATGTGAATGTTCCGTGCTAGTCTATGTAGTTGAAGTAATACATATGTACTAGTTAGTGGATATGCAAAAAATCTCTTCCACCGATGTGCCATTTGTTATAAACTTATAATCTTGCATGTTATCTGCACATTCAACAACAACAACAACAAAGCCTTTTACTCCCAAACAAGTTGGGGTAAGCTACAAACCCATAAGACCTCGAAACCAATTCAGGGTTCTGGCATGTGAACAGCTAGCTTCCATGCACCCCTGTCCATGGCCTACTTCTTTGGTGATATTCCAGTCCTTCAGATCTCTCTTAACGGACTTCTCCCATGTCAAGTTTGGTCTACCCTGACCTCTCTTGACATTGCCCGCATGCCTTAACTGTCCGCTATGCAATGGCGCTTCTCGAGGCCTGCGATGTATATGCCCAAACCATCTCAAACGATGTTGGACAAGCTTCTCTTCAACCATTGCTACCCCAGTTCTTCTATCACGTATATCCTCATACCGGACCCGATCCTTTCTTGTGTGGCCACATATCCATCTCAACATGCACATCTCTGCTATACCTTATTGTTGGACATGTCACCTTTCAGGTGGCCAACATTCAACGCCATACACCATCGTACGTCGAATTGCTGTCCTATATAACCTGCCTTTTAGCTTTTGTGGCATTCTCTTGTCACAAAGGATGCCAGAAGCTTGGCACCACTTCATCCATCCAATTTTGATTTGATGTCTCACATCTTCATCACCATCCTTCTGCAACATTGACCCCAAATATCAGAAGGTGTCCTTCTGAGGTACCACTTGCCCACCGAGGCTAACCTCCTCCTCGTGCCTAATAGTACTGAAACCACACCTCATGTACTCAATTTTAGTTCTATATAAGCCTAAAACCTTTTGATTCCAAAAAGTTTGTCTCCACAGCTCTAACTTTCTATTAACCCTTGTCCAACTACGTCGACTAGCACCACATCATCATCCGCAAAGAGCATACACCATGGGATATCTCCTTGTATATCCCTGACCTCATCCATCACCAAAGCAAAAAGATAAGGGCTCAAAGCTGACCCTTGGTGTGGTCCTATTTTATTGGAAAGTCATCAGTGTCGCTATCATTTGTTCAAACACTTGTCACAACATTATCGTACATGTCCCTGTTGAGGGTAATGTACTTTGTGTTTCTCCAAGGCCCAACACATGACATTCCGTGTTATCTTATCGTAGGCCTTCTTCAAGTCAATGAACACCATATGCATGCCCTTTTGCTCCCTGTATCTTTCCATAGGCTGTCGTACCAAGAAAATTGCTTCCATGGTCGACCTCCCAGGCATGAAACCAAACTGATTTTTGGTCACGCTTGTCATTCTTCTTAACCCATGCTCAATGTCTCTCCAATAGCTTCATTGTATGGCTCATCAACTTAATTCCATGGTAGTTAGTACAACTTGGAACGCCTCCTTTGTTCTTGAAGATTGGTACTAATTTACTCCGCATCCATTATTCGGGCATCTTGTTTGCCCAAAAAATGAGGTTGAAAAGCTTAGGCCCTGTTTGTTTCGGATTCTGGGAGTAGATTCAGCTTTGCCAGTGAAGCCAAATCTGGAATCTGAAACAAACAGCTATTTGGAATCAGCTTTGCCAGTGAAGCTGAATCTGGTTTTGGTCCATTTTTAGTGCAATTTCCTGAAGCACCTCAAAGTGTACTTCGGTGGCGAAGCTGATTCTGCGAATTAGCTTCGCCACTGAAGCGAATCCATAGGTGATTAAAATCCAAGCGAAGCTGAAACAAACAGGGCCTTAGTTAGCCATACTATCGCTGTCTCCGAGGCCCCTCCGCACCTTGATGGGGATACAATCAGGGCCCATCGCCTTGCCTCATATCATCCTTTATAGAGCCTCCCTGACCTCAGACTCCTGGATTCGTCGCACAAAACGCCTTCAAGAAATTGACCTCTTATGACCTTCAACCCCTGCAATTACGCGTTAGATGCTCTGGTTTCAAATATTTATTGCAAAAATGTTGTGTCATTTGGTCATGGCAATTGCAGTGAAAATCACCTCCAAGATTAGGTGTCAGATAGTCCGGTACCAGTTGCTTCATTTCTAAATTAATTTGTCATTTAATTGTGCAAATTGCACAGTGGAAACCACCTGCTGAGACCATTTTTTAATGATTCAATGAAGTACAGTGCAACGTTTGGTTACTGAATCCACCAATTCTTCGCATAGCTGCCTGTGCCTGCTTGCTTTTTCCTGGTAACAAATGTTTGTTTTAACACACCATGGATTCTCCTTTTGCAGGTTCTTGCTTATGCACAGCAATCAAGAGAAAGGTCCAACTACGAGCAAGCTGCTCTTGTAGAGAGGATGCAAGAGTTCAAAAGGCAGATTGACCGGGAAAGTCGGTGGTCGCCAAACGGGATGACTGATTCCCCTAATGGTGATGGAATACAAGCAATTGGTCGAAGTTCACATAAGATGATTGAAGCCGTCATGCAATCAGCTTCAAAGGGAAAGGTAGCACATTCTGGTTGACTTGAAATTTGGATTCATGCTTGTAGGAAGGTGTTCATTCAGTAAATGCATGTGATGTTCAAAAGTGTGTACTTATGTTCAGGTTCAGACTATTCGGCAAGGCTATCTCTCAAAGCGTTCTTCAAATTTGAGAGGCGACTGGAAAAGGAGGTTCTTTGTCCTTGATAATCGAGGAATGTTGTATTATTACCGCAAGCAAAATAGTAGACCATCCGTAAGTTCCCGTAACACGTACTCAATTTGGCATGATATTATAGAAATGCTTTGGGTTTGTTTCAGTTCACACCATTCCGTTAATTTTTCCTGTTTTTGATTTTACAGAGTGGTTATTCTAACCAACGAAGTAGCACTCCCACTGAGCATGGCTCTGGGCTGCTTAGCAGATGGTTCTCATCTCATTACCATGGCGGCGTGCATGATGAGAAATCTGTAGCACGACATACAGTAAACCTGCTAACATCAACCATTAAAGTTGACGCAGATCAATCAGATCTAAGGTTCTGTTTCAGAATAATTTCGCCCACAAAAAACTACACACTGCAGGTATTCAGCCTAACCAGAAACCTGTTGTCTGTATTTGTCATTTAGGCCAGCAAAGAAAGGAATGACACTATCGAGTTTTTAATAGATGCCAAGTTGCTTGTTGTCTATTTAGTAGTGACATGCACCTATTCTTGGGCAGGCAGAGAGTGCGATGGATCAGATGGATTGGATTGAAAAGATCACTGGTGTCATTGCTTCTTTGTTAAGCTCCCAATCCCCTGAGCGGGTTAGTGCTGAATGACTTTTGTGCAATTATTTACATATCCAGATTTGATTTTCTTAACACTAATACAATTTGTTCCAGCGTCTACTGCTGAGCCCTAAGGGCAGTGGCCATCATCGAACAAACAGCGAAAGTAGTTCTTTCAGTAGCTCAACAGAACTTGACCATTCCATGAGTGAAGATTTTATGATGGAAAAGAACTCAGGAAGTGGGTACTTTGAGCACTCCAGAGTCACACAACATCACCGAACCAGCATGAGACCTGACAAGCCAATTGAATTGCTTAGGAAGGTGGTTGGCAATGATGTTTGTGCTGATTGTGGTGCTGCAGAGCCTGATTGGGCATCCCTAAACCTCGGAGTCCTTGTATGCATAGAATGTTCTGGTGTACACCGAAATCTTGGTGTGCATATATCTAAGGTGAACATCCTTACACATCTAAAATGTATATATATTGTTTGTTTTGTGTTCAGTATATTAAGGCGTAGGAACAATTGAATGATAGCTGTGTCTCCCATTTGTTTTTCATTGCAAACCAGAATCTGAGTTGCAATAACTGCATCTTTGACAGGAAAACTAAGGAATTTTGGGATGCAATGTGTTTACTTCATGCACACAATTTGAAATAGTTTAGTTCTTTCAGACAACATTCACCAACCCATTTTTTTTTTGTGAAATGTCATTTTAGATTTAGTATTATGTAAGTCATAGCATGAATTCATCATTAATGTGATTAGCAGGCTGCGCTTTAATTGTTGAAAGATAAATCAGGATGAACATTACCTAAAGTGTACATTGTATTGGCAGGTAAGGTCTCTGACACTTGATGTCAGGGTGTGGGAGCCATCTGTAATCAATCTCTTCCAGTCTTTAGGCAACACATTTGCCAACACTATCTGGGAAGAAATGTTAATTTCATCAAGCAGTTTTGATCATGGTGATACTTTGAGGTAAATTGATGTTGTTTGCAACTATACAAAAATCTGTGAAGTCCCTATTGTTGTAGTATCATGTTAACTTGCAAGTTGTACTATTTTGTAGAGCTGACGGAATTGAAAACACACCAGATAACTTGGCTGTCAGAAAGCCTAGACAATCGGATCCTATCTCTCTGAAAGAGAAATTTATTCATGCCAAGGTACTTTATGATTTGCCTATTATTTCAGTATATTCTACTTTTGAGCAAACAATTGGTGATCACTAATAAGCAGAATGCAATTTGAATCACGTGTATAATAGTTCACCGAATAGGCCACATTGGGTTTACCGATTACAGAGTGCATAATATTCCCTCCGTTCCCCTATATAGTGCGCCTTTGCTTATGGCGTTTATACCAAGACGTGTGCTGGCCCTTTTATCTGGACTAGAAATGCCCTTTGCTTTTGTCAGACTGTAACGCATGTGGGTGCATGCAACTTCGCTGCAGTGGTCCAGCAGAGGGATATCTTCGTCCGAAGGTGTTAATGCGCACTACATTCCGGAATTTGATCCAAATTGTTATGCGCACTATAATATGGAACTGAGGGAGTAGTTCTTTTAAACAAAAAGAGGGACTATGGATATCTGCAACAGACCACCTCATCTGTATCTAAAAGGCTGCCATTTGATTTTTTTTTTGTGTGAGATTGAGAGTGAGAAAATAAATGGAAGGAAACAGTGGTGAAGTCCTCCCCACTTGTGCCAAGAGGTCCTGGGTTCGAACCAGCCTCTCTGCATTGCACTTTGCAGGGGTAAGAGTAGGTTCCTATAATCCCTCCCCAGACCCCACCTTGTGTGGGAGCTTCTATGCACTGGGTCTGTCCTTTTTTTTGTTGTTGTGAGATTGAGAGTGAGAAAATAAATGGAAGGAAACAGTACCTTGCATGAGATACAACCTCCACATGCGAATCAAGATCATTAGATACATCGTAAAGTGTGTTTGGGAATATTTCATTTCTACGATACGTGGTTTTAGGGAAACTGGGGAGTGAAAAAGGTAGAGAACTAGAGAAAATGTTAGGTGAACTTGGTGAGAATGAGATTAAAGTCTCATGTTTTCATTAATTTGTGCCAAGACAACAGTATTAGTCCTATTCATTGTTGATGTTAAAGGTATAAGAGATAATTTCATTTATAATATGCCTAGTGATGTTCAGTTGCTGATGATTATTATTTCTTAAATATTCCAGTATGCTGAGAAAGATTTTGTACGAAAGCATAGTATGGATGAGACTCAGCTAGCACAACAGATGTGGGATCATGTAAGTTCAAACAACAAGATGGAGGTGTACAGTCTGATAGTGCGATCGAACGCGGATGTAAATCTAACTTATGGGCAGACATCATTTAATTCGGCCTTGACTCTTGGAAAAGCGCTTCTCTTACAAGAGCAACCGTCTTCGCCGTCAAATGGTAGTTTTGATCGTGGCACACATGAGAAGATATCTCCCAGGGGTTCTCTTTCTCCTGCGAGCACAAGCGCACGAACAGATGAATTGGATGGCTGCGCTGAGGGCTTATCTTTGCTTCATCTGGCATGCCGTGTCGCGGATATAGGCATGGTTGAGCTACTCTTGCAGTATGGAGCCAGTGTGAATAGTACGGATTCTAGAGGCCGAACACCGCTTCATCACAGCATTTTGAAAGGAAGGCGCGTGCATGCCAAGCTGCTCCTCTCCAGGTATACTGATAATGCTTATAATATAGGAATGTACTTATTTTATAAACTTCACATTTCGGTGCTACCAGTATGCATGGATGCTATAACTCGCTTGAATCTCCATGCAGGGGTGCTGATTCGCAGGCGACAGACTGTGAAGGTAGAACGGCATTGCAGTACGCCATCGACAGCGGAACCATCGACGATGAAGAGATTCTTGTTTTGTTAGAAGACCCCAGGTAGATAGATGATCCAGTAGCTAGACCTTGGGTTGAGCAGAGTACGGGTTGCCGTGCTCTGATCTGATGTGCCTTCTCCTGCTGCTCAACGGGCACAGCTCCAAGCTCGCCTCGCTGATCCGATCAATGACCCCAGCTGGTGTCACAAGAACAGTATTATAGCTAGTGTTCCAGGGAGCCAGGGGACCCCTCCCCTGCCCCCCCACCCCGTTCCAGCGTGAGATACCCCCCTATCCCTATGTATTGTGGTTTTGCCGGGTTTTTGTTTGCAAGCGGATGATGATAGACGACGCTGTAAAAGTTTGTACATGGCGCCGGACCCAGAGTGCCCGGCCTGGCCCGGATCCCGGATCCGATGATGATGACGATGTGTGTATATAGTGATACCCATGTGTGGCATGAATGTGATTTGAGCAGAGCATTGGACATTGGTGGTTTTGGCCCAGGGTGGTTCGGAACAAAACAAGCAAGTTTCTGACCCTGCACATACTCTTCCCGTCCCGAAACCACCACCAGCAGCAGCAGCTGCTACAAGGCCGGTCTGATCATATTTACCCGAGGCCGAAAGGCTCTACAAGAACTTGAATGCTGGCAGCTCGGCTCACGCCGCTCCTGCTTGTGACGAATTTCCTCTGTTGCCGAGCAGTGCGAGCAGGAGGGGACTCACATATGTGTGTGGCCTACGACTACGCCGCTGACGCATCCAATCATAGCTTTCTACGAAGGCAGCGGCCTTTCGCTGTGCGGCGACAGCGCGTGAGAGGACGCTGTCAAGCTACATGCACGTCCGTGGCCGGCCGGCTGGCCGCTCTGCTAGCTGCGGCCCGGCCCGGCCGGCGCCCTGCCCACGGCTACAGGATTCAGACTGGCGCTCCGGCCGAGACGATCGGCGCAGGAGCCGTCGCGCATCAGCGACAGGGAGCCTGCCACGGGCGCGCAAATGTCAATGCCGGGCAGGAAAGAAACTGCTCGCCGTCGGTGGGCGGCGAGGTTTGGTTTGGTTGGTCACTTGTGCGGCCGTGCCGCGCCTGCGTTGGACATGGTGTCGCCAAGGAAGACGACGACCCAAGTTGCTCTGTCAAAAAAAGGGGTAAGACGGCGACCTTGCCGATGAGGACGAGAGGTGGAATTACCTCGCCGACGACGATGTCGACCTTGCCGACGAGAACGAGGGGAGGAATGTGCTTGCATGGGACATGGGGGCGAGGGTGAGTGAGCACTTGCGCGGTCGTGCATGCCGCGTCTGCATGGAACATGGTGGTGTCACAGAAAAGTCAACAATATTCTAGATAATTCATTGCAGGAATAATATAAAGAAATGTTACAAATAAAGAAAACCTTTAGGAACTTGAATCCCATGCTTTTCCATAACCATGCTAAAATCAATGTACATTTTTTTTCTACTATCTTGAATTTGATGATTTCAAATTCTTACTAACTTTAGAAGGACATTTATGTTTTTTTTTTTGCGAAAAGACATTTATGTTTTTCGTGAAGCTTTCTTTTATATGGACAATTTTTTTGATTGCTTTTCAGTTGTGTTGTGTTGTGTTGACTTGGATGCCACATTCGTGGAACTACCACTGTATCGTCATCAAAAAGCGTCCTCCCGCAGAAAAGAAGTCCGGCCGTGGTGGTATCGTCTGTCGACCGTAGAACTCCATGACTCAAGTCTTGAGTAGACGTGTGAACGTGGTGGTGTTGTGAGGAATGTGTGTGCACTCGAAGTTTGAAATAAAAATAAGAGATGAGTTTAAAGCACAACTTCAGTTGTGAAAAATTAGAGAATAGTCAATGACAAAAGAACCACATTATTTTTCGTCTGTAACGAGTCGATAGTTTTCTGTGCAAGCACGGTACGGTGCGTCACGGAAAGATACAAACTGAGATGCGTACCATGGGGCCAAGCTAGCCCTATCATGTGGTTAAACAGTGTTAAGAAATAGTAAAATCTCAGTACGTGGTGTACTGATCGATGATCATCAGCCACGATGCATGCATGCATGGCGAGTACGAGTACATGCTAAGGATTTTCAGTAGCTACTTACCAACAATGAACAGCACGTATATGCATGCAGTGGAGGTACGTCAGGTACGTAGGTTATGAGTGACTATACGTGCGTGTGCACGATCAGCAAGGTGATGATACACACGCGGTACCTTATATATTCCCGTACAGTACGGTAATAAACGATCGGTGGTGGACCGAGCATGGCAACAGATGCACTATATATTTTGCCATTATACGTGTGATTGAATCGGTAACTGGACGATCTACGATGGATGGCACCACTAGCGCCAAGCCAAGCTGCACGAAAGCAGCGACGCATGCATGCATGCACTGATCGATGCACTAACTCCATTATTGCATGCATGCATGCGCCCTACAGACTATATATATAGCCCTCTCGATTGCATGCTAATTTCTGTTTAGCTTGCTTCTTTCACTGTATTCTTCTCGAAAAAAGAAGAAAAACTTCTTCCACTGTAGTACTATGTATGCAACTTGAATTTACAAAGGCTATGTCGCAGTTAGAAATGCTTGGCAAACTCGCGGGCCACTGAAGATTCAAGTATTCAACTGCATGTGCTCGGATCGATCGCTGTGTACGTAGCAGGGCCCGGCACTTGTTGTGTACCAAACAATCAAACCACTGTTGGTCTAAGCTAGCTACACGTAGCTACGTCTCTTCACTTCGTTATCAGGGTCGCCGGGGAGAGGATACATATATAGAGAGGCCGATCGTCAGAATACATGAAATTGCCATGTGTGTGTTTCCAATTTAGCTTTAGCAATATGTAGTTAAATAAGGGACTTAAATGTCTTTTCCTACAACTACAAGAAGAAACTGCTAGATGAAGGAAGGAGGAGAAAAGGCTGATCATAGAGCAAAATGTGTGGTGTAAGGATGCATAGAAAACGGGAGAGGAGTAAACTATATAACATACACTATAAAATAGTAGTAATTCTTGTACTAAATCAGATATGATTAACATGGACCGGAGGGAGTAATTCTTTCTGCTGCGATGAGTCAATTCTCTGTGCAAGCACGGTACGTACGGTGCGTCACGGAAAGACACAAGCTGAGATGTGTACGCACGGATGGCCAGAAGCGCGTACGCTAACATGCTAGCATGGATAGCCATGCTGCCTCGGTACGTACCATAGGCCAGGCTTTCTTGTGGTTAAACAGTGTTGATAAACAGATAAATTTCAGTATCTGCAAGTGGCACATGGTGCATGCATATGCATGCGTGGATACGTATGTCAGTACGGACGAATGAATTTTTTATACTAGCAACGAACACATAGATTGGAACCGACTGTACGTAAGTTGCCTCTATTTCCTGGGGGCGGATTTGTGGCACGCGGGTCACAGGGCACCGAGTCTCTCGCGCGTGTTTTTAGTTTTGGTTTCTGATTTTGAAATTTTTAATATCTTTTGAATGAAAAGTCTAAATTAAGTTCTGTTTTTATATTCATGTTTCTCATGGTGAGAGCTTTCAAATAAGATCCATATTAAATATATTTTTACGAATTTTGATAGTAAATGTTAAGTTTCAAGTGCTGAAACTTGGTACGGGCGAACAATAAAATTATGATTTTTGTGCCTGCGATTGACAAAAACGTCTTAAAATTTTATCCATGAAACTTGGTAAGAGTGAGAGAGAATCACAATTTTCAATTAAAAAATTGTAAGTTTCAACAATTGAAACTTAAAATTTACTGTGCCCTTGTGCGGGATCCAACTACTTCATGAATCGCGAGGCAATCAAGCGACCGGGCATGACTTGGAAGGTGCGCGCCCCTGCGAATTTCCGCTATTTCTCTTCTTTTTGGGTAAGTCGAGTTTTTAAGCCGTTTGATCTAAATAAAACGTTTAATGTATTTTCCTAGCTCCAGGCAGGGATATTCTCCATTCTCTTCTCCTTCCTCTAATCCGCCCGATTCACTGGCCCAAATGTCTGCCACCGCCACACGCGGCCGAAGGCGCTCTCACGCACGTCGCCGCCCCATCCCGGCCATCCTTCTAAACCGCCTATGTCATCAGGCAACTTATTATATGTGACAAACAGGACATAACAATTTCGCAAAAAGGAGAGGATATAGCGTAGGTAAATTAGGTACTCCCTTCGTTCTTAAATATAAGTCTTTATAGAGATTTTATTATGGACTACCATACATAGCAAAATGAATGAATCTATACTCTAACTACGTCTATATACATTCCTATGTAGTCAACATTGAATCTCTAGAAAGACCTATATTTAGAAACTGAGGGAGTATGTACGTACATACAGTAGTTCATTATGCGCGTCACGTGTGCATGCAGGAGCAAGATGACGATACACGCACAGCACGTACGTACGGTGCGCGAAGCAATTAACCGAGGAGTGAGCGGTCAAAGCACCCAGCTAATTTATACTGTATGAATTTCGCTACTATATACATGTGATAACATTGGTAACTGGACGGTCGATCACCGATGGCACTAGCTAGCCTGCTGCACCAAATTAAGCATGCAGCACCTCATGCATGCACGCAGTGCCCGAGGCGCACAAGCACAACATTATGCATGCATGCACGGCCCCTACAGCCCAATGGCTGCTGCATGCCATGCCTTAATATCTGTTATTCTGTTAGTAACATCTTTCACTGTATGTAGCTTGAATTTACAAAGGCACATAGCTCAAAATCTTCACAAACTTGCAGACAATTAAATATACAACCAAATACAGGGGTACTGTTGAATTTTCATGGGGGTATTTTCCTTTGCGGCTCCATTTATGTGGGCCTAATTTTCAAAACCTGGCTAGCTAGTTAGCCAGATGGTGTATGTAGAGCAAAATATACATTTATAATAGGAAATGATTTCCTTGAACCGACCGATCTTGTGCGAGCGTCCGCCGCCTTTATGTCCATTGGATAGGCTCTTAATCATACGATCAGCAGCAAACCCTTCGTGTCCACATTCTGCAACCGATCCACTGTTTTAGAAAGAGGTTATGCAACCAGCCCCTTGTTGCAAACCGACCAAGGGCTAGATCCGGCAGCGGCTAGATCCCGCAACACAACCTATGTTGCAAAGAAAACCCTGCAACACATCCATGTTGGAAAAAAAGTTCTGCAACACAACCCATATTTCAAAAAAATCCCACAACACAACTTACGTTGCAGAAAGAACGCAACCATAACCTCTGTTGCGAATGTCTCCTCAACAAGACATCTTTTACAAAGTAGAGGGAGACGTTTGGCTGATTGATTGTGCCAGATCCGACTGCTCACGAGGCAGCAAATCTTTTAAAAAGATCCGCTGGCTGATGCGTAGTAGTCCCATTTATAATTGGAGAGTATAAGTGTGCTTACATGATACTTTTGCTTATGTGGAGGAGGAGACAAAAAAAGGGGGAAGCCGTGGTTTCTCATGCAAGGGCCAATCTCTACACGTTTTAATAGAAGTACAAAGAGTAAATGAGAGTAAAGGGGAATAGAGAAGGTGAAAATTAACTGACTAATCTAATAGCCAACATTATAGTGAACTATACAATATGACTGGTTAATAATGTAGTAGTCTCTTGATGACATGATAGTGTTATATAGAGTGATGCTGGGTACGTAGCTCAAATTTTAATATCTTTCTTTTTTGACGTGAAAGGCAGATGCTCTGCCCATTTCATATAGATAGGAAAAGGAAAAAATAATGTACAAGATTTTTTTTACAAGCTTTAAAGAAAGCTTAGAGGCAAAAAACAAGGGAAAACGATTTACATCTCACTGCAGAGAACTCTTTGTATCTTTCTAGGGAGCTTAGTATCTTTAGAGATACATGTGGTTGTACTTGCTAGGCTGTTAGAGCATCTATAGCCGGGCCTCTCATAACCTGTCTCAAACGTCTGGACAGGTCGTCCGGTCAATGACCAGACAATTTTTTTTGACTCAACCGGACCTCTTAAACCGCGGACAAATGTCCAGGCTGACCGGCATCCCACATATCCATCCCAAATATAGGGTGGATATGGGGCGGCGTGGGCACGTAGGGCCCATCCGTCTGACAGTCCCGACCCATTATCGACCTCACATCTGTCCCATAAATAACCTCAATCCGGGCGCCTCGCTCTCAGCTCTAGTTTACTCTCTCTCGCTTCGTCCTCTCCTCTTCCTTTCCGGTTCCGACCCCATCCACTATGATGTCCAGCTCCGGCAGCGACTCCGGTTCCGAGCTCAACTACGAGGAGGACATGGACCTCCACTTTGCGTTGGAGCGGTCCAAGGTGGAGACCGATGGCAGCTCCGGATTTGGAGCATCGCGGCAGCTCCCACGTCGGCACAGCACAGACGCCGGATATGGACCCTCCCGGCCCGCGTGTATCGATGCCAGGACAACGCAGTCCGCACCGCCTCGCGCCGTCTCCTTCCTCCGTCGGCCGCTCCTCCACGGGGGCAGTGGTGGGTGCTAGTGCCCGCGCCGCCGGCCCAGAACCGAAGGCGCGCGCCGCGCGTCGCGAGAGGCAGCATGCACGGGAGAGGAACACGACGGAGCAGTCACCGCCGCGGTGGGACGGAGGTGGACCCCGACGAGGACGCGTGTCTCCTCGCATGAGTCTACTGCGTCCCTCACGACGGCGGAGACGGACGCTCGCCGCCTTCCACAAAAGAATGCCAAGGCGCCCCGGCTTGCTATTGGGCAGTTGGAGCGCGAGGCGAAGGGGCAACGACGTAGAAGGTTCGGTTCGCCAGGTTGAAGCGTGAGCAGAACAGGGCGGTCTATCGGATGAAGGGGCTCGTCGTCGTCTCCGACCCCGACTCTGATAACGGCAAAAGCTATACCTCCTCGTCGGCGACCAAGACCCTTCACCAACTGCGGACGCCTAGAGCTGCGTCGGTGACCGGAAGCGCAAAGGCCCGACGAGGAAGTGGCGATTCCGCCCAATGTTTATATCATTTTTAGTTGTAGAAGTTTTAAGAACTTGTCCGGTAACGAACAATGATCTTTCGGATGTGGCAAAGTTTGCTAATGTTGGTTTGCAGCCGATCTTGTGTTCCTTTGCAGTCGATTTTTGCTGTCCGTCGTCTGATCATGTAGAGTAGATGAACGTTGTGTGTGTAGCATGGATATAAGGCACCGGATATGAGATATGCGGATATAGAGTGGATATAGAGTGGCAAATATGATATGTGTGAGGTTAGCGCTCGTTGACGCGTCCGAGCAGGTCCGTGTGTGTTTGAGAGGCTGGATTGCCCATCGGCTGTAGATGTTCTTAGCTTGTATACCTATAGGTAGAAGTACTACTGTTGTTTTGGTAGGCAATAAATGTTTTTGCGGCTCCATTCACGTATGACTAATTTTCAAAACCTAGAGAGCTAGCCAGATGGTGGCTGTATACTACTCTACGCAGCAGCAGCAGCATCAACAGCTGCATCTTGACCAGCGAGGCCACTCCCAAAAGAGAGAGGAAAAGACTAGCTAGCTGACTAGACATGCGGGCGCGTACTGTGCGAGATGGATGTGACCATACACGCCATCTTTTCGTGCCCCCGAGAGCTGGAAAGCGGAAAGGGTCGACCCACGCAACGTCTCTACATGCAATAGCACAGCCACAGCCACAGCGCATAGCTCTGCTGCACTTTTGCCGTAGGTAGATGTAGTGCGTGCAGTAGTATAGCCTGGAGCCCTGGGTCTGGGTGTGAGTCTGGACCGTCCAATCGTCCTACCACTCTTATGTCGATCGGCCTCTTCTGGCCACGCACCTGCGTCCATCGGCCGATCCATCACGTTTCCGTTGGGGTTTGCGGTGGAGGAGTACCACCTACGTACTACGTGCATGCATGTACACGTCCCGTCATGCATGTGGGCGCGCGCGCGGGTCAGTAATTGATTTCTACTCCGCGTCTTCCTCGTTTTACATGCCATGCCTGGTTGCACTGCATCTGACAGGTCAAAATGTGCTCATTGGATCGGCCATTTTGTCCTTTTTTTTATTGTCCAGAAGCTTGCTGTAAGAAATGTGCTCTTGTAGTTAATTTTGCTGTACTGGCATTATGATAACACTGCTAGATTTGCACTGTGCTCTCTGTATGAATCGAACACCAGTCTTACAAGAAAATCTCTAAAAGAAAAGAGAAGTGCAATTCAGCCCCTGGGGACTCCTATATCCTCTTCATACCGCACATGTCGATGGTGCGCTGATGTTGCCGCTGTTAGAGTTCCGCACCATCATCTTGTTGGACAAGGAAGTAGCATACATGGTAGTGATCGATCTCCGCACGATGTACCGGTGGTGTCGATCCCCAAGGATCCACAACCTAGAGAAGAGGACGGTGTTGGGTCAATTGTTCCTAGATGTCCGCCTAAGTCGCAGAATAACCAACCGCTGTTTCTGCTACCGAAGCACCACTAGCCCAACGAAGACACAACCAACTCCTTCTTTGGAACACCCTCTTTGCACAAAAAAAACTGTTTATTACAAAGAAACACCCTACTGGATCTGCTATTGGTCTTGTCCCTCTAGAAAACAGTTAATGGTAGTAATTATTTTTCACTCATAAAAAGAGAAGTGCCACATTCAAATTTCATTTCCACTTGATCATACGGAAAAAGAGAAGGGCCACATTCGAATTTAATTTCCAGCGAGAGCTCTCCAGGCTCGTGGAGCCAATAGTTGCATATATGAGACATCTGGAATATACTTCTAGGGTTGTTTGGAACTTTGGATGGAGACGGATTTGGTTGGGCAGAGGTCCTCAAGAACCATGCTCACATCCAACAGCTTGCCCGTTGCTCATGCCCGTAACAGACTAGATATCCATGGATATTCATAGAGCAAATACAAACAGTATTTGCAATAATTATTTATACAATTGCAACAACAAAAATAAATCCCTAAATAAAATATAATACATAATATTTATTTAGTCTTGCATTGCACACAAAGTAGTGTTTAATTTTCAAAGGGTTTAGGATCACTTACATGTGGATCCCACATTTTAGCCCGGTACTTATGGAGCAAAATCCATGCCCATTGCCGAGTATCATGGGAAGGTTACTCGGCAAATGTCGGGACACGTGGCAGCATTCAGGGAGCATTGTTTGCCGAGTCATAATAGTTGGCAAAGTCCTATGTCGAGAACCAGGGACACTATACTAGGCATATACTTATACCACATGGCGACTCGTCGTGCCGGCCCGTGTTTGCAAAGCACTGGAGGTAGACACTCGGCAAACCAAGGTGCCATGTGGCATCGCCGTTTCCATCGGTTGGCCGTCTGACCTTTATATTCCCGAGCACCCTCGTATGACACTCGGCAAAAGCTTTGCCGAGTACCTTGACAATCGACGCTCAGCATACTCCGTGTTGCCGACATGGTATAAGCCGAACAGTCTTTGCTGAGTGTGACACTCGCCAAAGCTGTTACCGAGTCTTTTTTGGCCATCGCCGAGTATTTCTGGTACTCGACCAACAAGGCTTTCCCTGCAGTGTGCTCAACACATGCGTTTGCTGGTGCCTGCCCACGAAAATACATGGACCAAAAATACCCTCGATACCCCTCTAGTGGTCACGGTATACCCTATAGATAAAATTGATAGCTTTAATGTGCATGGAATCACAAGCTTTTTGTTCACTTTTGATTTATGCAGATAATTCTTCCTTGTTACAGTACAATAGAGGAAAAAAAATCCCTCCCCAAATCGTGCTTGTATTGTTCATCGCACACGTTCCTATTTAGAAATAGCCAATTCACATTTACATTTAAAAAAGTTTACTATTCTTTTCAATTAGTAATTTGACTGAAATACTCCCTTTATATACATTATAATAAAAGAAATAGTTGATTCTCAGCTGACTGATAATTAGCGAAATCGTATACTTAGGACATGTACAATGGTTGATAAATTTGTCTTATCTTATGTCCGCCATGTAATCTAGATAAGGCAATAACAAATAATGTGCAATGGATCATTCTTAGTCTTGTCTCCAATAACTAGATATTCCTAAATATGTGGTGACAATTGTTCCTAAGAGATGATCTCTTAATTAAGAGAATGCAAACCTTTTTTTTTATGGTTTCTCTTTGTTTCACCTCGTCCATTATTCTATGTGGCACTTCTAAGATAGCATCATTGTACATGTCCTTAATCCTATTTCATCGAGACAACGGCCCCTCCTGATCAAACGATTCCCAGGAAAGTTCTAGCTGAATTCTGCAAATGCGGGCGAAACCACAAACGGAAAGAAAATTAACACGTGCCCGGCGACTGACATGCATGGAAGCGGTAGTATTCTCACCGAGAAGACTCTTTTGACTACCGTCCGAAAAAATCTGTCACAGCACTTGAGTATTATGTAGTTAATACTCACTGTCATGGGGGTTTCAGGCTTTCAGCTTGCAGTTATTGATGCAGCGACTTTATATGCACAGCACAGTGCACAGGTTATCTTTTAAGATCACTTAATTACCTTTGCAGGTTATGTCTCAGAAGGTAGCTAGATTTAAAGGCAGATGCTTTTCTCTGAGACAAGAGGGTACTAGTACAGTCAATTGACCAAGCTAATGCACCTACTTAAACAAATTAAAATAGTACTCCCTGTATAAAGACATATAAGAGCGTTTAAATCAAAATCTAAAATGTGTAGTATGTGGCCAAAGTAGGAAAAATGTGTTGTGTGCTTCCACACTCAGCTTGGGAGACAGAAAAGAGAAAGGGGCTCCAACCTATCAGATTAAAACACCCCAGCCCCTCCCCCATCCCACAAAAATTTCCTATCAATCAACTAAAATCATATATGATGGGCATCTCCTCCATTATTAATTTCCATCCTACAACAAGAGACATGGGGGCCCTTTCTCAACACTGCCCACACTGCCATCTTCCCCATTAATAGAGATGCAGTGATGATTTGGTCTTATCATGCATCTCTCTCCCACTTCCTCTCTCTCTCTCTCTCTCTTTCTCTCTCTCTCTCTCTACCATTATACCCCTCCCCAACTTTTATATAAACCGGCAGGAGGGACATCAAGGAGCCAAAAACTTGCTGTTGGCTCTTCTCTGAACCCCTCCTCCTTGCCAAGAAAACCTCATCTCCAACACAAGGGTAGCTAGCTAGCTTGTGGCTGTTGGGCAATGGCAGGATTCTCACACCTCCCGCAGCAGATGGAGTATGGCCTCACCAATGCCGGCAGCTTCTTGCTCTGCCATGGCAACCCTGAGGACGCTCCAGCAGCAGCAGCAGCCTCACGGGAGGGCTCATCTGTGGTTCTTGACACCCCTCTTGTGGCCACTGCTTCTGTGGAGAAGAAGAGGAAGCCCAAGGAGGACACTACCAGCCTCAACTCTGCCCACTCCAAGGTACCATATGTATAGCAGATTTATTGAACCTTCTATGTTTGTTCTGAAACACATTCATTTAGCAGTACACATGTTGCTTATGGATAGTATTGTTTGTGACTGAAAAATAATTTAGGAAACCAAGGAGAGTACTAGGAAGAGGGGAGGCAAAAAGCAGGGCAAGGAGATGGATGATGATGAGGAGGAACCAAAGGGGTACATCCATGTGAGGGCAAGGAGAGGGCAGGCAACAGATAGCCACAGCCTTTCAGAGAGGGTACTACTGGTGTTCTTCACTATATTTTCTCTTGTGTGGTTGTAGCTATCTTAGCTTGGTTTTTGGGGCCTATTTTTGTTACTCATATGCTGTGGCATTTTGTTTTCTTGCTTCAGGTGAGGAGGGAGAGGATCAGTGAGAGGATGAGGATGCTGCAGTCCCTGGTCCCTGGCTGTGACAAGGTTGTAAGTTAGTTGACCACTCCTAATTAGAATCACCACTGCACTTGAAATAACTTGTTGTGCGTGGGGTACTAACTTTAGAAGGAAAAATGTGCACTGCTTTGTGTATAGGTCACTGGTAAGGCTCTCATTTTGGATGAGATCATCAACTATGTGCAGTCACTGCAAAACCAAGTTGAGGTACTGAAGTTAGAAAAAAACTATCAATATTTATATAGGGAAAGCACTTAAGCCTTGGAGATGTCTTTAGTTAATTAACAAGTTCTCATTTGCCATTCAGTTCCTGTCCATGAGGATTGCTTCCCTGAGCCCTGTGGTGTATGGTTTTGGCATGGAGAGTGAGGCTGCCTTCAGTGACCAATCACAAGTATGAGTTAATCAATATGCAAGCTCAAATATATATATGATCATTGTGATAGACCATATATTTTTCTCAACCTTTCTTATTAAAAAACTTGCACATTTTGGAAATAAATTTGTTGTTTCAGAAGATTGAAGGCATGTTCCATGACGCAGCTGCATTACCTACTGGTCCTCCCATGAACAGATCATCTAGCCCAGCTCCATATCAGGCCATGATGGACACCGGCACCTCCTCCTCCTCCCCAACCTACTCACTTCAAGGCACCCAGGTTTGGCCACTTTCTCTCTCTAGAGATCTACATGATCGATCATTCAGGACCCAATTCCAAAGCACTGTTCAATGTACATGCCTGCCGTGCTGAATGAGGCTGCCCATGTGTGCATGATTTTCCAGGACAACGGCAGCAGCAGCAGCAGCTACATGATGCAAACAGTAGGTGAGCCGAGGCACGAACTGTTCAATCAAGTGGTGTTCAGTAACTACATGTGCTCCTTCCAGCAGTGAAAGGAAGGACCCTACATTTGACAACGTCTAGGTAAAGTGACATGATTATGCACTTAAGTTTCAGTAAAAGTAGGCATCATACCACTGTGAAATCAAAATTAACCACTAGCACCATGTGGAATGCATACAATAAAAAAAATTACAGTAATTTTTAGTACAGTACTTGATGCTCTCTCTTTTTTGGATTTGTGATTAGCAGGGGAGGAAATAATGCTGGCCAGAGTGGTGACTGAACTGAAGCACCAGATGAGTTTGAGATGTTGGATGATCTAGTGATCCATCCCCTTATCTGGTGGCATGCATGCAGCAGTAGAGATCAGTGAAGTACTAGCAACTAGAGTTATTAATTGATTAGCAGTAGAACCAGAGAGGCTTGTGTTGTACTAGTAGCTAGCATCTTTCCAAGTGATGCCTTGCCATCGCCCGTTGTACTCTACTAGCTTAGACAAAAGATGTTTATGATTGGATCATTTGTTTATATAAAAGAGGGCCATTTCTGCTGTGACAAACGACAATTGACTCTTGGACAAAAACAGTCTCAGTTCATTTCACTTCTGAACATACAGTTTGATCATTTCAGCTCTAATATTTACACCCTTCGGTCCTTTTTACTTCACATATTAGGTTTGTCCGAAGTCAATTTCATCCAACTTTGACCAAATATATATAAAAAATTATAGACATTCACATAACACCACCAATATCATTAGATTCATCTTGGAATATATTTTCATATTATATTTATTAGATGTTATAGATGCTAATAATTTCTAATATAAATTTGGTCAAACTTAGCAAAGTTTGACTTTCGGCAAATCCAATGTGCAGAGTAAAAAGGACCGGAGGGAGTACATGCACCTAGCTACTTGTAAAATTCTAGTATAGTATGTATACTAGTATCATTTTACACGGAAATACCCAGTGGATCTCGGGTCCCAATGGACCTGGATTGGAAATTTCTTTTTAGAAAATTCAAAGAGTCGAAAATTCCTGCAACCTTTTGGAATCAAACATGATCTGGTATTACACTCGTGGAAAAAGTTCTGCTCGATCGGGCTCCATTGCCAAAATAAATAAAATAAAATATTGTGAGTACAAAAAGTGTGTTTTTTATAAGGAAAATATATTAATATCATGAAGATATCAATTACACCTTGTTTCTGCACCAACAAGATGTCGAAAGACATAAAAGATGCACATAGGCAAGAAAAAAAATAAAAAAGAGAGAAAGAGAAAACAAAGACCTCGTCGTGGTGATGAAACTCGCAACAAGAGCACTCTAACCACCACCGAAGACAACACCCAAACCACAAAAGGGATTCCCCAAAAGCAACGCTTCCAAGAAGAAAAGAATGCACAAGCGTTGTCGTCACCCGATCGATGCAAAAGCGTGAATGTTAACTTTCATATAGTGTTGATTTTGTTTTTTTCGCCCAGAACACCATGAAAGTCATTCATTCGCGAAACTTTTCACACAAGTGTAACACGTGATCATGTTCGATTCCAAAAAAATTCAGAATTTTTGTAGGTCCTTTTGAATTTACTAAATTTATTTTCAATTTAGGTGCATTGGAACCCGAGACCCAAAGATTCAGGTCGCGTTTTACACTGGTAATTGAGGCGGGAGTAAATGTAGCTGTGGCATTAGGTAGAGGTCCCTCCCTGCATGGGTATTCAATTAGGCTGGTTATAGTGGGGAGTAACTTAGACTAGTAACATACATATGTTATTAGTCTATGTTACTACCTTCATAGTGTGTAGTGTCATAGGTGTGGTAACATAGTTGCCTTCATTTATTACTTTGTAGACTCATTATGCATTGAAAACCGCTATGTGATGGTAACATATTATATTACTCTATTTGCCTCTCTCCTCATTAACTACTTGCCACATCATCATTTTTGCTTATGTGGCATCTATGTTACTACCTATGTTACTTCCACTATGACCAGCCTTAGTAGCAGGCTAGCTCTCGTTCTTCTTCAGATTGATTGGAGATGGACCTGTACGTAGGAGTACGTACGTACATGCCGAACAGTTTTGTGTGAACCCTAAATGCAACAGCATAGTGGTAGTACACAGTTAGACACCGCCTCTTCCGACCCACCAACATTATTGGCTATAGTGGCCCCTCTAATCACGATTTGTTGTGTTTGACGAAAGAGAAACCGGACACATCGCACGATCTGTCATGTCGGCCATTGCATCACAGCTTCACGTCACGTAACTTTCATATGAGCTGGCGGAAAATATATAGCGAGCATACATAACAAGGTGACTTGAATTCTGGTGGGCTGGAGATACCACTGTTCTCCTAATCATTCAACCACAGATTGGTTTACACATAAGCATTTACTAGTATATACTTCTTCCGTTCCAAATTACTCGTCGCAGAGATTGATGTATTTAGAACTAAAATACATCTAGATACATCCATACCTGTGACAAGTAATTTGAAACGGAGGGAGTATAAATAAGCGCTAGTTCTTCGGATTCACGTGAAATGTGTCATATGAATTTGTAGTTTGTGAAATATGACTTGGAGTGCACTGATTTTGTATTTGTTTGAGATACACATGAGTTCTGAGATGAACATGAATGCTACTTTGAGATATGCATTGGTGGCCAGTGCAACTGTGTACTGCTGTGTGACTTCTGTGCATGGGCACACTGAGATAGTACTATTCAACAATACCCTCTAGAAACATTACTGTCAATAGGTAAACAATAAAAATCGTCCGCGGTAAACACAATCGTAGACGGGCATTTGAGCAAACCCGTACAAACAAACATAACATACGGTCTTTCGCAGTTTGCTTGTCAAATATATAAAAATCTCGTTGACGGGCCTTTGCACGCCAATAATGAACATCGTGTCCGGTGTAGTAAAACCTGTTGCGGCGGGGGTTTTGCTCATCAGAGTTGGACCAGTCCACAACAGTGAAATATATTAACCTATTAGATATTAGAAATTAGGTTGTTCATAGTGGGGAATATCATAGTATCGTACATGTTATTAACTTCATAGTACATAGTGTTATAGATTAGTGTTTTAAATGATTTCATTTATTGTTTCGTATGACACATATAGTGATACATATTGTGATACAATATCATAATATGATACTAGCATCTTCTATTTCTCAATTAGTACTATACTGTTTTTGCAATATGCATATTTGGCTTTGCATGGTGATTCATGATAGTACTGGATCATGATATCCACTATTGTCTGTGGGAGATCTTAAGTAGAAAGTAGTGCACAAGAGAGCATTAACGGACACAGTAGATTCTAAGTTACACACTTCCCCTCACTCTAGAACATTCTCTTTATGTGTTCTAAGTGATCTGTACTGCATTCTAGACACAAGAGCACATATATAAGTTGGTGAGTTTGTAATTGTCCCGAAAGAGGTATCATATTGCATACTATTTTTTTTTAAATGATATACGCAAAAAGGTAAAACATATGTCACAAATTGATGTTGACTTCATAGATGAAGATGTTTGCGTAGAAATTAACTAGTTCCCGAGGAAAGATGACTTACCATTAAAATAAACATCAGTCAATTAGTAGTTAGGAAGAGGTGGTATGACTCCTCCATATGTGCTCCTTTTGTCCCTCGAGATTATGTTTCGCAATATTTACCACATGATAACATGAGCAAGATTATGTTTTATTCTCGTAGGCACAAATAGATAGGTCCTCTAAATAATAAAATCTATAGAAAATACCATTAATTACAAAAAAGAATACACATGTTTTTGAGGCACCATCATACTATTGCTGCAAGAAACATGTATATTTAAAACAAAACATGTTAAATGAAGCTACTTTTGTGATCCTGATCAGAGCCATATGGTTAAAGGAAATGATAGGGTGACATTAGTGTGAAATAAACTATGTTGTATGGCTCGGATCAAATGATTCGAATATAATGATGGCAGGTTGGCATCGACCTGATAGATAACCAAATAAAGGGTAGAGAGATGTTGTGTTTTATGCTACTGTTTACACAAAGACTTGACACTTGTCTTTTTTATTTTGTTGGGTAAAATGATGTATGAATCATCTACGGATATTTTCAAGTAGGTGTTGAGACTTTAGATATTTACTCTGATACACTTGTCTTGCTTGTATTTGTTGATATTCTTGTGAATTGTTAGTTCTTCACAAATGGCATGCCACCCCCCCCCCCCCAAAAAAAGTAAGTCATGAGCTTCACAAGCTTGGACTTAGTTGTTTCACTTGTGAGTGGAGCCACAAGCCTCGAAGCTTTGTTTCAACCACTATGGGCCAGTGGTGAGTTCTAATAGTTGGCTCTTATTGTTGTTGTTGCGGTTCATATACTAGAGGATAACGAGGTCGAGGTCCCAACGGTCGCGACCAGAGCTTTGGGTCTTGATGTCATTGGTTTGATATAGGGGTCTCGATGTTGCTGGTTTGATCTAGGAGTCTCGAGTCATTGGCTTGATCTAGGGGGTGAAGGAAATATGCCCTAGAGGCAATAATAAAGTTGTTATTTCATATTTCCTTATATCATGATTAATTTTTGTTATTCATGCTAGAATTGTATTAACCGGAAACTTGATACATGTGTGGATACATAGACAAAACACCGTGTCCTTAGTAAGCCCATACTAGACTAGCTCGTTAATCAAATATGGTTAAGTTTCCTAACCATTGACATGTGTTGTCATTTGATGAACGGGGTCACATCATTAGGAGAATAATGTGATGGACAAGACCCATCCGTTAGCTTAGCATATTGATCGTTCAGTTTTATTGCTACTGCTTTCTTCATGTCATATACATATTCCTTTGACTATGAGATTATGCAACTCCTGAATACCAGAGGAATACCTTGTGTGTTATCAAACATCACAACGTAACTGGGTGATTATAAATATGCTCTACAGGTATCTCCGAAGGTGTTTGTTGGGTTGGCATAGATTGAGATTAGGATTTGTCACTCCGAGTATCAGAGAGGTATCTCTGGGTCCTCTCGGTAATACACATCATAAGAAGCCTGATGTCTACTACACAACCTTCTTCTTGTAGACATTGTTGGGCCTCCAAGTGCAGAGGTTTGTAGAACAGTAACAAATTTCCCTCAAGTGGATGACCTAAGGTTTATCAATCCGTAGGAGGCGTAGGATGAAGATGGTATCTCTCAAGCAACCCTGCAACCAAATAACAAAGAGTCTCTTGTGTCCCCAACACATCCAATACAATGGTAAATTGTATAGGTGCACTAGTTCAGTGAAGAGATGGTGGTACAAGTGGTATATGGATGGTAGATAAAGGTTTTTGTAATCTGAAAATATAAAAACAGCAAGGTAACTAATGATAAAAGTGAGCATAAACGGTATTGCAATGCGTTGAAACAAGGCCTAGGGTTCATCCTTTCACTAGTGCAAGTCCTCTCAACAATAATAACATAATTGGATCATATAACTATCCCTCCACATGCAACAAAGAGTCACTCCAAAGTCACTACTAGCGGAGAACAAATGAAGAGATTATGGTAGGGTACGAAACCACCTCAAAGTTATTCTTTCCAATCAATCCGTTGGGCTATTCCTATAAGTGTCACAAACAGCCCTAGAATTCGTGCTAGAATAACACCTTAAGACACAAATCAACCAAAACCCTAATGTCACCTAGATACTCTAATGTCACCTCAAGTATCCGTGGGTATGGTTATACGATATGCATCACACAATCTCAGATTCATCTATTCAACCAACACATAGAACCTCGAAGAGTGCCCCAAAGTTTCTACCGGAGAATCACGACGAAAATGTGTGCCAACCCCTATGCATAGGTTCATGGGCGGAAACCGCAAGTTGATCACCAAAACATACATCAAGTGAATCACGTGATATCCCATTGTCACCACAGATACGCACGGCAAGACATACATCAAGTGTTCTCAAATCTTTAAAGACTCAATCCGATAAGATAACTTCGAAGGGGAAACTCAATCCATTACAAGAGAGTAGAGGGGGGGGGGGGAAGAAACATAAGATCCAACTATAATAGCAAAGCTCGCGATACATCAAGATCGTGCCAAATCAAGAACACGAGAGAGAGAGAGAGATCAAACACATAGCTACTGGTACATACCCTCAGCCCCGAGGGAGAACTACTCCCTCCTCGTCATGGAGAGCACCGGGATGATGAAGATGGCCACTGGAGAGGGATTCCCCCTCCGGCAGGGTGCCGGAACGGGTCTAGATTGGCTTTCGGTGGCTACGAAGGCTTCTGGCGGCGGAACTCCCGATCTATTGTGCTCCCCGATCGTTTTAGGGTATATGGGTATATATAGGAGGAAGAAATACATCAGGGGAGCCACAAGGGGCCCACGAGGGTGGAGGGCGTGCCCCCCTGCCTCGTGGCTTCCTCGTTGATCCCCTGACGTGCACTCCAAGTCTCCTGTATTGCTTTCTTTCCAAAAATAAGTTCCGTGAAGTTTCAGGTCAATTGGACTCCGTTTGATTTTCCTTTTCTGCGATACTCTAACAAGGAAAAACAGAAACTGGCACTGGGCTCTGGGTTAATAGGTTAATCCCCAAAATCATATAAAATAGCATATAAATGCATATAAAACATCCAAGGTTGATAATATAATAGCATGGAACAATCAAAAATTATAGATACGTTGGAGAAGTATCAGCATCCCAAGCTTAATTCCTGCTCGTCCTCGAGTAGGTAAATGATAAAAACAGAATTTTTGATGTGTAATGCTACCTAACATATTTATCCATGTAGTTCTCTTTATATTCAGATCCCTAAGATTCAAGACAAAAGTTTAATATTGACATAAAAATAATAATACTTCAAGCATACTAACTAAGCAATCATGTCTTCTCAAAATAACATGGCCAAAGAAAGTTATCCCTGCAAAATCATATAGTCTGGCTATGCTCCATCTTCACCACACAAAGTATTTAAATCATGCGCAACCCCGATGACAAGCCAAGCAATTGTTCCATACTTTTGATGTTCTCAAACTTTTTCAATCTTGACGCAATACATGAGCGTGAGCCATGGATATAGCACTATAGGTGGAATAGAATGGTGGTTGTGGAGAAGACAAGAAGGAGAAGATAGTCTCACATCAACTAGGCGTATCAACGGGCTATGGAGATGCCCATTAATAGATATCAATGTGAGTGAGTAGGGATTGGCATGCAACGGATGCACTAGAGATATAAATGTATGAAAGCTCAACAAAAGAAACTAGTGGGTGTGCATCCAACTCACTTGCTCATGAAGACCTAGGGCATTTTGAGGAAGCCCATCATTGGAATATACAAGACAAGTTCTATAATGAAAGATTCCCACTAGTATATGAAAGTGACAACATAGCAGACTCTCTATCATGAAGATCATGGTGCTACTTTGAAGCACAAGTGTGGTAAAAGGATAGTAGCATTGCCCCTTCTCTCTTTTTCTCTCATTTTATTATTATTATTATTTTTTATTTTTTATTTGGGCCTTCTCTTTTTTATGGCCTATTTTTTTTATTTGGGCTTCTTTGGCCTCTTTTATTTATTTATTTATTTATTTATTTTCGTCCGGAGTCTCGTCCCGACTTGTGGGGGAATCATGGTCTCCATCATCCTTTCCTCACTGGGACAATGCTCTAATAATGATGATCATCACACTTTTATTTACTTACAACTCAATACTTAGAACAAGATATGACTCTATATGAATGCCTCTGGTGGTGTACCGGGATGTGCAATGATGCATGAGTGACATATATGAAAGAATTATGAACGGTGACTTTGCCACAAATACGATGTCAACTACATGATCATGCATAGCAATATGACAATGATGGAACGTGTCATAATAAACGGAACGGTGGAAAGTTGCATGGCAATATATCTCCGAATGGCTATGGAAATACCATAATAGGTAGGTATGGTGGCTGTTTTGAGGAAGATATATGGTGGGTTTATGGTACCGGCGAAAGTTGCGCGGTACTAGAGAGGTTAGCAATGGTGGAAGGGTGAGAGTGCGTATAATCCATGAACTCAACATTAGTCATAAAGAACTCACATACTTATTGCAAAAATTTATTAGTTATCGAAACAAAGTACTACGGGCATGCTCCTAGGGGGATAGATTGGTAGGAAAAGAGCATCGCTCGTCCCCGACCGCCACTCATAAGGAATACAGTCAATAAATAAATCATGCTCCAACTTCATCACATAACGGTTCACCATACGTGCATGCTACGGGAATCACAAACTTCAACACAAGTATTTCTCAAATTCACAACTACTCAACTAGCACAACTTTAATATCACCATCTTCATATCTCAAAACAGTCATCAAGTATCAAACTCCTCATAGTATTCAATGCACTCTATATGAAAGTTTTTATTATATCCCTCTTGGATGCCCATCATATTAGGACTAAATTCATAACCAAAGCAAACTACCATGCTGTTTAGAGACTCTCAAAATGATATAAGTGAAGCATGAGAGTTCATCTATTTCTATAAAATAAAACCACCACCGTTCTCTAAAAAGATATAAGTGAAGCACTAAAGCAAATGACAAACTACTCCGAAAGATATAAGTGCATATCAATGAGTAGTCGAATAATTATGCAAATATATGAAGACTCACTAACATTTAAGAATTTAAGATCTTGGTATTTTATTCAAACATCAAGCAAAACTAAATAAAATAAAAAGACGCTCCAAGCAAAACAGATATCATGTGGTAAATAAAAATATAGCTCCAAGTAAAGTTACTGATGAACAAAGACGAAAGAGGGGTTGCCTTCCGGGGCATCCCCAAGCTTAGGCTCTTGGTTGTCCTTGAATATTACTTTGGGATGCCTTGGGCATCCCCAATCTTAGGCTCTTTCCACTCCTTATTCCATAGTCCATCGAATCTTTACCCAAAACTTGAAAACTTCACAACACAAAACTTAACAGAAAACTCGTAAGCTCCGTTCGTATAAGAAAATAAATCACCACTTCAAGGTACTGTAATGAACCCATTATTTATTTATATTTGTGTTAAACCTATTTTATTCCAACTTCTCTATGGTTTATACACTCTTTTACTAGCCATAGATTCATCAAAATAAGTAAACAACACAATGAAAACAGATTCTGTCAAAAACAGAACAGTCTGTAGTAATTTGTAGGTTTCGACCACTTCTGGAACTCATAAAATTCTCAAATAAATTGGTGGATCTGAGGAATTTATCTATTACTTATATGAAAAAGGAATTAACTAAATATCACTCTCCAATAAAAAATGGCAGCAATTCTCGTGAGCGCTAAGGTTTCTGTTTTTTTACAGCATGAACATAAAGACTTCACCCAAGTCTTCCCAAAGGTTCTACTTGGCACAAACACTAATTAAAACATGAAAACTCAATCATAACAGAGGCTAGATAAATTATTTATTTCTAAACAGGAGCAAAAAGCAAGGAACAAAAATAAAATTGGGTTGCCTCCCAACAAGCGCTATCGTTTAACGCCCCTAGCTAGGCATGATGATTTCAATGATGCTCACATAAAAGATATGAATTGAAACATAAAGAGAGCATCATGAAGCATATTGCTAAAACATTTAAGTCTAACCCATTTCCTATGCATAGGGATTTTGTGAGCAAACAACTTATGGGAACAAGAATCAACTTGCATAGGAAGGTAAAACAAGCATAGCTTCAAAACTTTAAGCACATAGAGAGGAAACTTGATATTATTGCAATTTCTACAAGCATATATTCCTCCCTCATAATATTTTTCAGTAGCATCATGAATGAATTCAACAATATAATCAGCACCTAAATTATTCTTTTCATGATCTACAAGCATAGAAATTTTATTACTCTCCACATAAGCAAAATTCTTCTCATTTGGAATAGTGGGAGTATCATAAGAAACTCAAATACTATAAATTGTTTCCACATTAAAAGAGTAATGTTCAGAGAAGGGGTAACCATAATCATGACAAGTTTTATAAATATAATCACTACTTTTTATAGCATAAGTATCATCACAATAATCATCATAAGTATGAGGCATGTTATCATCATTATAAATTTGCATATCAAAACTTGGGAGACTAAAAATATCATCTTCATTAATCATAGCTTCCCCAAGCTTGGGACTAACATTAATTGCAGCAAATATATTCTCAAAAACATCATCTTCATCAAATATAGCATCCCCAAGCTTGGGCCTTTTTATATCATAAGCATAATCACTCTCATCATTAATAGTGTGGATAGCACCAATAGTATAGCAATTATCATATTCTTCCAAGCAAGTGCCAAAAAGATTTTTAAGATCATAAGGAGTGTCATTATCTTCCCAATCATAATCATCACAACAAGCAATAGGCATAACGAGATCATCATCAAGTGCATCATCTTCATTTTCGTGAGGCACAACAATAATAGGAGCAACATTATTTGGGAGGGATACCTTTTTACCTATCTTCCTTTTTCTTTTCTTCTTCTTCAACACATCATGTGTGGGTTCAATCCTCTTTTTGGAGCTCCTTATTAATGAAATTGGTTGAATAGAGGCTCCTCCTCGTTACCTGATTCATCATAAGAAATAATAGGAGGATATTGGGAAGTCTCTTCCCTTTCATTAGTATTCTCTTCATCTTCTATTTATTTTCTTTTCTTTATGTAATTGGCAATATAAGGATTTTCAATGCAATTCACCGTGCAATACATATAAATTTCCTCTAGATCAAAATTAAGAACTCTATCAAGGGCAAATTTTGGAATATCCTTAGTTATACGTTTCATTTCTTCATAACCCAAGAGCAAACTAAGTTCATTATGGTGTGCAAGGGAAATCAAGTCATCACAATTTTTGGACACGATACGATCATGAAACAATTTGCATTGGGTACTGAAATGATCATGTTCGTTGCAAAGTTCACAAGTACGGCTAAGAAAATTTAAATTTTCAGCACAAGCTTCTAGCCTTTCTTGCAACAATTTCTTTTCTAAATGCTTATGCCTCTTGCAATATCTATCTTCCCTATTTGGTGTGTACTTACAAACCCAATGCACTCCACAAAAATTGACATGTTTATAGGAGACATTTTCATCATAACTAGTGCAATCATCATTAGTACCATGGATATTCAAGGAGTTCATACTAACAACATTGCAATCATGCTCATCATTCAAAGATTTAGTGCCAAACATTTTAATGCATTCTTCTTCTAACACTTTGGCACAATTTTCCTTTCCATCATACTCACAAAAGATATTAAAAAGATGAAGCATATGAGGCAAACTCAATTCCATTTTTTGTAGTTTTCTTTTATAAACTAAACCAGTGCTAAAACAAGAAACAAAAATATTCGATTGCAAGATCTAAAGATATAGCTTCAAGCGCTAACCTCCCCGGCAACGACGCCAGAAAAGAACTTGATGTCTACTACACAACCTTCTTCTTGTAGACGTTGTTGGGCCTCCAAGTGCAGAGGTTTGTAGGACAGTAGCAAATTTCCCTCAAGTGGATGACCTAAGGTTTATCAATCCGTAGGAGGCGTAGGATGAAGATGGTCTCTCTCAAGCAACCCTGCAACCAAATAACAAAGAGTCTCTTGTGTCCCCAACACACCCAATACAATGGTAAATTGTATTGGTGCACTAGTTCGACGAAGAGATGGTGATACGAGTGGTATATGGATGGTAGATAAAGGTTTTTGTAATCTGAAAAATATAAAAACAGCAAGGTAACTAATGATAAAAGTGAGCGTAAACGGTATTGCAATGCGTTGAAACAAGGCCTAGGGTTCATCCTTTCACTAGTGCAAGTCCTCTCAACAATAACAACATAATTGGATCATATAACTATCCCTCAACATGCAACAAAGAGTCACTCCAAGGTCACTAATAGCGGAGAACAAACGAAGAGATTATGGTAGGGTACGAAACCACCTCAATGTTATTCTTTCCAATCAATCTGTTGGGCTATTCCTATAAGTGTCACAAACAGCCCTAGAGTTCGTACTAGAATGACACCTTAAGACACAAATCAACCAAAACCCTAATGTCACCTAGATACTCCAATGTCACCTCAAGTATCCGTGGGTATGGTTATACGATATGCATCACACAATCTCAGATTTATCTATTCAACCAACACATAGAACCTCAAAGAGTGCCCCAAAGTTTCTACTGGAGAATTACGACGAAAACGTGTGCCAACCCCTATGCATAGGTTCATGGGAGGAACCCGCAAGTTGATCACCAAAACATACATCAAGTGAATCACGTGAGATCCCATTGTCACCACAGATACGCACGGCAAGACATACATCAAGTGTTCTCAAATATTTAAAGACTCAATCTGATAAGATAACTTCGAAGGGGAAACTCAATCCATTACAAGAGAGTAGAGGGGGGAAGAAACATAAGATCCAACTATAATAGCAAAGCTCGCGATACATCAAGATCGTGCCAAATCAAGAACATGAGAGAGAGAGAGAGAGAGAGATCAAACACATAGCTACTAGTACATACCCTCAGCCCCGAGGGAGAACTACTCCCTCCTCGTCATGGAGAGCACCGGGATGATGAAGATGGCCACCGAAGAGGGATTCCCCCTCCGGCAGGGTGCCGGAACGGGTCTAGATTGGCTTTCGGTGGCTACGGAGGCTTCTGGTGGCAGAACTCCCGATCTATTGCGCTCCCCGATCGTTTTAGGGTATATGGGTATATATAGGAGGAAGAAATATATCAGGGGAGCCACGAGGGGCCCACGAGGGTGGAGGGCGCGCCCCCTACCTCGTGGCTTCCTCATTGATCCCCTGACGTGCACTCCAAGTCTCCTGTATTGCTTTCTTTCCAAAAATAAGTTCCGTGAAGTTTCAGGTCAATTGGACTCTGTTTGATTTTCCTTTCTGCGATACTCTAAAACAAGGAAAAAACATAAACTGGCACTGGGCTCTGGGTTAATAGGTTAATCCTCAAAATCATATAAAATAGCATATAAATGCATATAATACATCCAAGGTTGATAATATAATAGCATGGAACAATAAAAAATTATAGATACGTTGGAGACGTATCAAATCCTTGCAAGCAAAGTGACTAATGAGTTAGTTACAGGATGATGTATTACAGAACGAGTAAAGAGACTTGCGGGTAATGAGATTGAACTAGGTATGAAGATACCGACGATCAAATCTCGGGCAAGTAACATACCGATGGACAAAGGGAATTATGTATGTTGTCATAAGGTTCGACCGATAAAGATCTTCGTAGAATATGTAGGAGCCAATATGGGCACCCAGGTCCGCTATTGGTTATTGACCGAAGAGGTGTCTCGGTCATGTCTACATAGTTCTCGAACTCATAGGGTCCGCACGCTTAACATTCGTCGACGATATAGTTTTATACGAGTTATGTATGTTGGTGACCAAATGTTTCTCGGAGTCTCGGATGTGATCACGAACATGATGAGGAGCTCCAGAATGGTATGAAGGTAAAGATTGATATATGGGGTAATAGTGTTTGGTCTCCGAAAGGTTTCAGGAATTCACCGGAAGGGGTTCCGGATGTTTCCCGAAATGTTTGGGTACGAGAACACTTTATTTGGGCTAGATGCCAGGAACCCTGGCATCTAGGGGGTAGACACCGAGAACTCTGGCGTCTAGCCCTGCAGTCTGAGAAGGACTCTTGCCTTTCGGGCAAAACCGACTTTGAGGAGGCTTTTACTCCAAGTTTCAACCCCAGGGGCTCAACATATAAATAGAGGGGCAGGGCTAGCACCCAAGACACACCAAGATTCACCAAGCCGTGTGCCGACAACCCCATCCCCTCTAGTTTATCCTCCGTCTAGTTTCTGTAGTGCTTGGCGAAGCCCTGTGGAGATTGTTCTTCATCACCAACCGTCACCACACCGTCGTGCTACCGAAACTCATCTACTACTTTGCCCATCTTGCTGGATCAAGAAGGCAAGGACGTCATCGAGCTGAACGTGGAGGTGCCGTACGTTTGTTACTTGATCGGGACGGATCATGAAGGTATCCGACTACATCAACCGCGTTGATAAACGCTTCCGCTTGGCGATCTTCAAGGGTATGAAGATGCTCTCCCCTTCTCGTAGCTATGCATCTCCATGGATAGATCTTGCGTGTGCATATAATTTTTTTTCTTTCCCATGCTACATTTCCCAACAGTGGCATCCGAGCCAGGTCTATGCGTAGATGATATGCACGAGTAGAACACAAAGAGTTGTGGGCGGTAATCGTCATACTGCTTCCCACCAACGTCTTATTTTGATTCAGCGGTATTGTTGGATGAAGCGGCCCGGACGAACCTTACATGACCACGTTCATAAGACCGGTTCCACCGACAGACATGCAACTAGTTTTGCATAAAGGTGGCTGGCGGGTGTCTGTTTCTCCAACTTTAGTTGAATCGAATTTGACTGCGTCCGGTCCTTGTTGAAGGTTAAAACAACAAACTTGACAAATCACCGTTGTGGTTTTGATGCACAGGTAAGAACGGTTCTTGCTAGAAGCCCATAGCAGCCATGTAAAACTTGCAACAACAAAGTAGAGGACGTCTAACTTGTTTTTGCAGGGCATGTTGTGATGTGATATGGTCAAGACATGATGTGATATACGTTATTGTATGAGATGATCATGTTTTGTAAAAGTTACTCGCAACCGGCTGGAGCCTTATGGTTGTCTCTTTATTGCATGAAATGCAACCGCCATGTAATTGCTGTACTTTATCACTATGCGTTAGCGATAGTTGTAGAAGCAATAGTTGGCGAGACGACCACGATGCTACGATGGAGATCAAGGTGTCAAGCCGGTGACGATGGAGATCATAACGGTTCTTTGGAGATGGAGATCAAAGGCACAAGATGATGATGGCCATATCATGTCACATATTATGATTGCATGTGATGTTTATCTTTTATGCATCTTACTTTGCTTAGTACGTCGGTATCATTATAAGATGATCCATTAACTAAAAATTTCAAGGTATAAGTGTTCTTCCTGAGTATGTACTGTTGCGGAAGTTCGTCGTGTTGAGACACCGCGTGATGATCGGGTGTGATAGACTCTACGTTCACATACAACGGGCGCACGACATTTTTGCGCATGCGGAATACTCGGGTTAAATTTGACAAGCCTTGCATCTACATACATGGCCACGGAACATTGGAGACCGAAAGGTCGAACATGAATCATATAGTAGATATGATCAACATAAAGATGTGCACCATTGATGACTGCTCCATCTCACATGATGATCATACATGGTTTAGTTGATTTGAATCACGTATCATTTAGATGACTCAAGGGATGTCTATGTAAGTGGGAGTTCTTAAGTAATATTATTAATTGAACTGAATTTATCATGAAATTAGTCCTGATAGTTTTTGCATATCTATGTTGTAGATTGCTACCTCTTGAGCACTGCGTTGGTTTTCGCTGAAGAGGAAGGGATGATGCAGCAAAGTAGCGTAAGTATTTCCCTCGGTTTTTGAGAACCAAGGTATCAATCCAGTAGGAGGCTACACGCGAGTCCCTCGTACCTGCACAAAACAAATAAATCCTCGCAACCAACGCAAATAGGGGTTGTCAATCACTATAAGGCCACTTACGAGAGTGAGATCTGATAGATATGATAACATAATATTTTTGGTATTTTTGTGATAAAGATGCAAAGTAAAATAAAGGCAAAGTAAATAGCAAAGGAAATAACTAAGTAGTAGGAGATTAATATGATGAAGATAGACCCGGGGGCTATAGGTTTCACTAGTGGCTTCTCTTGAGAGCATAAGTATTCTACGGTGGGTGAACAAATTACTGTTGAGCAATTGCCAGAATTGAGCATAGTTATGAGAATATCTAGGTATGATCATGTATATAGGCATCACGCCTGAGACAAGTAGACCGACTCCTGCCTGCATCTACTACTATTACTCCACTCATCGACCGCTATCCAGCATGCATCTAGAGTATTAAGTTAAAAACAGAGTAACGCCTTAAGCAAGATGACATGATGTAGAGGGATAGACTCATGCAATATGATGAAAACCCCATCTTGTTAACCTCGATGGCAACAATACAATACATGCCTTGCTGCCCCTACTGTCACTGGGAAAGGACACCGCAAGATTGAACCCAAAGCTAAGCACTTCTCCCATTGCAAGAAAGATCAATCTAGTAGGCGAAACCAAATTGATAATTCGAAGAGACTTGCAAATATGACCAATCATACATAAAATAATTCAGAGAAGATTCAAATATTATTCATAGATAGACTTGATCATAAACCCACAATTCATCGATCTCAACAAACACACCGCAAAAAGAAGATTACATAGAATAGTTCTCCACAAGAGAGGGGGAGAACATTCTATTGAGATCCAAAGAGAGAGATGAAGTCATCTAGCTAATAACTATGGACCCGTAGGTCTGAGGTAAACTACTCACACTTCATCGAAGAGGCTATGGTGTTGATGTAGAAGCCCTCCGTGATCGATGCCCCATCCGGCGGAGCTCCGGAACAGGCCCCAAGATGGGATCTCGTGGATACAAAAAGTTGCGGTGGTGGAATTAGGGTTTTGGGTCCGTATCTGATCGTTTGAGGGTACGTAGGTATATATAGGAGGAAGGAGTACGTCGATGGAGCAACAAGGGGCCCACGAGGGTCGAGGGAGCGCCCGGGGGGGGGCTCCTCTTTTTGATGCGGAGTGCTACTTGGCATAATTTTGGATGCGGAGTGCTACTTGGCATAATTTTAATGTAATTCTTCTTAATTGTGGTATGAATATTCAGACCCGAAAGATTCAAGACAAAAATTTATATTGACATAAAAATAATAAAACTTCAAGCATACTAACTAAGCAATTATGTCTTCTCAAAATAACATGGCCAAAGAAAGTTCATGCCTACAAAATCATATAGTTTAGTCATGTTTCATTTTCGTCACACAAGAATGCTCTCATCATGCACAACCCCGATGACAAGCCAAGCAATTGTTTCATACTTTAGTAATCTCAAACCTATAAAATTTCACGCAATATATGAGCGCGAGCCATGGACATAGCACTATGGGTGGAATAGAATATAATGAGGGGGGTTATGTGGAGAAGACAAAAAGGAGATAGTCTCACATCAACGAGGCTAATCAATGGGCTTTAGAGATGCCCACTGATTGATGTTAATGCAAGGAGTAGGGATTGCCTTGCAACGGATGCACTAGAGCTATAAATGTATGAAAGCTCAACAAAAGAAACTAAGTGGGTGTGCATCCAACTTGCTTGCTCACGAAGACCTAGGGCATTTGAGGAGGCCCATTGTTGGAATATACAAGCCAAGTTCTATAATGAAAAATTCCCACTAGTATATGAAAGTGACAAAACAAGAGACTCTCTATCATGAAGATCATGGTGCTACTTTGAAGCACAAGTGTGGTAAAAGGATAGTAGCATTGCCCCTTTTTATCTTCTCTTTTTTATTTGGCCTTTTTTATTTGGCCTTTCTTTTTCTCCTTTTTTTATTTGGCCTTTCTTTTTTTATTTGGCCTTTCTTTTTTTATTTGGCCTTTCTTCTCTTTTTTTGGGACAAAGCTCTATTAATGATGATCATCACACTTCTATTTATTTACAACTCAAAGATTACAACTCGATACTAGAACAAAGTATGACTCTATATGAATGCCTCCGGCAGTGTACCGGGATATGCAATGGACCAAGAGTGACATGTATGAAAGAATTATGAACGGTGGCCTTGACACAAATACTATGTCAACTACATGATTATGCTAAGCAATATGACAATGATGAATGTGTCATGATGAATGGAATGGTGGAAAGTTGCATGGCAATATATCTCGGAATGGCTATGGAAATGCCATAATAGGTAGGTATGGTGGCTGTTTTGAGGAAGATATAAGGAGGTTTATGTGTGAAAGAGCGTATCATATCACGGGGTTTGGATGCACCGGCGAAGTTTGCGCCAACTCTCAATGTGAGAAAGGGCAATGCACGACACCGAAGAGGCTAGCAAGGATGGAAGGGTGAGAGTGCGTATAATCCATGGACTCAACATTAGTCATAAAGAACTCACATACTTATTGCAAAAATCTACAAGTCATCAAAAACCTCGGTACTACGCGCATGCTCCTAGGGGGATAGATTGGTAGGAAAAGACCATCGCTCGTCCCCGACCGCCACTCATAAGGAAGACAATCAAATAACACCTCATGTTTCAAATTTGTTGCATAACGTTTACCATACGTGCATGCTACGGGACTTGCGAACTTCAACACAAGAATTTCTCAATTTCACAACTACTCAACTAGCATGACTTTGATATTATTACCACCATATCTCAAAACAATCATCAAGCATCAAACTTCTCTTAGTATTCAAAACACTCTTAAGAAAATTTTACTAACTTTGAATACCTAGCATATTAGGATTTTAAGCAAATTACCATGCTATTTAAGACTCTCAAAATAATATAAGTGAAGAATGAGAGAGATCAATAGTTTCTATAAAACAAATCCACCACCGTGCTCTAAAATATATAAGTGAAGTACTAGAGCAAAACTAACTAACTCAAAAGATATAAGCAATGCACATAGAGTATTCTAGCAAATTCCAAATTATGTATGGCTCTCTCAAAAGGTGTGTACAGCAAGGATGATTGTGGTAAACTAAAAAATAAAGACTCAAATCATACAAGACGCTCCAAGCAAAACACATATCATGTGATGAATAAAAATATAGCTCCAAGTAAAGTTACCGATAGAAGTAGACGAAAGAGGGGATGCCTTCCGGGGCATCCCCAAGCTTTGGCTTTTATGTGTCCTTAGATTATCTTGGGGGTGCCATGTGCATCCCCAAGCTTAGGCTCTTGCCACTCCTTGTTCCATAATCCATCAAATCTTTACCCAAAACTTGAAAACTTCACAACACAAAACTTAAAGTAGAAAATCTCGTGAGCTCCGTTAGCGAAAGAAAATAAAAGTCCACTTCAAGGTACTTTAATGAACTCATTCTTTATTTATATGGGTGTTATACCTACTGTATTCCAACTTCTCTATGGTTTATAAACTATTTTACTAGCCATAGATTCATCAAAATAAGCAAACAACACACGAAAAACAGAATCTGTCAAAAACAGAACAGTCTCTAGTAATCTGTAGCTAGCACAAGATCTGGAACCCCAAAAATTCTAAAATAAATTTCTGGACGTGAGGAATTTATCTTTTAATCATATGCAAAACGAATTAACTAAATATCACTTTCCAAATAAAAATGGCAGTAGTTCTCGTGAGCACTAAAGTTTTGTTTTTTTACAGCAAGTGTAACAAGACTTTCCCCAAGTCTTCCCAACGGTTCTACTTGGCACAAACACTAATTAAACACAAAAAACACAACCAAAACATAGGCTAGATAAATTGTTTATTACTAAAAAGGAGAAAAAAAACAAGGAATAAAAATAAAATTGGGTTGCCTCCCAACAAGCGCTATCGTTTAACGCCCCTAGCTAGGCATAACAAGCAAGAATAGATCTAGGTATTGCCATCTTTGGTAGGCAATCCATAAGTGGCTATCATAATGGATTCATAAGGTAATTTAATTTTCTTTCTAGGAAAGTGTTACATGCCTTTCCTTAATGGAAATTGGAATCTAATATTTCCTTCCTTCATATCAATAATTGCACCAATCGTTCTAAGGAAAGGTCTACCAAGAATAATAGGATATGAAGGATTGCAATCTATGTCAAAAATAAATAAATCTACGGGCACATAATTCCTATTTGCAACAATAATAACATCATTAATTCTTCCCATAGGTTTCTTAATAGTGGAATCCGCAAGGTGCAAGTTTAAAGAGCAATCATCAAAATCACGGAAACCTAACAAATCACACAAAGTATTTGGAATCGTGGAAACACTAGCACCCAAATCACATAAAGCATAGCATTCATGATCTTTAATTTTAATTTTAGTAGTTGGTTCCCACTCATCATAAAGTTTTCTAGGGATAGAAACTTCCAATTCAAGTTTTTCTTCATAAGATTGCATCAAGGCATCAACGATATGTTTAGTAAACGCTTTATTTTGACTATAAGCGTGAGGAGATTTAGCACGGATTGTAACAAGGAAATACAATCAATCAAAGAGCAATTTTCATAGTTAAATTCCTTGAAATTCATAATAGTGGGTTTAGCAACATCTAGAGTTTTAATTTCGTCAATCCCACTTTTATCAATTTTAGCATGAAGATCAGCAAATTCTGGATTCTTGGAACGCCTTCTAGGTAAAGGTGGATCATATTCAGTCCCATCATTATCAAGATTCATATTGCAAAACAAAGATTTAATAGGGGACACATCAATAACTTTTAGATCTTCATCATTATTTTCATAGGAACTAGAAGAACACGCTCTTATAAAGGCATCTTTCTTAGCACGCATCCTAGTGGTTCTTTCTTTGCACTCATCAATGGAAATTCTCATGGCTTTGAGAGACTCATTGACATCATGCTTAGGTGGAATAGATCTAAGTTTCAATGAATCAACATCAAGAGCAATTCTATCAACGTTCCTAGCCAACTCATCAATCTTAAGCAATTTTTCTTCAATCAAAGCATTGAAATTCTTTTGCGAAGTAATAAATTATTTAATATTAGATTCAAAATCAGAGGGCATCTTATTATAATTTCCATAAGAATTGTTGTAGGAATTACCATAATTATTAGAGGGATTACTAGGATAAGGCCTAGAATTGAAATTTCCTCTATACGCGTTGTTACCAAAATTGTTCCTACCAACAAAATTCACATCCATAGATTCATTATTATTCTCAATCAAAGTAGACAAGGGCATATCATTAGGATCAGAAGTGTGGGGACCCTGACTCATAAGAAGAGATCACCGAATGCACGTGTGCAGTGATCCCAAAGATCAATGCTCACTGAACACACAGAAGCTGAATAACAAGAGTCTTACATCCATACATACCGTATTACACCAGTAGGACCATTATGGTCAAGTCTTGAGTATAACATCGCAGCCGGAAATCTTTGTCGGTAACTTGGACCCATGCCATCTGCCTTAACCCTACAAGCATTCTGACTGGGAAGCGTCCCAGCTCGCATGCTCGTCACCGAAGTATCCTTCTTCATAACATGCTCTTTTATGCCTGGCCAATAAAATAACCAGTGGCAAGCCAATGAGTACTTTGAATGTACTCACAAGCAATCCATGTTTTGGTTCAAGATACAACAATGCATGATATAGGTAAATTTTTGCGGAAAGCTAGTTTTTGAGTGCAATGACATGTTCAACAAGTCGTAAGACATGCATCAGGAGAATTCAAGTAACCATGAGGACAGGTTACAGATACCAACATAAAAAGAGTGGGCACCAACCCAACTCAATCATGTCAAGTCCTTTGACTTGACCCAAGTAGTGGTATCAACATAAAAAGAGTGGGCACCAACCCAACTCAATCATGTCAAGTCCTTTGACTTGACCCAAGTAGTTCTTCCCACTTATCCAAACACACACACTGGTTTGTAAACATGTGGACGTAGCCAAGAGCGTACCCCAACTGTCCTTGACCGTGGACACGGCTATTCGAATAGTTTTACTCTCTGCAGAGGTTGCACACTTTACCCACAAGATCCGGGGAACTTCCGTGTCATCCACGACCCGCGATACCTCAAGTACCCGGGGTAAGCACCCGATCACTACCTTTCCCTAAATGACACTAACATGGAGTCCACTCGTTGTTCCGTATCCTCACGATGTACATCATACGAGACTCACTCGAGATCGTTACATCCGAGAGGGGACACAACGGTGTATCCGGTGCCCTGTGAAAACAGTCATGGCCGCCCTACCTGGCACGACCCCGTCCCGGGAGAGCGCACCAACAACTCTCCCATCACTATTAATGCGGGCTCCAAGCTAGTATCGGCCTAGGTAATCAATAATGCCCTTTCCCATACAAGGGTAGAGTGGTTGCACATGTAAGGTTGGAATAACGGCCGCAACTTAAACCAATCCATTTTTAAAAGCAACACACACCCACTTGCCTCGGTACACCACTTCGTCATCAAGTGGTTACCCAACTCATCATCTCCCTCGGGCATAAGTGGCACCCGACGGGGTTTTCGAAAAGTCCTTTCAAAATACTTTGTCTCCATCACCATGCATATAACCCGTCCCTTTTTGCGTAGCACTACTTTAGCATCCTATCTATTCCCACCGGCATAACCCTCATAAGGAGGTAGGATCATGCTCAATGCAAGTATCAACAAGGAGGAAATGAAGGCAACCCACCAAAGTGGCTACCATCTCATCATGATTCCGATGCAACAATAATAAAGTGCTATATGAAATGCATAAAAAGGGTTTCATAGACATGGTCAAAGGGCTGCTTGCCTGTTTTAACAAAGTCTTCGAGGTCTTCAAATAGCTCTGGTCCAACTCCAAGCATTTCTTCTACTTCGTCAACTATCGTCGAAAGCAACCATAATAAGCAACACAACAAGGCAGGAAATGAAAGTGCTCCAAAAATATTGATTTGACTTTTCTAGGATACCTCTGGTCATGTGAGGAATGACCAAAGTGATTTCATTGGAATTGGATCATTGGATATTTCTAAACATTTTGATATGATGGAATCAAGGGGTTTATGGAATTGCAAGAAGTGGACAGAAACATATTTTTGAAAAATGAGCAAAGGTACCCATTTAACAAAGGATGATTTTGTAAGCATCTAGGAATTGGTTTCACTGGATTTGGAGTTGAAATGATTTTCCTATGAATTTACAAAGTTGACAAATATGAAGAAATAGACCATTATTTGAGGTGATACAGAAAGTATTAGTAAAAATGTTCATGACCTAAGTTATAAACTCAGGAGCATCTAGAAATTTGAATCGTGGCATTTGGATAAAATTTGAGCCCTCTGTGATTTTCTAAAGTTTATCACAGAAATGGAAAAATAAGATTTCATAAACATTTGTGAAGGAAATGTTTCTGGAAAATTGTGCAAATTGCACCCTGTGATAGAGAATGAATTTATGAACTAGTAGAAATTTGAATCATCAAATTTGGGCATGAAATGAATGAACTATGGATTTTAGAAACTCACTGGAAAAGAATAAAAAGAAATATAAGGCATTACCCTTATCCTGCGCATTGGGTGAGAGATAGGCATGGGCCGGCCCAGCTGCACGGCTACGCGCGGCGACAGGGGCAACGTCGAAGGCGTACCGGGGTAATACGCCTTCCCGCACGGGAGGCAACCCCGAGCTGGACCCGTGTTCACTTGCCAGCGTGGCCCGGTGGGTGGAGCCACTGACGAGCGGGCCCCGCCTGCAGGTTCGTCCTCAACCTCCCGCGCGGGCGCGAAGGGCGACAGAGGAGGCGTTCGACGCCGGCCGCCGGCGCTACAGGGCGTCTCCAGCGATGATCCGCCCACCGACGTGCTCAGCGGAGAGAGACGAACCAGGGAGACCCCACCACGGGTGCCTTCGTCACCGGATGGGAGCAGGGCTTCGCCCGCGGCAGACGGTGGTGTCGGGCGAGAGTGGCCGTGGCCCAGCGGCTCGCCGGAGGAGAAAGAAGGGTGCGGTCGAGCTCCTCAGGTTCTGGGGGGTCCTGTGATGCGGCTATAGGGAGAGGAGGGAGTCGGGACGGCGCAAATTTTGGCGATGGACGGCGGCTCGGCTTCGGCCTTGGAGGTGGACGGGGGGCACGGGAGGAAGAATGGCGCGGTTCGGGGGGTCCAGGGGAGGGAGAGAGGGCAGTTGGAGATGAGATAGTGCTCGGGGTGGCCTTTAAATAGGCGGGCGATGGTCCACCGAGGACTCGTGCATCGGCGAGCTCGTTGCCGTCGCCACGGGTCACGGGAGCTCGTCGCGGTGTGTCTGGGGTGTTTGTAGGGGTGGTCTACGCCCAGAGGAAAGGCGAGAAGGAGCGGGGGAGCGTCAGGGCAGCGCGCGTGTGAGCATGCTCATTGGAGCTCTTGGGCGGCCGACGCGCGTGCGAAAGGAGGCAGCAGGAGGGAGAAGGAGGAGGGGGACAGAGGTGTAGCGTGCTGTGGACATCGAGGAGCATCGGCTGGCGTGAGGGGGAGAGCCGAGGTGGCCGGAGGTGGTTGGCAGGGGGCGGCTACAGTGCGGGAGCGCACTGTAGCGCACTCCAGAGCGTGCAAATGGCCGGCATGCCATTTTTTTGGCAAAGTGGGCACGTCCAAGCATGTCTGGTAGCTCTAGGGAGGAGTAAACAAGTGGGGAGGAGCTTTGGATGCCTTGGAGAGCTACTAGGAGAGGAAAGAGGTTGAGGGAGAGAGAGAAAGAGGCTGTCCAGAGAGAGAAAGTGAGGGTTTCATCCCCCAAATAATTGAGCTGTTGAAAGGGGGAAATTACTGGAGGTAGAAGGTGACTAGATTAAGCTCTGGTAAAAAGTTGAGCTCATGGAGAATAGTGGAAGGGGTCAAAACAGTGGTTTTTGTAAAATGTCAGAAGGTGTTTGATAATGGTTTGGGCAAGTAGATGATTTCCATTTGCCATGAGACTCTACAGGGTGAAAGGACACATATAATTAGGGTGTTCCACCAAATTTGAGCTTATTTGGGAAAAGTGGCCAATGTAACTTTGGCAAACCCTAGAAATCAACAGAAATGGCTTTATCAAGATTTAGTCATGCAAATCTATTCTCCTTGATGCACCACTTTGTGTAGTGTCATCATTTGAGGTTATGAACATGCCCACAAAAGTTGAGATCAAAAGGAGAAAGTTGCCAATGTAGAGTTGTTCAAATTTGGTTCTGAACAGGAAGGGTTTTGGGGCACTTTGAGCAAGATAACATTCTCTCTAACTTGTGCCATTTGGTCTAGATGAATAATTAGACCCTTTGAGCATGTTCATAAGGTTTGAGAACATTTGGACATGTTTGGCAATGTAAAGTTGCTCAAACTTCAAAATGGACAGAAATGGTTTTGAGGAGATTTCATGGGGTTATACTATTCTCCATGACATGATACTTGGCAAGATCATCAAACATGTCATATGTGACATGCTAGAATTTTCTTGGAATTGTTGGGGAATATTTCCTGTAGAAATATTTAAAATCCTTGAAATGGGCAGAAATGGTTTTTGAGGGATTTGACCAATATTTTGAACATGACCATGTGTTGAAACTCTTATATATGGACAATATATGTCCATTGAGTTTCCCTAAATTTTCTCAAATATTTTTGAAACATTAAAATAATTCTTCCCTATTAAAGACCATTTCTGGCTTTGAGAAAAAGCTTTTAAATAAAATAAGAAAATAACTTTTAAAATTATATTTTTGTGGTTTCTGGTAATCCTATATCTATTAGGTTTCAAATATACCTTTTGAAAGATTTTTCACACCTCAAATCAAGTACTTGCAGTGCAAATCTCAATTCAAGGGTTTTTGGAAAACTAATTTTAGAAAATACTTTTTGGCCAAATTTTTTGTAAGAAAATACTATATTTCTCTATACACATGGCATGATCACTGGGCAGAAGTTTGGGGCAAGGAGATGAAGTATAGGAGTTGGAGGATTTATTTGATTTTTAGAGCACTTGCAAACAACAGACAAAAATCAAATCAAGCAAAGTCCAAAACACTCAAAAGTTTTTGTCAAACCACATGTTATCATGATTGTTAGCTTAAGTGCTGAGGCATGAAAATCAGGGTGTGACAAGAAGAAACACTCTGATTAGCAAATAATTTCATAAGTTCATCCGTCTTTCCACTAAAAACATTAATTTCTTTTATCGCATGCACCTTTTTATTAGTAGATCTTTCAGTACGCCATTGAGAATAATTAACCATAATATTATCTAGGAGTTTAGTGGTTTCTCCTAAAGTGATTTCCATAAAAGTGCCTCCCGCGGCCGAATCTAAAAGATTTCTAGAAGCAAAATTCAATCCGGCATAAAATTTTGTATAATCATCCACAAAATTTAAACCATGAGTAGGGCAATTACATATCATTAGTTTCATTCTCTCCCAAGCTTGTGCAACATGTTCATGATCAAGTTGATTAAAATTCGTAATATCGTTTCTAAGAGAGAAGATCTTAGCGGGAGCAAAATACTTAGAGATAAAAGCATCTTTGCACTTATTCCATGAATCAATACTATTTTTAGGCAAAGACGAAAACCAAGCTTTAGCACGATCTCTAAGCGAAAAAGGAAATAGCTTCAATTTAACAATATCATTATCCACATCTTTCTTCTTTTGCATGTCACACAAATCAACGAAGCAATTTAGATCGGTAGCGGCATCTTCACTAGGAAGGCCGGAAAACGGATCTTTCATGACAAGATTCAGCAAAGCAGTATTAATTTCACAAGATTCGGCATCGATAATAGGAGCAATCAGAGTGATAATAAAATCATTGTTGTTGGTATTGCTGAAGTCACACAATTTAGTATTATCTTGAGCCATCGTGACAAGCAAGCAAACTAACAGACAAGCAAAAAAGCAAGCAGGCAAAAAGAGGCAAAATAGAGAAAGAGATGGAGGATAGAGAGAGAGGGCGAATAAAACAGCAAGGGTGAAGTGGGGGAGAGGAAACCGAGAGGCAAATGGCAAATAATGTAATGCGGGAGATAAGGGTATGTGATGGGTACTTGGTATGTTGACTTTTGCGTAGACCTCCCCGACAACGGCGCCAGAAATCCTTCTTGCTACCTCTTGAGCACTGTGTTGGTTTTCCCCGAAGAGGAAAGGATGATGCAACAAAGTAGCGTAAGTATTTCCCTCAGTTTTTGAGAACCAAGGTATCAATCCAGTAGGAGGCTACGCGCGAGTCCCTCGTACCTGCACAAAACAAATAAATCCTCGCAACCAACACAAATAGGGGTTGTCAATCCCTATAAGGCCACTTACGAGAGTGAGATTTGATAGATATGATAAGATAATATTTTTGGTATTTTTGTGATAAAGATGAAAAGTAAAATAAAGGCAAAGTAAATAGCAAAGGAAATAACTAAGTAGTAGGAGATTAATATGATGAAGATAGACCTGGGGGCCATAGGTTTCACTAGTGGCTTCTCTCGAGAGCATAAGTATTCTACGGTGGGTGAACAAATTACTGTTGCGCAATTGACAGAATTGAGCATAGTTATGAGAATATCTAGGTATGATCATGTATATAGGCATCACGTCTGAGACAAGTAGACCGACTCCTACCTGCATCTACTACTATTACTCCACTCATCGACCGCTATCCAGCATGCATCTAGAGCATTAAGTTAAAAGCAGAGTAACGCCTTAAGCAAGATGACATGATGTAGAGGGATAGAATCATGCAATATGATGAAAACCCCATCTTGTTATCCTCGATGGCAACAATATAATACGTGCCTTGCTGCCCCTACTGTCACTGGGAAAGGACACCGCAATATTGAACCCAAAGCTAAGCACTTCTCCCATTGCAAGAAAGATCAATCTAGTAGGCCAAACCAAATTGATAATTCGAAGAGACTTGCAAATATAACCAATCATACATAAAAGAATTCAGAGAAGATTCAAATATTATTCATAGATAGACTTGATCATAAACCCACAATTCATCGGTCTCAACAAACACACCGCAAAAGAAGATTACATCGAATAGTTCTCCACAAGAGAGGGGGAGAACATTGTATTGAGATCCAAAAAGAGAGAAGAAGCCATCTAGCTAATAACTATGGACCCGTAGGTCTGAGGTAAACTACTCACACTTCATCGGAGAGGCTATGGTGTTGATGTAGAGGCCCTCCGTGATCGATGCCCCCTCCGGCGGAGCTCTGGAACAGGCCCCAAGATGGGATCTCGTGGATACAGAAAGTTGCGGTGGTGGAATTAGGGTTTTGGCTCCGTATCTGACCGTTTGGGAGTACGTAGGTATATATAGGAGGAAGGAGTACGTCGGTGGAGCTACAGGGGCCCACGAGGGTGGAGGGCATGCCTGGGGGGGGGGGGGTAGGTGCGCCCCTACCTCGTGGCCTCCTCTTTTCTTTATTGATGTAGTGTCCAAGTCTCCCGGGTCTTGTTCGTTGAGAAAATCACGTCCCCGAAGGTTTCATTCCGTTTGGACTCCGTTTGATATTCCTTTTCTTCGAAACCCTAAAACAAGCAAAAAACAACAATTCTGGGCTGGGCCTCCGGTTAATAGGTTAGTCCCAAAAATAATATAAAAGTGGATAATAAAGCCCAATAATGTCCAAAATAGTAGATAATATAGCATGGAGCAATCAAAAATTATAGATACGTTGGAGACGTATCATAGATCAATGGCTCATGCTACCGTTCCCTTGAATTTTAATGCGTTCCTAGAGAAAGCTAAGTTGAAAGATGATGGTAGCAACTACACAGACTGGGTCCGTAACTTGAGGTTTACCCTCATTGATGCATAGAAAAATTATGTTCTTGATGCACCGCTAGGTGTGCCACCCCTCCAGCTGTTGGGGAACGTAGTATTTCAAAAATTTACCTACGATCACGCAAGATCTATCTAGGAGAAGCATAGAAACAAGCGGGGAGAGTTGTGTCCACATACCCTCATAGACCGAAAGTGGAAGCGTTAAGTAACACAGTTAATGTAGTCGAACGTCTTCGTGATCCAACTGATCAAGTAACGAACGCACAACACCTCCGTGATCTGCACACATTCAGCTTGATGACGTCCCTCGAACTCTAGATCCAGCTGAGGTCGAGTTAGAGTTTCATCAGCACGACGGCGTGTTGATGGTAATGATGAAGTTACCGACACAGGGCTTCGCCTAATCACTATGACAATATGACCGAGGTGGAAATCTATGGAGGGGGGCACCGCACACGGCTAAGAAATCAACTTGTTTGTCTATGGGGTGCCCCCTCCTCCGTCTATAAAGGAGTGGAGGAGGGGGCCGGCCAGCCTAATAGGGCGCGCCCCAAGGGGGGGAATCCTACTCCTACTAGGAGTAGGTTCCCCCTTTCCTAGTCCAACTAGGAGGGGAAGGAAAGGGAAGAGGGGAAGAAGGAAAGGGGGGCCGAACCCCCCCCCCCCCAATTCGGATTGGGCTTGGGGGCGGCCCTCCTCTTGGCCGCCTCCTCCTCTCTTCCACTAAAGCCCATGAAGGCCCATTAACCCCCGGGGGGGTTCCGATAACCCCCGGGTACTCCGGAAAATGCCCGAACCTATCCGAAACCTTTCCGGTGTCCAAACATAACCTTCCAATATATCAATCTTCATGTCTCGATCATTTCGGAACTCCTCGTCATGTGCGTGATCACATCCGGGACTCCGAACAATCTTCGGTACATCAAATCACATAACTCACAATACATATTGTCATCGAACGTTAAGCGCGCGGACCCTACATCTCCAATCAATAACCAATAGCGGAACCTGGATGCTCATATTGGTTCCTACATATTCTATGAAGATCTTTATCGGTCAAACCGCATAACAACATATGTTGTTCCCTTTGTCACCGGTATGTTACTTGCCCGAGATTCGATCGTCGGTATCATCATACCTAGTTCAATCTCATTACCGGCAAGTCTCTTTACTTGTTCCTTAATGTATAATCCCGCAACTAACTCATTAGTTACATTGCTTGCAAGGCTTATAGTGATGTGCATTACCTAGAGGGCCCAGAGATACCTCTCCGACAATTGGAGTGACAAATCCTAATCTCGATCTATGACAACTCAACAAACACCATCATAGACACCTATAGAGCATCTTTATAATCACCCAGTTACATTGTGACATTTGATAGCACACTAAGTGTTCCTCCGGTATTCGGGAGTTGCATAATCTCATAGTCATAGGAACATGTATAAGTTATGGAGAAAGCAATAGCAATAAACTAAATGATCAAAGTGCTAAGCTAACGGATGGGTCATGTTAATCACATAATTCTCTAATGATGTGTTCCCGTTCATCAAATGACAACTCATGTCTATGACTAGGAAACTTAACCATCTTTGATTAACAAGCTAGTCAATTGGAGGCATACTAGTGACACTCAATTTGTCTATGTATTCACACATGTACTATGTTTCCGGTTAATACAATTCTAGCATGAATAATAAACATTTATCATGACATAGGGAAATATAAATAACAACTTTATTATTGCCTCTAGGGCATATTACCTTCAGTCTCCCACTTGCACTAGAGTCAATAATCTAGATTACATTGTAATGATTCTAACACCCATGGAGTCTTGGTGTTGATCATGTTTTGCTCGTGAGAGAGGCTTAGTTAATGGGTCTACAACATTCAGATCCGTATGTATCTTGCAAATCTCTATGTCTCCCTCCTTGACTTGATCGCGGATGGAATCGAAGCGTCTCTTGATGTGTTTGGTTATCTTGTGTAATCCGAATTCCTTTGCCAAGGCAATTGCACCAGTATTGTCACAAAATATTTTCATTGGACCCGATGCACTAGGTATGACACCTAGATCGGATATGAACTCCTTCATCCGAACTCCTTCATTTGCTGCTTCCGAAGCAGCTATGTACTCCGCTTCACACGTAGATCCCGCCACGACGCTCTGCTTGGAATTGCACCAACTGACAACTCCACCATTCAATATATATACATATCTGGTTTGTGACTTAGAGTCATCCAGGTTAGTGTCAAAGCTTGCATCAACGTAACTGTTTACAATGAGGTCTTTGTCACCTCCATAAATGAGAAACATATCCTTAGTCCTTTTCAGGTATTTCAGGATATTCTTGACTGTTGTCCAGTGATCCACTCATTGATTACTTTGGTACCTCCCTGCTAAAAAAATAGCAAGGCACACATCAGGTCTGGTACACAGCATTGCATACATGATAGAACCTATGGCTGAAGCATAGGGAATGACTTTCATTTTCTCTCTATCTTCTGCAGTGGTCGGGCATTTAGTCTGACTCAACTTCACACCTTGTAACATAGGTAAGAACCCTTTATTTGCTTGATCCATTTGAGCTTCTTCAGAAATTTATCAAGGTATGTGCTTTGTGAAAGTCCAATTAAGCGTATTGATCTATCTCTATAGATCTTGATGCCCAATATATAAGCAACTTCACCGAGGTATTTCATTGAAGAATTCTTATTCAAGTATCCTTTTATGCTATTCAGAAATTCAGTATCATTTCCAATCAACAATATGTCATCTACATATAATATCAGAAATGCTACAAAGCTCCCACTCACTTTCTTGTAAATACAGGCTTCTCCAATAGTCTGTATAAAACCATATGCTTTGATCACACTATCAAAGCATATATTCCAACTCCGAGATGCTTGCACCAGTCCATAAATGGATCGCTGGAGCTTGCACACTTTGTCAGCACCTTTTGGATCAACAAAACCTTCTGGTTGCATCGTATACAACTCTTCTTTAAGATATCCATTAAGGAATGCAGTTTTGACATCCATTTTCCAAATTTCATAATCATAAAATGCGGCAATTGCTAACATGATTCAGACGGACTTAAGCATCGCTACGGGTGAGAAGGTCTCATCGTAGTTAACTCCTTGAACTTGTCAAAAACCTTTGGCAACAAGTTGAGCTTTGTAGACAGTAACATTACCGTCAATGTCAGTCTTCTTCTTGAAGATCCATTTATTCTCTATGGCCTGCCGATCAACGGGCAAGTCAACCAAAGTCCACACTTTGTTCTCATACATGGATCCCATCTCAGATTTCATGGCCTCAAGCCATTTTGCGGAATCCGGGCTCATCCTCACTTCCTCATAGTTCAGGTTCGTCATGGTCAAGTAACATGACCTCCAAAACAGGATTACCGTACCACTCTTGTGCGGATCTTACTTAGGTTGACCTACGAGGTTCGGTAGTAACTTGATCAGAAGTTTCATGATCATCATCATTAGTTTACCACAGACCTTTGGGTCCATAGTTATTAGCTAGATGGCTTCTTCTCTCTCTTTGGTTTTCAATACAAATTTCTCCTCGATGTTCTTGGAGATCTATTTGATGTAATACTTTTTGCGGTGTATTTGTCGAGATCCGATGAATAGTGGATTTATGATCAACTTTATCTATGAATAATATTTGGTTCTTCTCTGAATTCTTAAATGCATGATTTGATATCTTTGAAAGTATTTTCAGATTTCGGTTTAGTTTGGCCTACTAGATTGATCTTTCTTGCAATGGGAGAAGTGCTTGGCTTTGGGTTCAATCTTGCGGTGTCCTTTCCCAGTGATAGTAGGGGCAGCAAGGCATGTATTGTATTGTTGCCATCGAGGATAAAAAGATGGGGTTTATATCATATTGCTTGAGTTTATCCCTCTACACCATGTCATCTTGCCTAAATCATTACTCTGTTTTTATGAACTTAATACTCTAGATGCATGCTGGATAGCGGTCGATGTGTGGAGTAATATTGTAGATGCAGAATCGTTTCGGTCTACTTAACATGGATGTGATGCCTTGATACATCTCCAACGTATCTATACTTTTTGATTGCTCCATGCTATATTATCTACTGTTTTGGACATTATTGGGCTTTATTATCCACTTTTATATTATTTTTGGGACTAACCTATTAACCGGAGGCCCAGCCCAGAATTGTTGTTTTTTTTGCCTGTTTTAGGGTTTCGAAGAAAAGGAATATCAAACGGAGTCCAAACGGAATGAAACCTTCGGGAACGTGATTTTCTCATCAAATACAACTCAGGAGACTTGGACCCTACGTCAAGCCACGTAATAGGAGCCCACGAGGTAGGGGGCGCGCCTACCCCCCCCCAGGCGCGCCCTCCACCCTCATGGGGCCCCTGTTGCTCCACCTACGTACTTCTTCCTCCTATATATACCCACGTACCCCCAAATGATCAGATACGGAGCCAAAATCCTAATTCCACCGCCGTAACTTTATGTATCCACGAGATCCCATCTTGGGGCCTGTTCCGGAGCTCCGCCGGAGGGGGCATCAATCACGAAGGGCTTCTACATCAACACCATAGCCTCTCCGATGAAGTGTGAGTAGTTTACTTCAGACCTACGGGTCCATAGTTAGTAGCTAGATGGCTTCTTCTCTCTTTTTGGATCTCAATATAATGTTCTCCCCCTCTCTTGTGGAGATCTATTCGATGTAATCTTATTTTTGCGGTGTGTTTGTTGAGACCGATGAATTGTGGGTTTATGATCAAGTCTATCTATGAATAATATTTGAATCTTCTCTGAATTCTTTTATGTATGATTGGTTATCTTTGCAAGTCTCTTCAAATTATCAGTTTGGTTTGGCCTACTAGATTGATCTTTCTTGCAATGGGAGAAGTGCTTAGCTTTGGGTTCAATCTTGCGGTGTCCTTTCCCGGTGACAGTAAGGGCAGCAGGGCATGTATTGTATTGTTGCCATCGAGGATTACAAGATGGGGTTTCCTTCATATTGCATGAGTCTATCCCTCTACATCATGTCATCTTGCTTAAGGCGTTACTCTATTTTTAACTTAATACTCTAGATGCATGCTGGATAGCAGTCGATGAGTGGAGTAATAGTAGTAGGTGCAGGCAGGAGTCGGTCTACTTGTCTCGGACGTGATGCCTATATACATGATCATACTTAGATATTCTCATAACTATGCTCAATTCCCTCAATTGCTCAACAGTAATTTGTTCACCCACCGTAGAATACTTATGCTCTCGAGAGAAGACACTAGTGAAACCTATGGCCCCCGGGTCTATCTTTATCATATCAATCTCCTACTACTTAGCTATTTACTTTGCCTTTATTTTACTTTGCATCTTTATCATAAAAATACCAAAAATATTATCTTATCATATCTATCAGATATCACTCTCGTAAGTGGCCCTGTAGGGATTGACAACCCCTATTTGCGTTGGTTGCGAGGATTTATTTGTTGTGTGCAGGTACGAGGGACTCGCGCGTAGCCTCCTACTGGATCGATACCTTGGTTCTCAAAAACTGAGGGAAATAGATATGCTACTTTGCTGCATCATCCCTTCCTCTTCGGGGAAAACTAACACAGTGCTAAAAGAGGTAGCAAGAAGGATTTCTGGCGCCGTTGCCGGGGAGGTCTACGCAAAAGTCAACATACCAAGTACCCATCACATACCCTTATCTCCCGCATTACATTATTTGCCATTTGCCTCTCGTTTTCCTCTCCCCCGATTCACCCTTGTCGTTTTATTCGCCCTCTCTCTCTATCCTCCCTCTCTATTTGCCTCTTTTTGTCCGATTGCTTTTGTTTGCTTGTGTGTTAGTTTACTTGCTTGTCATGATGGCTCAAGATAATACTAAATTGTGTGACTTCACCAATACCAACAACAATGATTTTATTAGCACTCTGATTGCTCCTCTTACCGATGCTGAATCTTGTGAAATTAATACTGCTTTGCTGAATCTTGTCATGAAAGTTCCGTTCTCCGGCTTTCCTAGTGAAGATGCCGCTACCCATCTAAATAGCTTCGTTGATTTGTGTGACATGCAAAAGAAGAAATATGTGGATAATTTAGATATATTAAAACTGAGCACCTTTCCAGCCCTCTCGGGCTATTAGCACTTTCATCCTTTGGATCATCAGTTTAGGATGTTTTGGCCGTTAGATTTACTCTTAATCCCGCCTGGAATCATTGTGTTCGCTAAAACCGAGTGTTTCCTTGTTGGGCCGCCGCTCCGGTGACTATTTTGGACCCCTGGTGTGAAATTGGGCCTAATGGGCTTTTACAAGTGTCCTTCCGTGCAGCCACACCCCACGATGCTCCTTTCGTCTCTCTGACTCTCGCGCACGAGACCTACCCTCGCCTACCCTAGGTGTGTCGCCGCCGCCATGGTCTTCATCTCGCAGCTCCTCAATCACCCCGTCGGAGCGGCGTCTCCATCTATGTACGCCTACTCGCGGTTGTCCTGTTTCTCCTGTATTCCCTAAAGGTGCAGCAGGGAGCATCTTTTTCTTGAGGCGACAATGAGCTACATCCCCAAATCGGTGGCGCACTAAATCCCTGAAGCATGTGTTCGATTTTTCAAGCCATGTCTGGAGGGCGCGCCGTCGCCAGATCCACCACGTCGAGCAACCAGCCAGTGGTACGTACAAACATCTGACCAGCTTCTAATTGGGGGGCCCTCTCGGTTGGGAGGGGCTCAGGGCGTGCATCACTTCAAGGGTCTGGAATGGCAGTAAGATAGGTTCCTTCAAGTGCAACTTCCAATTTATTATGCATCTGACTTCTAGAGTAGAATAAATTGGTCAACAGAAGGTGGTCAGTATATTAGAGACTTCAAGAAATTTGAATCGAAAGTTGTCAAACTTGAGTACCTGAATATCATTGATCCACCTGAGAATACTGCATGTTATATTGAGTTTATGTGACGTCCATATATAGGCGTCCTGGACTGACTGCATAACCATTTCTTTCAGGGGTAATTTTATAATTCACTATTAAAATGTGGAGTCGTGACGAGACCAGGTTACTTGCAGAGAGGTTAGCAGGGCAACACGTCCCGGCTTCGGGCCTCATGGACCTCACGCCGATCAGGTTGGTACGAACTGGCACTCGACTGTTTGTCTGTTCGACGGGCAAAACCGATCTGTTGTAGTTTGACGGAAGTACTCAATCTTCAGTTTCTGGTTGACTCATGGTGGATGATGTGTGCCACTTGCCTGTGACGCATAATGCAGTAGGTGTGACTTTTTGTTTTCTCTAGTACAAGCATCTGTGCATATAAGCTTACCTCACCTGGCACTCTCCGATCACCTTTACTACTCCAGCAACAGAACCTCTAGCAGCATGGTTCTTGGCTTGGTTACTCTCTATCTACATTTGTTTCTTTCCTGTACAACCCCTCTTCCATGCAATGATTACAATGTTCTAATATCTTACCAATCCTTATTTTGTGCAGGTGGTGTCCATACTGGTTGGATTCAATTGTTTCGGGTAAATCTTGGAGACTGGTTCTGGCATTTTGATTTGGGGAATCTTTTAGTTTTCAATCTCAAATGGCCATTGGACAGGTTATTACTAGCGCATTTTGGGAATTCTTAAGTTTCCACCTCCAGTGGATAGCGGCACTTAATTTTGTTTTAAAGTTCTCTATTTGTTGATTTGGTTTTCCATCATGCTCCAAGTTAAATGGATTTGTGCAGATTTTCTCTAAAGTAAATGATTGGTCAAGGAAAATGATTACCGATGCTAGAGTAGCAATTATGCAGATTTTCTCTAAGAATTACTTCATGTTCTGGTTCCTTTTTTTGTTATGTCTTGTGAGCATACACAAAGATGTCCAGGAAATATATATCTTCTCCAAGAAGCAAAGGTAAAATCTAATTAGAAGAACGCATGTTTTTAGTAGTAACACCTAACCTCCTTATTGGAAATGGGTTCCTGTGGTATCCACCAGACGTGTGTATGGGTGCTAGGTCAATTTTTTTGTAGTTATCCACTAACCCGGAAAACACCACGGGACCTGTTCGGCTCTTAGAATCAGACATCACAGAGCAGCCATTCCGGCAATTCTCAAATGTTGATGTCCATTCCAAGCTTTACATAGATATCTTTCCTTAAAATAAATAAATTATAGTTAGAAACAAGCCCGTCATAAAGGAGGATCTACACTTAGCAATTTTATTTCAATAGATTGAAGAAATGAATGAAAAACATGGTTTTTGTTATATATGTGAATATACTATTCGAATCCTTCTTGCTATTTTTATGAGGCATCACTTCACAATTTTTATTTATGGAGCTTCCTTCAGTATGTAGTCTATAGATGCAACTTTATTTATTGGTCCATACATTTTCTGTAGATGACATCTCAAGCACTTGCTCTAATAAATTATAATTTATTTATACAGGCTGGTGCTGATGTGAATAAAATTGACTATATGGGCATTACTTGATGGCAGCAATGAACAGTGTCCTACCTGGTATGATGAACTGCTTACTAGATGCTGGTGTTAACCCAAATGTTCCTGCCAGACTGAGTTAATGAGTCTTATATTATTTCCTCCTCTGCCTTTGTGATCCCATTTTCATGCAGTACAAAGTTAAAAGTAGTTTTATGTTTTTGTTTCAAGGATACTAGAAGAGGGGATCTTGACTGTTGAGGTCATTAAAGTAAACTTCACTATTTAGATTGATAAAGTTGAAATCTGATCTTACTTCCTGTGTTATAGTTTTCATTTCCACTAGAGGATTTCACTTTCATTACCAGTGCTGATGTTTTGTTTAGCATGGCTTGGGATATTTCATGTTCACGTATCAAAGACTCATTACCAGCGTTGATGTTTTATTTAGCATTGTTGCTAATTCATATATTTCCTTAAAATTTAAAAGGAAATATTATTATCATCTAACATCTCACACCCATAATCTGAATGTTGTGATTATTAAAGAAATAAGACTTGCTATTTTATAACTTAATAGGTGCCAACTTGTCTGCGAGCTACCAATTGAGCATCGAACGGAGATGGAAGCATTGTGCTCTTGTTTCTGACTGGATTAGCGCTAATGCACGATTGAGGTGCTGATGGTGCATGTATGTACATGTAGCTGACTGAGGATGACACATTGCTTCTTAAAGTTTAGTGCTATGGCTTGGGGAAGTACCTATGCTAATTTGCTGTCAGTTTGATTTGTATTTTGTGATTTTGTTTTATTATAGCTTGAATTAAACAATGATACTGGGTGTTGTAAATGGTTTCCTTTAGATATAGTTGTTTTTAAGATCTAGTTTTGCCTGATACCGGCTAGCACACTGACCATTTGGATACATCAAGTGTTAGATTGAGAAATATGCACTGTGTCTATCAGTTTTTCCTATTGTTCATATTTATATTACAAATATTAGCATGTCTTCCAAGTATCTACAAATAAGGTGCATAACCAACCCATTGAAAATGATTAAACATTCATTATGGACTCAAGTTTGGAAACAAAACAAAAAATTTGTTGATAAACAACTCCATGTTTTTACATAAATTCCTAGCACTTCATACTATAGTAAAAAAAGGACGGGTGCGGCAACACGCGCCAGCAATGATCTAGTGATATTGTTAAATTGAAGCTATTTCCTTTTTCGCTTAGAGATCGTGCTAAAGCTTGGTTTTCGTCTTTGCCTAAAAATAGTATTGATTCATGGAACAAGTGCAAAGATGCTTTTATCTCTAAGTATTTTCCTCCCGCTAAGATCATCTCTCTTAGAAACGATATTATGAACTTTAAGCAACTTGATCATGAACATGTTGCACAAGCTTGGGAGAGAATGAAATTAATGATATGTAATTGCCCTACTCATGGTTTAAATTTGTGGATGATTATACAAAAATTTTATGCCAGATTGAATTTCGCTTCTAGAAATCTTTTAGATTCGGCCGTGGGAGGCACTTTATGGAAATCACCTTAGGAGAAGCTACTAAACTCCTAGATAATATTAGGGTTAATTATTCTCAATGGCATACTGAAAGATCTACTAATAGAAAGGTGCATGCGATTGAAGAAATTAATGTTTTGAGTGGAAAGATGGATGAACTTATGAAATTATTTGCTAATAAGAGTGTTTCTTCTGATCCTAATGATATGCCCTTGTCTACTTTGATTGAGAATAATAATGAATCTATGGATGTGAATTTTGTTGGTATGAACAATTTTGGTAACAACGCGTATAGAGGAAATTTCAACCCTAGGCCTTATCCTAGTAATCCCTCTAATAATTATGGTAATTCCTACAACAATTCTTATGGAAATTATAATAAGATGCCCTCTGATTTTGATTCTAATATTAAAGAATTTATTACTTTGCAAAAGAATTTTAATGCTATAATTGAAGAAAAATTACTTAAGATTGATGATTAGGCTAGGAACGTTGATAGAATTGCTCTTGATGTTGATTCTTTGAAACTTAGATCTATTCCTCCTAAGCATGATATCAATGAGTCTCTCAAAGCCATGAGAATTTCCATTGACGAGTGCAAAGAAAGAACCGCTAGGATGCGTGCTAAGAAAGATGCCTTTATAAAAGCGTGTTCTTCTAGTTCCTATGAAAATAATGATGAAGATCTAAAAGTTATTGATGTGTCGCCTATTAAATCTTTGTTTTGCAATATGAATCTTGATAATGATGGGACTGAACATGATCCACCTTTACATAGAAGGCGTTCCAAGAATTCTGAATCTTTTGACCTTGATGCTAAATTTGATAAAAGTGTGATTGAAGAAATTAAAACCCTAGATGTTGCTAAACCCACTATTATGGATTTCAAGTAATTTAACTATGAAAATTGCTCTTTGATTGATTGTATTTCCTTGTTGCAATCCGTGCTAAATTCTCCTCATGCTTATAGTCAAAATAAAGCATTTACTAAACATATCGTTGATGCCTTGATGCAATCTTATGAAGAAAAACTTGAATTGGAAGTTTCTATCCCTAGAAAAATTTATGATGAGTGGTAACCAACCATTAAAATAAAAATTAAAGATCATGAATGCTATGCTTTATGTGATTTGGGTGCTAGTGCTTCCATGATTCCAAAGACTTTGTGTGATTTGTTAGGTTTCCGTGATTTTGATGATCGCTCTCTAAACTTGCACCTTGCAGATTCCACTATTAAGAAACCTATGGGAAGAATTAATGATGTTCTTATTGTTGCAAATAGAAATTATGTGCCCGTATATTTTATTGTTCTTGACATAGATTGCAATCCTTCATGTCCTATTATTCTTGGTAGACCTTTCCTTAGAACGATTGGTGCAATTATTGATATGAAGGAAGGAAATGTTAGATTCCAATTTCCATTAAGGAAAGGCATGTAACACTTTCCTAGAAATAAGATTAAATTACCTTATGAATCTATTATGAGAGCCACTTATGGATTGCCTCCCAAAGATGGCAATACCTAGATCTATTCTTGCTTGTTATGCCTAGCTAGGGGCGTTAAATGATAGCGCTTGTTGGGAGTCAACCCAATTTTATTTTTATTTCTTGCTTTTTTCTCATGCTTAGTAATAAATAAGTTATTTAGACTCTGTTTTGGTTGTGTTTTTTGTGTTTAATTAGTGTTTGTGCCAAGTAGAACCGTTGGGAAGACTTGGGGAAAGTCTTGTTGAACTTGCTGTAAAAAACAGAAACTTTAGCGCTCACGAGAACTTCTGCCATTTTTATTTGGAAAGTGATATTTAGTTAATTATTTTTGCAGATGATTAATAGATAAATTCCTCACGTCCAGCAATTTATTTTAGAATTGTTGGGGTTCCAGATCTTGCGTTAGCTACAGATTACTACATACTGTTCTGTTTTTGACAGATTCTGTTTTGCGTGTGTTGTTTGCTTATTTTGATGAATCTATGGCTATTAAAATAGTTTATAAACCATAGAGAAGTTGTAATACAGTAGGTATAACACCCATATAAATAAAGAATGAGTTCATTAAAGTACCTTGAAGTACTCTTTTGTTTTCTTTCGCTAACGGAGCTCACGAGTTTTCTACTTTAAGTTTTGTGTTGTGAAGTTTTCAAGTTTTGGGTAAAGATTTGATGGATTATGGAACAAGGAGTGGCAAGAGCCTAATCTTGGGGATGCCCATGGCACCCCCAAGATAATCTAAGGACACATAAAAGCCAAAGCTTGGGGATGCCTTCTCTTTCGTCTACTTCTATCGGTAACTTTACTTGGAGCTATATTTTTATTCGTCACATGATATGTGTTTTGCTTGGAGCGTCTTGTATGATTTGAGTCTTTATTTTTTAGTTTACCACAATCATCCTTGCTGTACACACCTTTTGAGAGAGCCATACATAATTTGGAATTTGCTAGAATACTCTATGTGCTTTGCTTATATCTTTTGAGTTATTTAGTTTTGCTCTAGTACTTCACTTATATATTTTAGAGCACGGTGGTGGATTTGTTTTATAGAAACTATTGATCTCTATCATGCTTCACTTAGATTATTTTGAGAGTCTTAAATAGCATAGTAATTTGCTTAAAATCCTAATATGCTAGGTATTCAAAGTTAGTAAAATTTTCTTAAGAGTGTTTTGAATACTAAGAGAAGTTTGATGCTTGATGATTGTTTTGCGATATGGAGGTAATAATATCAAAGTCATGCTAGTTGAGTAGTTGTGAAATTTAGAAATACTTGTGTTGAGGTTTGCAAGTCCCATAGCATGCACGTATGGTAAACGTTATGCAATAAATTTGAAACATGAGGTGTTATTTGATTGTCTTCCTTATGAGTGGAGGTCGGGGACGAGCGATGGCCTTTTCCTACCAATCTATCCCCCTAGGAGCATGCGCATAGTACCAAGGTTTTTGATGACTTGTAGATTTTTGCAATAAGTATGTGAGTTCTTTATGACTAATGTTGAGTCCATGGATTATACGCACTCTCACCCTTCCATCCTTGCTAGCCTCTTCGGTACCGTGCATTGCCCTTTCTCACATTGAGAGTTGGCGCAAACTTCGCCGGTGCATCCAAACCCCGTGATATGATACGCTCTTTCACACATAAACCTCCTTATATCTTCCTCAAAACAGCCACCATACCTACCCATTATGGCATTTCCATAGCCATTCCGAGATATATTGCCATGCAACTTTCCATCATTCCGTTCATGATGACACATTCATCATTGTCATATTGCTTAGCATGATCATGTAGTTGACATAGTGTTTGTGGAAAAGCGACCGTTCATAATTCTTTCATACATGTCACTCATGAGTCATTGCATATCCCGGTACACCGCCAGAGGCATTCATATAGAGTCATCTTTGTTCTAGTATCGAGTTGCAATCATTGAGTTGTAAATAAATAGAAGTGTGATGATCATCATTTTCTAGAGCATTGTCCCAAGTGAGGAATTAAAAAAGAGAAAGGCCTTAAAAAGATAAGGCCCCCCCAAAAAGAGAAAGGCCATAAAAAATAAAAGGCCCAAATATAAAAAAAAGGAAAATGAGAGAAAAAGAGAGAAGGGACAATGTTACTATCCTTTGCCACACTTGTGCTTCAAAGTAGCACCATGATCTTCATAGTAGAGAGTCTCTCATGTGATCACTTTCATATACTAGTGGGAATTTTTCATTATAGAACTTGGCTTGTATATTCCAACAATGGGCCTCCTCAAGTGCCCTAGGTCTTCGTGAGCAAGCAAGTTGGATGCACACCCACTAGTTTATTTTGTTGAGCTTTCATACATTTATAGCTCCAGTGCATCCGTTGCATGGCAATCCCTACTCCTTGCATTAACATCAATCGGTGGGCATCTCCATAGCCCATTGATTAGCCTCGTTGATGTGAGACTTTCTCCTTTTTTGCCTTCTCCACATAACCCCCCCCCTCATTATATTCTATTCCACCTATAGTGCTATGTCCATGGCTCGCGCTCATGTATTGCGTGAAAGTTTATAGGTTTGAGATTACTAAAGTATGAATCAATTGCTTGGCTTGTCATCGGGGTTGTGCATGATGATAGCATTCTTGTGTGAAGAAAATGAAACATGACTAAACCATATGATTTTGTAGGGATGAACTTTCTTTGGCCATGTTATTTTGAGAAAACATAATTGCTTAGTTAGTATGCTTGAAGTATTATCATTTTTATGTCAATATGAAATTTTGTCTTGAATCTTTCGGATCTGAATATTCATACCACAATTAAGAAGAATTACATTAAAATTATGCGAAGTAGCACTTCGCATCAAAAATTCTGTTTTTATCATTTACCTACTCGAGGACGACCAGGAATTAAGCTTGGGGATGCTTGATACGTCTCCAACGTATCTATAATTTTTGATAGCTCCATGCTATATTATCTACTGTTTTGGACATTATTGGGCTTTATTATCCACTTTTATATTATTTTTGGGACTAACCTATTAACCCGAGGCCCAGCCCAAAATTGCTGTCTTTTGCCTGTTTTAGGGTTTCGAAGAAAAGGAATATCAAACGGAGTCCAAACGGAATGAAACCTTCGGGAACGCGATTTTCTCATCGAATACAACTCAGGAGACTTGGACCCTACGTCAAGCCACGTAACAGGAGCCCACGAGGTAGGGGGATCGCCTACCCCCCAGGCGCGCCCTCCACCCTCGTGGGGCCCCTGTTGCTCCACTAACGTACTTCTTCCTCCTATATAGAGCCACATACCCCCAAATGATCAGATACGGAGTCAAAACACTAATTCCACCGCCGTAACTTCCTGTATCCACGAGATCCCATCTTGGGGCCTGTTCCGGAGCTCCGCCGGAGGGGGCATCAATTACGGAGGGCTTCTACATCAACACCATAGCCTCTCCGATGAAGTGTGAGTAGTTTACTTCAGACCTACGGGTCCATAGTTAGTAGCTAGATGGCTTCTTCTCTCCTTTTGGATCTCAATACAATGTTCTCCCCGTCTCTTGTGGAGATCTATTCGATGTAATCTTCTTTTTGCGGTGTGTTTGTTGAGATCGATGAATTGTGGGTTTATGATCAAGTCTATCTATGAATAATATTTGAATCTTCTCTGAATTCTTTTATGTATGATTGGTTATCTTTGCGAGTCTCTTCGAATTATCAGTTTGGTTTGGCCTACTATATTGATCTTTCTTGCAATGGGAGAAGTGCTTAGCTTTGGGTTCAATCTTGCGGTGTCCTTTCCCGGTGACAGTAAGGGCAGCAAGGCACGTATTGTATTGTTGCCATCGAGGATAACAAGATGGAGTTTTCTTCATATTGCATGAGTCCATCCCTCTATATCATGTCATCTTGCTTAAGGCGTTACTCTGTTTTTAACTTAATACTCTAGATGCATGTTGTATAGCGGTCGATGAGTGGAGTAATAGTAGTAGGTGCAGGCAGGAGTCGGTCTACTTGTCTCGGACGTGATGCCTATATACATGATCATACTTAATATTCTCATAACTATGCTCAATTCTGTCAATTGCTCAACAATAATTTGTTCACCCACTGTAGAATACTTATGCTCTCGAGAGAAGCCACTAATGAAACCTATGGCCCCCGGGTCTATCTTTATCATATCAATCTCCTACTACTTAGTTATTTACTTTGCCTTTATTTTACTTTGCATCTTTATCATAAAAATACCAAAAAATTATCTTATCATATCTATCAGGTCTCACTCTCGTAAGTGGCCCTATAGGGATTGACAACCCCTATTTGTGTTGGTTGCAAGGATTTATTTGTTGTGTGCAGGTACGTGGGACTCGCGCATAACCTCCTACTGGATTGATACCTTGGTTCTCAAAAACTGAGGGAAATACTTACGCTACTTTGCTGCAACATCCCTTCCTCTTCGGGGAAAACCAACGCAGTGCTAAAAGAGGTAGCATGCATATATTCATAATCATTGCCTAGATATTCTCATAACTATGAGCTCTTCTATCAATTGCTCGGCAGTAATTTATTCACCCACCGTAATACTTGCTATCATGAGAGAAGCCACTTGTGAAACCTATGGCCCCCGAGTCTTTTCTTATTATATTGCATCTCTTTTATTTACATCACATCTCGTTTACTATTTTACAATCTTTATTTTCCAATCTATACAACTAAAATACCAAAAATATTTATCTTACTATCTTTATCATATCTCACTTTCACAAGTGACCGTGAAGGGATTGCCAATCCCTTTATCGCGTTGGTTGCGAGGTTCTTGATTGTTTGTGCAGTTACTAGGCGACTTGCGTGTTACCTCCTACTGGATTGATACCTTGGTTCTCAAAACTGAGGGAAATACTTATGCTACTTTGCTGCATCATGCTTTCCTCTTCAAGGGAAAACCAACGCATGCTCAAGAGGTAGCAAGAAAGGATTTCCGGCGCAGTTGCCGGGGAGATCTACGCTCAAGTCAAGACATACCAAGTACCCATCATAAACTCTTCTCCCTCGCATTACATTATTTGCCATTTGCCTCTCGTTTTCCTTTCCCCCACTTCACCTTTGCCGTTTTATTCGCCCCTCTTCCGTTCGTCCTTCTGTTTACTCGTGTTACCATGTGCCTTCTATTAGCTTGTGTCTTCGCTTGCTAAATATCTATTGATATGGATCCTCATCCTCTTGCTAATATTTTTAAAAGATCTAGTTATGATGAACCAATTGCTAGTGAGTTGAGTGCACCAGATTATCTTTATGAGGTTTTGCTTGAAATTCATGAATCTGAAAATTGTGATGAAGTGCTTTATGAAGTGATTCACGATAAATCTTTGAATAAAAAGCATGATTGCAATGATGTTATTATAAATTCTATTAACGTCAATTGTGCTAATAATATGCAAAACCCTAAGCTTGGGGATGCTAGTTTTGCTATATCCACTACTTGTTGCAATGATCATGATTGGGGTGATTCTTCTTATGATCTTGAAAATTTATTTAAGCCTCATGATGAATATAAGATTGATAATAATGTTTGCAATATTGAAAGTGGTTTTGGAAGAGTGTCAACTTTAGATCCCATGTATTTGGAGAATGTTCAATCTTATGCAATTTTTTTGATAAAAGTGGGTTTGAAGAGGTCATGACTTTAGTTAATGTTAATCCCACTATTTTGGAAGAGTGTCAACTTTGCATGCATGTGGATCGTGTTGAAAATATTTTATGTGATAGCTATTTTGTTGAATTTTATTATGATCCCACATGTAATTATTATGAGAGAGGAAAATATGATTGTAGAAATTTTCATGTTACTAAATTACTTCTTGTTATGTTGAGATTGCTATTGTTTCTTCCCACTTCCTTGCATATGCTAGTTTTTGCTAGCTATGATAATTTGCTTGCATATAAGATGCCTATGTGTAGGAAGTATGTTAGACTTAGATGTGTTTGTCATGTGTTTCATGATGCTCTCTTTGTGCTTCAATTCTTGTTTTTCATGTGAGCGTCATTGAAATTATCAATGCCTAGCTAGGGGCGTTAAACGATAGCGCTTGTTGGGAGGCAACCCATTTTTATTTTTGTTCTTTAATTTTTGTTCCTGTTTAGTAATAAATAATTTATCTAGCCTCTGTTATGATTGTGTTTTTATGTTTTAATTAGTGTTTGTGCCAAGTAAAGCCTTTAGGATCTTCTTGGGTGATTGTTGTTTGATCTTGCTGATAAAAAATAGAAAGTATGCGCTCACGAAGATAATTTTCATTTTTTACCAGAGAGCGATAAAATACAAATTCCAACTGCAGTAGATCAATATACAAATTATTTAGGTCGTCCTAATTTTTTATAATTTTTGGAGTCACAGAAGTATTCGAAACCTCTAGATCTTCGTGTGTTGTTTGCTTATTTTGATGAATCTATGGGTAGTATCAGGGGGTATGAACCATAGAGAAGTTGGAATATAGTCGGTTTAACACCAATATAAATAAAGAATGAGTTGATTACAGTACATTAAAGTGGTGGTTTGTTTTCTTATACTAAAGGAGCTCATGAGATTTTCTGTTGAGTTTTGTGTTGTGAAGTTTTCAAGTTTTTGGGTGAAGATTCAATGGATTTTGGAACAAGGAGTGGCAAGAACCTAAGCTTGGGGATGCCCAAGGCACCCCAAGCTAAAATTCAAGGACAACCAAAAGCCTAATCTTGGGGATGCCCCGGAAGGCATCCCCTCTTTCGTCTTTGTCTATCGGTAACTTTACTTGAGGCTATATTTTTATTCACCACATGATATGTGTTTTGCTTGGAGCGTCTTGTATGATTTGAGTCTTTGCTTTTTAGTTTACCACAATCATCCTTTCTGTACACACCTTTTGATAGAGACACACGTGAATTGGAATTTATTAGAATACTCTATCTGCTTCACTTATATCTTTTGAGCTAGATAATTTTTCTCTAGTGCTTCACTTATATCTTTTTAGAGCACGGTGGTGGTTTTATTTTATAAAAAATATTGATCTCTCATGCTTCACTTATATAATTTTGAGAGTCTTGTAGAACAACATGGTAATTTGCTTTGGTTATAAAATTAGTATAATATGATGGGCATTCAAGATGGGAATAATAAAAACTTTCATATAGAGAGCATTATGAGAAGTTTGATACTTGATAATTGTTTTGAGATATAAACATGGTGATATTAGAGTCGTGCTAGTTGAGTAATTGTGATATTAGAGTCATGCTATTAGAGTCGTGCTAGTTGGTTATAAAATTAGTCCTAATATGATGGGCATTCAAGATGGGTATAATAAAAACTTTCATATAGAGAGCATTATGAGAAGTTTGATACTTGATAATTGTTTTGGGATATAAAGATGGTGATATTAGAGTCATGCTAGTTGAGTAATTGTGAAATTGAGAAATACTTGTGTTGAGGCTTGCAAGTCTCGTAGCATGCACGTATGGTAACCGTTGTGTGACAAATTTGAAGCATGAGGTGTTTCTTTGATTGCCTTCCTTATGAGTGGCGGTCGGGGACGAGCGATGATCTTTTACTACCAATCTACCCCCCTAGGAGCATGCGCGTAGTGCTTGGTTTTGATGACTTGTAGATTTTTGCAATAAGTATGTGAGTTCTTTATGACTAATGTTGAGTCCATGGATTATACACACTCTCACCCTTCCACCATTGCTAGCCTCTCTTGTGCCGCGCAACTTTCGCTGGTACAATAAACCCATCATTTACCTTCCTCAAAACAGCCACCATACCTACTTATTATGGCATTCCCATAGCCATTCCGAGATATATTGCCATGCAACTTTCCACCGTTCCATTTATTATGACATGCTTCATCATAGTCATATTGCTTTGCATGATCATGTAGTCGACATCGTATTTGTGGCACGGCCACCATTCATAATTTTTCATACATGTCACTCTTGATTCATTGCACATCCCGATACACTGTCGGAGGCATCTACATAGAGACATATTTTGTTCTAAGTATCGAGTTGTAATTCTTGAGTTGTAAGTAAATAAAAGTGTGATGATCTTCATTATTAGAGCATTTTCCCATGTGAGGAAAGGATGATGGAGACTATGATTCCCCCACAAGTCGGGAGGAGACTCCAGACGAAAAAGAAAAAAAGGAGGCCATAAAAAAAAGAGAAGGCCCAAACAAAAAAATGAGAGAAAAAGGGAGAAGGGGCAACGTTACTATACTTTTTCCACACTTGTGCTTCAAAGTAGCACCATGATCTTCATGATAGAGAGTCTCTTATGTTGTCACTTTCATATACTAGTGGGAATTTTTCATTATAGATCTTGGCTTGTATATTCCAATGATGGGCTTCCTCAAATTGCCCTAGGTCTTCGTGTGCAAGCAAGTTGGATGCACACCCACTCAGTTACTTTTGTTGAGATTTCATACACTTATAGCTCTAGTGCATCCGTTGCATGGCAATCCCTACTCACTCACATTGATATCTATTGATGGGCATCTCCATAGGCCATTGATATGCCTAGTTGATGTGAGACTATCTTCCTCCTTTTTGTCTTCTCCACAACCCCCATTCTATTCCACCTATAGTGCTATGTCCATGGCTCGCGCTCATATATTGCGTGGAAGTTGAAAAAGTTTGAGAATGCTAAAGTATGAAACAATTGCTTGCCTTGTCATCAGGGTTGTGCATGACGGGAGCATTTTGTGTGACGAAAATGAAGCATAGCCAAACTATATGATTTTGAGAAGACATAATTGCTTGGTTAGTATGCTTGAAGTATTATTATTCACTAGGGCTATGTTATTTTGAGAAGACATATTTGCTTGGTTAGTATGCTTGAAGTATTATTATTTTTATGTCAATATTAAACTTTTTTCTTGAACTTTTCAGATCTGAACATTCATGCCACAATAAAGAAAATTACATTGAAAATTATGTTAGGTAGCATTCCACATCAAAATTTTTGTTTTTTTATCATTTACCTACTCAAGGACGAGCAGGAATTAAGCTTGGGGATGCTTGATATGTCTCCAACGTATCTATAATTTTTGATTGTTGCATGCTATTATATCATCTGTTTTGGATGTTTAATGGGCTTTAATATGCTCTTTTATATTATTTTTGGGACTAACCAATTAACCGGAGGCCCAGTGCCGGTTTCTGTTTTTTTGCCTATTTCAGTGTTTCGTAGAAAGGAATATCAAACGGCATCCAAACGGAACAAAACCTTCACGAGGATCTTTCTTGGAACAAACGCAAACCAAGAGACTTGGAGTGGAAGTCTGGAACTCCTCGAAGCATCCACGAGAAAGGAGGGCGCGCCCAGGGCGGTAGGCCCGGGCCCCCACCCTCGTGGGCCCCACGGAGCTCCACCGACGTACTTCTTTCGCCTATATATATACTCTTATACCCTAAAAACATAAGGGGGAGCGACAAAACCACTTTTCCACCGCCGCAACCTTCTGTACCCGGGAGATCCCTTCTGGGGCCTTTTCCGATGATCTGCCGGAGGGGGATTTGATCACGAAGGGCTTCTACATCAACACCATAGCCTCTCCGATGATGTGTGAGTAGTTTACCATGGACCTTAGGGTCCATAGTTATTAGCTAGATGGCTTCTTCTCTATCTTTGGTTTTCAATACAAAGTTCTCCTTGATGTTCTTGGAGATCTATTCAATGTAATACTTTTTGCGGTGTGTTTGCCGAGATCCGATGAATTGTGGATTTATGATCAAGTTTATCTATGAATAATATTTGGTTCTTCTCTGAATTCTTATATGCATGATTTTATATCTTTGCAAGTCTCTTCGAATTATCGGTTTAGTTTGGCCTACTAGATTGATCTTTCTTGCAATGGGAGAAGTGCTTGACTTTGGGTTCAATCTTGCGGTGTCCTTTCCCAGTGACAGTAGGGGTAGAAAAGGCACATATTGTATTGTTTCCATCGAGGATAAAAAGATGTGGTTTATATCATATTTCTTGAGTTTATCCCTCTGCATCATGTCATCTTGCCTAAAGCATTACTCTGTTCTTATGAACTTAATACTCTAGATGCATGCTGGATAGCAGATAATGTGTGGATTAATAGTAGTAGATGCAGAATCGTTTTGGTCTACTTAACACGGACGTGATGCCTATATTCATAATCATTGCCTAGATATTCTCATAACTATGCACTTTTCTATCAATTGCTCGGCAGTAATTTGTTCACCCACCGTAATACTTGCTATCATGAGAGAAGCCACTAGTGAAACCTATGGCCCCCAAGTCTCTTTCTTATTATATTGCATCTCTTTTATTTACATTGCATCTCGTTTACTATTTTGCAATTTTATTTTCCAATCTATACAACAAAAAATCCAAAAATATTTATCTTACTATGTTTATCAGATCTCACTTTCGCAAGTGACCGTGAAGGGATTGACAACCCCTTTATCGCGTTGGTTGCGAGGTTCTTGATTGTTTGTGCAGGTACTAGGTGACTTGCGTGTTATCTCCTGCTGGATTGATATCTTGGTTCTCAAAACTAAGGGAAATACTTACGCTACTTTGCTGCATCACCCTTTCCTCTTCAAGGGAAAAACCAATGCATACTCAAGAGGTAGCATTGCATCATATACAACTCTTCTTTAAGATATCCATTAAGGAATGCAGTTTTCACATCCATTTGCCAAATTTCATAATCATAAAATGCGGCAATTTCTAACATGATCCGGACAGACTTAAGCATCGCTACGGGTGAGAAGGTCTCATCGTAGTCAACTCCTTGAACTTGTCAACCTTTTGCAACAAGTCGAGCTTTGTAGACAGTAACATTACCGATAGCGTCAGTCTTCTTCTTGAAGATCAATTTATTCTCTATGGCTTGCCGATCATCGAGAAAGTCAACCAAAGTCCATACTTTGTTTTCATACATGGATCCCATCTCATATTTCATGGCCTCAAGCAATTTCACGGAATCTGGGCTCATCATCGCGTCCTCATAGTTCGTAGGTTCGTCATGGTCAAGTAACATGACTTCCAGAACAGGATTACCGTACACTCTAGTGCGGATCTTACTCTGGATGACCTACAAGGTTCGGTAGTAACTTGATCAGAAGTTTCATGATCATCATCATTAGCTTCCTCATTAATTGGTGTAGGAATCACTGGAACTGGTTTATGTGATGAACTACTTTCCAACAAGGGAGCAGGTACAATTACCTCATCAAGTTCAACTTTCCTACCACTCACTTCTTCGGGAGAAACTCCTTCTCTAGAAAGGATCCATTCTTAGCAACGAATATCTTGCCTTAGGATCAATGATAGAAGGTGTACCTAACAATCTCCTTTGGGTATCCTATGAAGACACATTTCTCCGATTTTGGTTCAAGCTTATCAGGTTGAAGCTTTTCACATAAGCATCGCAGCCCCAAACTTTAAGAAACGACAACTTGGGTTTCTTGCCAAACCACAGTTCATATGGTGTCATCTCAACGGATTTAGATGGTGCCCTATTTAACGTGAATGTAGCCGTATCTAAAGTGTAACCCCAAAATGATAGTGGTTAATCAGTAAGAGACATCATAGATCGCACCATATCTAATAAAGTACGATTACGACGTTCAGACACATCATTACGCTGTGGTGTTCTGGGTGGCGTGAGTTGTGAAACTATTCCGCGTTGTTTCAAATGAAGACCAAACTCGTAACTCAAATATTCTCCTCCACGATTAGATCGGAGAAATTTTATTTCCTTGTTATGATGATTTTCCACTTCACTCTGAAATTCTTTAAACTTTTCAAACGTTTCAGACTTATGTTTCATCGAGTAGACATACCCATATCTGCTCAAATCATTTGTGAAGGTTAGAAAATAATGATACCCACCGCGAGCATCAACACTCATCGGACCACATACATCAGTCTGTATTATTTCCAATAAGTCTGTTGCTCGCTCTAGTGTTCCGGAGAACGGAGTCTTAGTCATATTGCCCATGAGGCATGGTTCGCAAGCATCCAGTGATTCATGATCAAGTGATTCCAAAAGCCCATCAGCATGGAGTTTCTTCATGCGCTTTACACCAATATGACCTAAACAGCAGTGCCAAAAATAAGTTGTACTATCGTTATTAAATTTATATCTTTTGGCTTCAATACTATGAATATGTGTATCACTACTATCAAGATTTAGTAAAAATAGACCACTCATCAAGGGTGCATGACCATAAAAGATATTACTCATATAAATAGAACAACCATTATTCTCTGATTTAAATGAATAACCATCTCGCATCAAACAGGATCCAGATATAATGTTCATGCACAACGCTGGCACCAAATAACAATTATTCAGGTCTAAAACTAATCCCGAAGGTAGATGCAGAGGTAGCGTGCCGTCGGCGATCACATCGACTTTGGAACCATTTTCCACGTGCATCGTCACCTCGTGCTTAGCCAATCTTCGCTTAATCCGAAGCCCCTGTTTTGAGTTGCAAATACTAGCAACAGAACTAGTATCAAACACCCAGGCGCTACTGCGAGCATTAGTAAGGTACACATCAATAACATGTATATAAAATATACCTTTCACTTTGCCATCCTTCATTTCTGCCAAATACTTGGGGCAGTTCCGCTTCCAGTGACTAGTCCCTTTACAATAGAAGCACTCAATCTCAGGCTTAGGTCCAGACTTGGGCTTCTTCACTTGAGAAGCAACATGCTTGCCGTCTTCTTGAAGTTCCCCTTCTTTAATTTGCCCTTCTTCTTGAAACCGGTGGTCTTGTTGACCATCAACACTTGATGCTCCTTCTTGATTTATACCTCCGCAACCTTTAGCATCGCGAAGAGCTCAGGAATAGTCTTACCCATCCCTTGCATATTATAGTTCATCACGGAGCTTTTGTAGCTTGGTGGCAGTGATTGAAGAACTCTGTCAATGACACTATCAACCGGAAGATTAACTCCCAGCTGAGTCAAGTGATTGTGGTACCCAGACATTCTGAGTATGTGCTCACTGACAGAGCTATTATCCTCCATTTTGCAGCTATAGAACTTATTGGAGACTTCATATCTCTCAATCCGGGCATTTGCTTGAAATATTAACTTCAACTCCTGGAACATCTCATATGCTCCATGACTTTCAAAACATCGTTGAAGTCCCGGTTCTAAGCCGTAAAGCATGGCACACTGAACTATCGAGTAGTCATCAGCTTTGCTCTGCCAGACGTTCATAACAACTAGGGTTGCTCCTGCAGCGGGTTTGTCACCTAGCAGTGCTTCCAGGACGCAATTCTTCTATGCAGCATTGAAGATAATCCTCAAGTTACAGACCCAGTCCGTGTAGTTGCTACCATCATCTTTCAACTTATCTTTCTCTAGGAACGCATTAAAATTCAACGAAACAATAGCACGGGCCATTTATCTACAATAACATAGACATGCAAAATACTATCAGGTACTAAGTTCATGATTAATTAATGTTCAATTAATCATATAACTTAAGAACTCCCACTTAGATAGACATCCCTCTAATCATCTAAGTGATCACATGATCCATATCAACTAAACCATGCCGAATCATCATGTGAGATGGAGTACTTTTCAATGGTGAACATCACTATGTTGATCATATCTGTTGGGTTCTATGGTAGGGTGCGTCGACTGCAAATTAAAAATTTCCTTCACGCAGAACAACCAAGAACATGCTACGGGAGATGGATCATAGTCCGTTACCACTAGACGCGCAGTGCTGTGCAGCAGAAGAAGAGTTGGGGCAGCGTGTCCACGTGGATCGTCTCCTCCTCGTCCGATCTCCCTCGAACAACCAGTCGTCGGTTCCCCTCGTACAGGTTTGCCGGAGCGGCGCAAGTGCACTACCTCTAACGGTATCCGCATGTGCAGGAGGAACGTCGTGCGGCGGACTGCTAGGTCCGATCACACAACCGGCGGCGAGTGGAGGTGTCTATTCGCAACACATGCAAACCCTAGTGACAGCGCCGAAGCGATCAATCGCATGAGTGTGCGGCACGTCCACTTTATATAGGCGTCCATCGCGGGCTCAACACTTGGGCCTCGCATGGACCCTAAAGCCCATAAGTCTACTCGGCCACAATCCGAATACAGCTCGAATCACATCCGACCAGTGTCCTTGGATCCGACCTTGTAGGTTCCTTCCCTTAAGCGTGCGACCCCTTAGGTTCAAGCCGGCTTGGTCGCAGTTCGGATTACCTCTGAACTGCACGGTTGGTAGCGGCCCCTAGCAAGGCATGCCAAACACCAAGCAGACTATGAAGCTAGTTAGGCGAACCTGTACATCACACATTTGTTCCCTTTGCCACACGATATATGTTGTCGGGCTCAAGGCGAGTCTCTCATCCTTGTGCTAGCCCGACCTCTTTCTCATTCCAGTGATGTCGACCACAAATCGGCTTAACTCATAATCCTAATCGCATGGCCATGCTTATCTTGGTCGGATCACACGAGGGGCCCAGAGTATATCTCTCCTGATCGGAGGGGCAAATCCCATCTTGCTCGACCATGTCTCGCAGCATGGGTCTGGACAAGCCCGAAACCTACCTTTGTAACTACCCAGCCACGGAGTAGCGGTTGGTTGGCCCAAAGCAAGTCTGTCACCATCCCGAGTACATGCACCAACTCAGGCCTTAGGACATAGAACGTATGTTGTACTAGAGACTCAAAGATGACATATCGCTGCGTCTCATAGTTGGGTCTATCCGACTCAGACCTTATCTCAACTCGGATCCAACTATGTCGAATCCGACTAGATACTTCCAAGTTCGTATTATCCAGTTAACATCCAATGCCCCATGGCTAGTGAGACCAAGCCATCGACCATGTTATATGCTAGTCTAGTTGGCTGCACGTCCACACAACCCTTTCGACTAGGGACCTTTTAGGATAGTCATCATACAATGCATAGTCCCACAAACAAGTCATGTACTTGCTGATACACATCATTGATAATGTCCAAGGACTATCTTTATTCATAAACACATAGGAAATATCATCATACATGATTGCCTCTTAGTCATCTTGCCCATGAGGCATGGTTTGCAAGCATCAAGTGATTCATAATCAAGCGATTCCAAAAGCCCATTAGCATGGAGTTTCTTCATGCGCTTTACACCAATATGACCTAAACAACAATGCCACAAATAAGTTGCACTATCGTTATTAAACTTATATCTTTTGGCTTCAATACTATGAACATGTGTATCACTACTATCAAGATTTAGTAAAAATAGACCACTCATCAAGGGTGCATGACCTTAAAAGATATCACTCATATAAATAGAACAACCATTATTCTCTAATTTAAATGAATAACCATCTCGCATCAAACAAGATCCAGATATAATGTTCATGCTCAACTCTGGCACCAAATAAAAATTATTCAGATCTAAAACTAATCCCGAAGGTAGATGTAGAAGGTAGCGTGCCGTCAGCGATCACATCGACTTTGGAACCATTTCCCACGCGCATCGTGATACGTCTCCAACGTATCTATAATTTTTTATTGTTCCATGCTATTATATTATCTGTTTTGGATGTTTATGGGCTTTATTATACACTTTTATATTATTTTTGGGACTAACCTATTAACCGGAGGCCCAGCCCAAATTGTTGTTTTTTTTGCCTATTTTAGTGTTTCGAAGAAAAGGAATATCAAACGGAGTCCAAACAGAATGAAACTTTCGAGAGAGTTATTTTTGGAATGGAAGAAATCCAGGAGACTTGGAGTAGACGTCAGGGAAGCTTCGAGGTGGCCACGAGGCAGGGACGCACGCCTGCACCCCTGGGTGCGCCCCCACCCTCATGGGCCCCTTGTGGCTCCCCTGACTGACTTCTTTCGCCTATATATGTCCATATACCCTAAAAACATCGAGGAGCAGAATAGATCGGGAGTTCCACCGCCAGAAGCCTCCGTAGCCACCGAAAACCAATCTAGACCCGTTCCAGCACCCTGCTGGAGGAGAATCCCTCTCCGGTGGCCATCTTCATCATCCCGACGCTCTCCATGATGAGGAGGGAGTAGTTCACCCTCGGGGCTGAGGGTATGTACCAGTAGCTATGTGTTTGATCTCTCTTTATCTCTCATGTTCTTGAGGTGGTACGATCTTGATGTATCGCGAGCTTTGCTATTATAGTTGGATCTTATGATGTTTCTCCCCCTCTACTCTCTTGTAATGGATTGAGTTTTCCCTTTGAACTTATCTTATCGGATTGAGTCTTTAAGGATTTGAGAACACTTGATGTATGTCTTGCATGTGCTTATCTGTGGCGACAATGGGATATCACGTGATCCACTTCATGTATGTTTTGGTGATCAACTTGCGAGTTCCATGACCTCGTGAACTTATGCATAGGGGTTGGCACACGTTTTCGTCTTGACTCTCCGGTAGAAATTTTGGGGCACTCTTTGAAGTTCTTTGTGTTGGTTGAATAGATGAATCTGAGATTGTGTGATCATATCGTATAATCATACCCACGGATACTTGAGGTGACATTGGAGTATATAGGTGACATTAGGGTTTTGGTTGATTTGTGTCTTAAGGTGTTATTCTAGTATGAACTCTAGGATAGATTGAACGGAAAGAATAGCTTCGTGTTATTTTACTACGGACTCTTGAATAGATCGATCAGAACGTATAACTTTGAGGTGGGTTCGTACCCTACAATAATCTCTTCGTTTGTTCTCTGCTATTAGTGACTTTGGAGTGACTCTTTGTTGCGTGTTGAGGGATAGTTATATGATCCAATTGTGTTATTATTGTTGAGAGGAATTGCACTGGTGAAAGTATGAACCCTAGGCCTTGTTTCAACGCATTGCAATACCATTTACGCTCATTTTTATCACTTGCTACCTTGCTGTATTTATTTTTTCAGATTACAAAAACCTATAGCTACTATGCATTTTGCACTTGTATCACCATCTCTTCACCGAACTAGTGCACCTATACAATTTACCATTGTATTGGGTGTGTTGGGGACACAAGAGACTCTTTGTTATTTGGTTGCAGGGTTGCTTGAGAGAGACCATCTTCATCCTATGCCTCCCACGGATTGATAAACCTTAGGTCATCCACTTGAGGGAAATTTTCTACTATCCTACAAACCTCTACACTTGCAGGCCCAACAACGTCTACAAGAAGAAGGTTGTGTAGTAGACATCAAGCTCTTTTCTGGTGTCGTTGCCGGGGAGGTTAGCGCTTGAAGGTATATCTTTAAATCTTGCAATCGATTCTTTTTGTTTCTTGTTTTATCACTAGTTTAGTCTATAAAAGAAAACTACAAAAAAATGGAATTGAGTTTGCCTCACACGCTTCATCTTTTTAATATCTCTCGTGAGAACGATGGAAAAGAAAATTGTGCTCAAGTGCTAGAAGAAGAAGTCTATAAAATGTTTGGCACTAAATCTTTGAATGATGAGCATGATTGCAATGTTATTAGTATGAACTCTTTGAATATCCATAGTACTAATGATGATTGCACTAGTCATGATGAAAATATCTCTTATAAGCATATCGATTTTTGTGGAGTGCATAGAGTTTGCAAGTACATACCAAACAGGGAAGATAGATTCTACAAGAGGCATAAGTATTTGGAAACTAAATGGTTGCAAGAAAGGCTAGATGTTTGTGCTGAAAATTTAAACTTTCTTAGCCGTACTTGTGAACTTTGCAATGAACATGATCATTTCAGTACCCAATGCAAATTGTTTCATGATCGTATCGTGTCCAAAAATTGTGATGACTTGATTTCCCTTGCACATCATAATGAACTTAGTTTGCTCTTGGGTTATGAAGAAATGAAACGTACATCTAAGGTTATTCCAGAATTTGCCCTTGATAGAGTTCTTAATTTTGATCTAGAGGGAACTTATATGTATTGTGCGGTGAATTGGATTGAAAATCCTTATATTGCCAAGTATATAAAGAAAAAGAAAACAAATAGAGGATGAAGAGAATACTAATGAAAGGGAAGAGGCTTCCCAATATCCTCCTATTATTTCTTATGATGAATCAGGTAATGAGGAGGAGCCTTCTATTCAACCAATCTCATTAATAAGGAGCTCAAAAAAGAGGGATAAACCCACACATGATGTGAAGAAGAAAAAGAAAAGACGAAGAAGCAAAGGAAGAAAGGTATCCCTCCCAAATGATGTTGCTCCTACTACTCATTGTGATGATGATAATTGCTATACTATCAGTGCTATCCATACTATTAATGATGAGAGTGATTATGCTTATGATATGAAAAAGCCCAAGCTTGGGGATGCTATGTTTGATGAAGATGATGTTTTTGAGAATGTATTTGCTGCAATTAATGTTAGTCCCAAGCTTGGGGAAGCTATGTTTAATGAAGATGATATTTGTAGTCTCCCAAGTTTTGATATGCAAATTTATTATGATGATATCATGCCTCCTACTTATGATGATTATATTGATGAAAGTGGGTTAGGAAGAGTGTCAACTTTAGGAAGTAATGATCCCACTATTTTGGAGGATGTTGAATCTTATTGTGATAATTATGAAAGTGGATTTGGGGAGGTCATGACTTTATTTAGTAATGATTCCACTATCTTGGAAGAGGTTTCAATTGATTATGATGAGAACAAAGTTGCTACTTACGATGATTATTGTGATGATACTTATGCTATAAAAGTAATGATGATTATATTTATAAAACCTGTCATGATTATGATTACCCCTTTTCTGAGCATTACTCTTTTAATATGGAAACAATTTATAGTATTCGAGTTTCTTATGATACTCCTACTATTTCGAATGAGAAGAATTTTGCTTATGTGGAGAGTAATAAAATTTCTATGCTTGTAGATCGTGAAAAGAATGCTTTATGTGATAGTTATATTGTTAAATTCATTCATGAAGCTACTGAAAATTATTATGAGGGAGGAATATATGCTCGTAGGAATTGTAATAATATGAAGTTTCCTCTCTATGTGCTTAAAGTTTTGAAGTTATGCTTGTTTTGCCTTCCTATGCTAGTTGATTATTGTTCCCATAAGTCGTTTGCTCACAAAATCCCTATGCATAGGAATTGGGTTAGACTTAAATGTGCTAGTAATATTCTTCATGATGCTCTCTTTATATTTCAATGCTTATCTTTTATGTGAGCATCATTGAAATCATCATGGCTAGCTAGGGGCGTTAAACGATAGCGCTTGTTGGGAGGCAACCCAATTTTTATTTTTGTACCTTGCTTTTTCCTCCTGTTTAGTAATAAATAATTCATCTATCCTATGTTTAGATGTGGTTTTATGCTTTTAATTAGTGTTTGTGCCAAGTAGAACCTTTGGGAAGACTTGGGGAAAGTCTTTGCGATCTTGCTGTAAAAAACAGAAACTTTAGCGCTCACGAGATTTGCTGCCATTTTTTAATGGAGAGTGATATTTAGTTAATTATTTTTGCAGATGATTAATAGACAAATTCCTCAGGTCCACCAATTTATTTGAGAATTTTTTGGGTTCCATAAGTATTCAAAACCTACAGATTACTACAGACTGTTCTGTTTTTGACAGATTCTGTTTTCTATGTGTTGTTTGCTTATTTTGATGAATCTATGAATAGTATCGGAGGGTATGAACCATACAGAAGTTGAAATACAGTAGATATTACACCAATATAAATAAAGAATGATTTCACAACAGTACCTAAGTGGTGATTTATTTTCCTATACTAACGGAGCTTACGAGTTTTCTGTTAAGTTTTGTGTTGTGAAGTTTTCAAGTTTTGGGTAAAGATCCGATGGACTATGGAATAAGGAGTGGCAAGAGCCTAAGCTTGGGATGCCCAAGGCACCCCAAGGTAATATTCAAGGACAACTAAGAGCCTAAGCTTGGGGATTTCCCAGATGGCATCCCCTCTTTCGTCTTCGTTCATCGGTAACTTTACTTGGAGCTATATTTGTATTCACCACATGATATGTGTTTTGCTTGGAGCATCATTTTATTTTATTTTGTTTCGCTTGCTGTTTGAATAAAATACCAAGATCTAAAATTCTTAAATTTTAGGGAGTCTTCACATAGTTGCATAATTATTCGACTACTCATTGCTCTTCACTTATATCTCTTGGAGTAGTTTGTCATTTTCTCTAGTGCTTCACTTATATCCTTTTAGAGCACGGCGGTGGTTTTATTTTATATAAATAATTGATCTCTCATGCTTCACTTATATTATTTTGAGAGTCCTTTAGAACAACATGGAAATTTGCTTTTAGGAATAATGTAAAAAAAATCATAGAAGTGCATTGAGTACTATGAGAAGTTTGATACTTGATAATTGTTTTGAGATATGGAGATGGTGATATTAGATTCATGCTAGTTGAGTAGTTGTGAATTTGAGAGATACTTGTGTTAAAGTTTGTGATTCCTGTAGCATGCACGTATGGTGAACCGTTATGTGATGAAGTCGGAGCATGATTTATTTATTCATTGTCTTCCTTATGAGTGGCGGTCAGGGACAAGCCATGGTATTTTCCTACCTATCTATCCCCCTAGGAGCATGCATGTAGTACTTCATTTCGATAACTAATAGATTTTTGCAATAAGTATGTGAGTTCTTTATGACTAATGTTGAGTCCATGGATTATACGCACTCTCACCCTTCCATCATTGCTAGCCTCTCTAGTACTGCGCAACTTTCGCCGGTACCAGAAACCCACCATTTACCTTCCTCAAAACAGCCACCATACCTACCTATTATGGCATTTCCATAGCCATTCCGAGATATATTGCCATGCAACTTTCCACCGCTACGTTTAATATGACACGCTCCATCATTGTTATATTGCTTTGCATGATCATGTAGTTGACATCGTATTTGTGGCAAAGCCACCGTTCATAATTCTTTCATACATGTCACTCTTGATTCATTGCACATCCCGGTACACCGCTGGAGGCATTCACATAGAGTCATATTTTGTTCTAAGTATCGAGTTGTAATTCTTGAGTTGTAAGTAAATAAAAGTGTGATGATCTTTATTATTAGAGCATTGTCCCAGTGAGGAAAGGATGACGGAGACTATGATTCCCCCACAACTCGAGATGAGACTCCGGTCGAAAAATAAAAAAGGAGAAAAAGAGGCCATAAAAAAAGAGAAGGCCCAAAAAACAAAAAAACCAAAAAAGAAAGAAAAAGAGAGAAGGGGCAATGATACTATCCTTTTACCACACTTGTGCTTCAAAGTAGCACCATGATCTTCATGATAGAGAGTCTCCTATGTTGTCACTTTCATATACTAGTGGGAATCTTTCATTATAGAACTTGGCTTGTATATTCCAATGATGGGCTTCCTCAAATTGCCCTAGGTCTTTGTGAGCAAGGAAGTTGGATGCACACCCACTAGTTTCTTTTGTTCAGCTTTCATACACTTATAGCTCTAGTGCATCTGTTGCATGGAAATCCCTACTCACTCACATTGATATCTATTGATGGGCATCTCCATAGCCCGTTGATATGGCTAGTTGATGTGAGACTATCTTCTCCTTTTTGTCTTCTCCACAACCACCATTCTATTCCACCTATAGTGCTATATCCATGGCTCACGCTCATGTATTGCGTGAAGATTGAAAAAGTTTGAGAACATCAGAAGTATGAAACAATTGCTTGGCTTGTCATTGATGATGTGCATGATTGTGTGATGAAGATAGAGCATAGCCAGACTATATGATTTTGTAGGGATAACTTTCTTTGACCATGTTATTTTGAGAAGACATGATTGCTTTGTTATTATGCTTGAAGTATTATTATTTTCATGTCAACACTAAACTTTTATCTTGAATCTTTCAGATCTGAACATTCATGACACAATAGAGAAAAATACATTGAGGAATATTCTAGAAAGCATTCCACATCAAAAATTCTGTTTTTATCATTTACATACTCGAGGACGAACGGGAATTAAGCTTGGGGATGCTGATACATCTCCAACGTATCTATAACTTTTGATTGTTCCATGCTATTATATTATCTATTTTGGATGTTTATGGGCTTTATTATACACTTTTATATTATTTTTGGGACTAACCTATTAACCGGAGACCCAACCCAAATTGCTGTTTTCTTGCCTATTTCAGTGTTTCGAAGAAAAGGAATATCAAACGGAGTCCAAACGGAATGAAACCTTCAGGAGAGTTATTTTCAGAACTGAAGCAATCCAGGAGACTTGGAGTAGACGTCAGGGAAGCTTCGAGGTGGCCACGAGGCAGGGAGGCGTGCCTGCCCCCCTGGGCACGCCCCCACCCTCGTCGGCCCCTCGTGGCTCCCCTGACTGACTTCTTTCGCCTATATATGTCCATATACCCTAAAAACATCAAGGAGCAGAATAGATCGGGAGTTCCACCAACAGAAGCCTCTGTAGCCACCGAAAACCAATCTAGACCCGTTCCGGCACCCTGCCGGAGGGGAATCCCTCTCCGGTGGCCATCTTCATCATCCCGGCGCTCTCCATGACGAGGAGGAGTAGTTCACCCTCGGGGCTGAGGGTATGTACCAGTAGCTATGTGTTTGATCTCTCTCTCTCTCTCTCGTGTTCTTGAGGTGGTACGATCTTGCTGTATCGCGAGCTTTGCTATTATAGTTGGATCTTATGATGTTTCTCCCCCTCTACTCTCTTGTAATGGATTGAGTTTTCCCTTTGAACTTATCTTATCGGATTGAGTCTTTAAGGATTTGAGAACACTTGATGTATGTCTTGCATGTGCTTATCTGTGGTGACAATGGGATATCACATGATCCACTTGATGTATGTTTTGGTGATCAACTTGCGAGTTCCGTGGCCTCGTGAACTTATGCATAGGGGTTGGCACACGTTTTCGTCTTGACTCTCCGGTAGAAACTTTGGGGCACTCTTTGAAGTTCTTTGTGTTGGTTGAATAGATGAATATGAGATTGTGTGATGCATATCGTATAATCATACCCACGGATACTTGAGGTGACATTGTAGTATCTAGGTGACATTAGGGTTTTGGTTGATTTGTGTCTTAAGGTGTTATTCTAGTATGAACTCTAGGATAGATTGAATGGAAAGAATAGCTTCGTGTTATTTTACTACGGACTCTTGAATAGATCAATCAGAACGGATAACTTTGAGGTGGTTTCGTACCCTACAATAATCTCTTCGTTTGTTCTCCGCTATTAGTGACTTTGGAGTGACTCTTTGTTGCATGTTGAGGGATAGTTATATGATCCAATTGTGTTATTATTGTTGAGAGGACTTGCACTAGTGAAAGTATGAAACCCTAGGCCTTGTTTCAACGCATTGCAATACCGTTTACGCTCATTTTTATCACTTGCTACCTTGCTGTTTTTATATTTTCAGATTACAAAAACCTATATCTACTATCCATTTTGCACTTGTATCACCATCTCTTCGCCGAACTAGTGTACCTATACAATTTACCATTGTATTGGGTGTGTTGGGGACACAAGAGACTCTTTGTTATTTGGTTGCAGGGATGCTTGAGAGAGACCATCTTCATCCTACACCTCCCACGGATTGATAAACCTTAGGTCATCCACTTGAGGGAAATTTGCTACTGTCCTACAAACCTCTGCACTTGGAGGGCCAACAACGTCTACAAGAATAAGGTTTTGTAGTAGACATCACATCGTCACCTTGTCCTTAGCCAATCTTGGCTTAATCCGTAGCCCTTGTTTCGAGTTGCAAATATTAGCAACAGAACTAGTACCAAATACCCAGGCGCTACTGCGAGCATTAGTAAGGTACACATCAATAACATGTATATAAAATATACCTTTCACTTTGCCATCCTTCTTTTTCGCCAAATACTTGGGGTTGTTCTGCTTCCAGTGACTAGTCCCTTTACAGTAGAAGCACTCAGTCTTAGGCTTAGGTCCAGACTTGGGCTTCTTCACTTGAGGAGCAACTTGCTTGCCATTCTTCTTGAAGTTCCCCTTCTTTCCTTTGCCCTTCTTCTTGAAACGGGTGGTCTTGTTGACCATCAACACTTGATGCTCCTTCTTGATTTCTACCTCCGCAGACTTTAGCATCGCGAAGAGCTCGGGAATAGTCTTATCCATCCCTTGCATATTATAGTTCATCACGAAGCTTTTGTAGCTTGGTGGCAGTGATTGAAGAACTCTGTCAATGGCACTATCAACCAGAAGATTAACTCCCAGCTGAGTCAAGTGATTGTGGTACCCAGACATTCTCAGTATGTGCTCACTGACAGAATTATTCTCCTCCATTTTGAAGTTGTAGGACTTATTGGAGAATTCATATCTCTCAATCCGGGCATTTGCTTGAAATATTAACTTCAACTCCTGGAACATCTCATATGCTCCATGACGTTCAAAACATTGTTGAAGTCCCGGTTCTAAGCCGTAAAGCATGGCACACTGAACTATCGAGTAGTCATCAGCTTTGCTCTGCCAGACGTTCATAACATCCGGGGTTGCTCCTGCAGCGGGTTTGGCACCTAGCGGTGCTTCCAGGACGTAGTTCTTTTGTGCAACAATGAGGATAATCCTAAAGTTACGGACCTAGTACGTGTAGTTGCTACCATCATCTTTCAACTTAGCTTTCTCTAGGAACGCATTAAAATTCAATGGAACAACATCACAGGCCATTTATCTACAATAACATAGACATGCAAAATACTATCAGGTACTAAGTTCATGATAAATTAAAGTTCAATTAATCATATAACTTAAGAACTCCCACTTAGATAGACATCCCTCTAATCATCTAAGAGATCACATGATCCATCTCAACTAAACCATGCCCGATCATCACGTGAGATGGAGTAGTTTTCAATGGTGAACATCACTATGTTGATCATATCTACTATATGATTCACGCTCGACCTTTCGGTCTCAGTGTTCCGACGCCATATCTACATATGCTAGGCTCGTCAAGTTTAACTCGAGTATTTTGTGTGTGCAAAATTGGCTTGCACCCGTTGTATGTGAACGTAGAGCTTATCACAACCGATCATCACGTGGTGTCTCGGCACGGCGAACTGTAGCAACGGTGCATACTCAGGGAGAACACTTGTACCTTGAAATTTAGTGAGAGATCATCTTATAATTCTACCACCGTACTAAGCAAAATAAGATGCATAAAGGATAAACATCGCATGAAATCAAATAAGTGATATGATATGGCCATCATCATCTTGTGCCTTTTATCTCCATTCCAAAGCACCGTCATGATCACCATCGTCACCGGCTTGACACCTTGATCTCCATCGAAGCATCGTTGTCGTCTCACAAACTATTGCTTCTACGACCCCGCTACCGCTTAGTGATAAAGTAAAGCAATTACATGGCGATTGCATTTCATACAATAAAGCGACAACCATATGGCTCCTGCCAGTTGCCGATAACTGTTACAAAACATGATCATCTCATACAACAAATTATATATCATCATGTCTTGACCATATCACATCACAACATGCCCTGCAAAAATAAGTTAGACGTCCTCTACTTTGTTGTTGCAAGTTTTACGTGGTTGCTACGAGCTTCTAGAAAGAACCGTTCTTACCTACGCATCAAAACCACAACATAGTATAGTGATTGCTTTTTGATATTCAGAAAGAACCCTGATCATTGAATCCGATTCAACTAAAGTTGGAGAAACTAACACCCGCCAGCCACCTGTGTGCAAAGCACATCGGTAGAACCAGTCTCATGAACGCGGTCATGTAATGTCGGTCCAGGCCGCTTCATCCAACAATACCGCCGAATCAAGAAACAACTAGTGACGGCAAGCAATATGTATATACCCACGCCCACAACTCCTTTGTGCTCTACTCGTGCATGTAACATCTACGCATAGACCTGGCTCGGATGCCACTATTGGGGAACATAGCATTTCAAAAATTTGCCTATGATCATGCAAGATCTATCTAGGAGAAGCATAGCAACTAGCGGGTAGAGTGTGTCCAGGTACCCTCCTAGACCGAAAGCGGAAGCGTTAAGTAACGCGGTTGATGTAGGTGAACGTCTTCGTGATCGAACTGGTCAGGTACCGAACGCACGGCACCTCTGCGATCTGCACACGTTCAGCTCGGTGACGTCCCTCGAACTCTAGATCCAGCTGAGGTCGAGGAGAGTTTCGTCAGCATGGCGGCGTGTTGACGGTGATGATTAAGTTATCGATGCAGGGCTTTGCCTAAGCACTACGACAATATGACCGAGGTGGAAATTTGTGGAGGGGGGCACCACACATGGCTAAGAAATCAACTTGTGTGTCTATGGGGTGCTCCCCCTCCTCTATATATAAAGGAGTGGAGGAGGGGGGCGGCTGGCCTCATAGGGCGCGCCCCAAGGGTGGGAATCCTACTCCTACTAGGAGTAGCCTCCCCCCTTTCCTAGTCCAACTAGGAGGGGAAGGAAAGGGAAGAGGGGAAGAAGGAAAGGGGGGCCGGCCCCCCTCCCCAATTCGGATTGGGCTTGGGGGGCGCACCCCTCCTCTTGGCCGCCTCCTCCTCTCTTCCAGTAAAGCCCATGAAGGCCCATTAACCCCCACGGGGGTTCCGGTAACCCCCCGGTACTCCGAAAAATGCCCAAACCTATCCGAAACCTTTCCGGTGTCCAAACATAACCTTCCAATATATCAATATTCATGTCTCAACCATTTCGAGACTCCTTGTCATGTCCGTGATCACATCCGGGACTCCGAACAATATTCGGTACATCAAATCACATAACTCACAATACATATTGTCATTGAACACTAAGCGTGCGGACCCTATGGGTTCGAGAACTATGTAGACATTACCAAGACTCATCTTCGGTCAATAACCAATAGCGGAACTTGGATGCTCATATTGGTTCCTACATATTCTACGAAGATCTTTATCGGTCAAACCGCATAACAATATATGTTGTTCCCTTTGTCATCGGTATGTGCTACCTCTTTTAGCACTTCGTCGGTTTTCCCCGAAGAGGAAGGGATGATGCAGCAAAGTAGCGTAAGTATTTCCCTCAGTTTTTGAGAACCAAGGTATCAATCCAGTAGGAGGCTATGCGCGAGTCCCTCGCACCTGCACAAAACAAATAAATCCTCGCAACCAACGCAAATAGGGGTTGTCAATCCCTATAGGGCCACTTACAAGAGTGAGATCTGGTAGATATGATAAGATAATATTTTTGGTATTTTTATGATAAAGATGCAAAATAAAATAAAGGCAAATTAAATGGAAAAGTAAATAACTAAGTAGTAGGAGATTGATATGATAAAGATAGACCCGGGGGCCATAGTTTTCACTAGTGGCTTCTCTTGAGAGCATAAGTATTCTATGGTGGGTGAACAAATTACTGTTGAGCAATTAACAGAATTCAGCATAGTTATGAGAATATCTAGGTATGATCATGTATATAGGCATCACGTCTGAGACAAGTAGACCAACTCCTGCCTGCATCTACTACTATTACTCCACTCATCGACCGCTATCCAGCATGCATCTAGAGTATTAAGTTAAAAACAGAGTAACGCCTTAAGCAAGATGACATGATGTAGAGGGATAGACTCATGTAATATGAAGAAAACCCCATCTTGTTATCCTCGATGGCAACAATACAATACGTGCCTTGCTGCCCTTACTGTCACCGGGATAGGACACCGCAAGATTGAACCCAAAGCTAAGCACTTCTCCCATTGCAAGAAAGATCAATCTAGTAGGCCAAACCAAACTGATAATTCGAAGAGACTTGCAAAGATAACCAATCATACATAAAAGAATTCAGAGAAGATTCAAATATTATTCATAGATAGACTTGATCGTAAACCCACAATTCATCGGTCTCAATAAACACACCGCAAAAAGAAGATTACATTGAATAGATCTCCACAAGAGAGGGGGAGAACATTGTATTGAGATCCAAAAAGAGAGAAGAAGCCATCTAGCTACTAACTATGGACCGTAGGTCTGAAGTAAACTACTCACACTTCATCGGAGAGGCTATGGTGTTGATGTAGAAGCCCTCCATGATTGATGCCCCCTCTGGCGGAGCTCCGGAACAGGCCCCAAGATGGGATCTCGTGGATACAGAAAGTTGCGGCGGTGGAATTAGGGTTTTGGCTCCATATCTGATTGTTTGAGGGTACGTGGGTATATATAGGAGGAAGAAGTACGTCGGTGGAGCAATAGGGGGCCCACGAGGGTGGAGGGCGCGCCTGGGGGGTAGGCGCGCCCCCCTACCTTGTGGCCTCCTGTTACGTGCCTTGACGTAGGGTCCAAGTCTCCTGAGTTGTATTCGATGAGAAAATCACGTTCCCGAAGGTTTCATTCCGTTTGGACTCCGTTTGATATTCATTTTCTTAAACCCTAAAACAAGCAAAAAACAGCAATTCTGGGCTGGGCCTCCGGTTAATAGGTTAGTCCCAAAAATAATATAAAAGTGGATAATAAAGCCCAATAATGTCCAAAACAGTAGATAATATAGCATGGAGCAATCAAAAATTATAGATACGTTGGAGACGTATCAGTATGTTACTTGCCCGAGATTCGATTGTTGGTATCATCATACCTAGTTCAATCTTGTTACCGGCAAGTCTCTTTACTCGTTCCGTAATGTATCATCCCGCAACTAACTCATTAGTTACATTGCTTGCAAGGCTGGTAGTGATGTGCATTACTGAGAGGGCCCAGAGATACCTCTCCGACAATTGGAGTGACAAATCCTAATCTCGATCTATGCCAACTCAACAAACACCATCGGAGACACCTGTAGAGCATCTTTATAATCACCCAGTTACGTTGTGACGTTTGGTAACACACTAAGTGTTCCTCTGGTATTCGGGAGTTGCACAATCTCATAGTCATAGGAACATGTATAAGTTATGGAGAATGCAATAGCAATAAACTAAACAATCAAAGTGCTAAGCTAACGGATGGGTCAGGTCAATCACATCATTCTATAATGATGTGATCCCGTTCATCAAATGACAACTCATGTTTATGGCTAGGAAACTTAACCATCTTTGATTAACGAGCTAGTCAAGTAGAGGCATACTAGTGACACTATGTTTGTCTATGTATTCACACATGTACTAAGTTTCCGGTTAATACAATTCTAGCATGAATAATAAACATTTATCATGACATAAGGAAAAATAACTAACAACTTTATTATTGCCCCTAGGGCATATTACCTTCAGCAGCAACTGCGGACGTTGTGAACGCCTGGCTGTCGCGTGTTGATGACTACTCGATAGTTCAGTGTGCCATGCTTTACGGCTTAGAATCGGGACTTCAAGGGCGTTTTGAACGTAATGGAGCATATGAGATGTTCTAGGAGTTGAAATTAATATTTCAACCAAATGCTCGAGTTGAGAGATATGAAGTCTCCAACAAGTTCTATCGCTGCAAGATGGATGAGAACAGTTCTGTCAGTGAACAAATACTCGAAATGTTGGGGTATCATAACCAATTGACTAAGTTGGGAGTTAATCTTCCAGATGATAGTGTTGCTGACAGAGTTCTTCAATAACTGCCACCAAGCTACAAAGGCTTCGTGATGAACTATAATATGCAAGGGATGGATAAGACAATTCCGGAGCTCTTCGCTATGCTCAAAGCTGCGGAGGTAGAAATCAAGAAGGAGCATCAAGTGTTGATGGTTAACAAGACCACTAGTTTCAAGAAAAAGGGTAAGTGAAAGAAGGGGAACTTCAGGAAGAATGGCAAGAAAGTTGCCACTCCCAGGAAGAATCCCAAATTTGGACCCAAGCCTGAAACCGAGTGCTTCTACTGCAAAGGGATTGGTCACTGGAAGCGAAACTGCCCCAAGTATTTGGTGGATAAGAACGATGGCAAAGTGAACAAAGGTATATTTGATATACATGTTATTGATGTGTACCTTACTAATGCTCGTAGTAGCGCCTGGGTATTTGATACTGGTTCGATCGCTCATATTGTAATTCGAAACATGGGCTACGGATTAAACGAAGATTGGCTAACGACGAGGTGACGATGCGCGTCAGGAATGGTTCCAAGGTCGATGTGATCGCCGTCGGCACGCTACCTCTACATCTACCTCCGGGATTAGTTTAAGACCTGAATAATTGTTATTTGGTGTCAGCGTTGGGCATGAACATTATATCTGGATCTTGTTTGATGCGAGACAATTATTCTTTTAAATCAAAGAATAATGGTTGTTCTATTTATATGAGTAATATCTTTTATGGTCATGCACCCTTGAAAAGTGGTCTATTTTTGTTCAATCTCGATTGTGGTGATACACATATTCATAATATTGATGCCAAAAGATACAAAGTTGATAATGATAGTGCAACATATTTGTGGCACTGCCGTTTAGGTCATATTGGTGTAAAGCGTATGAAGAAACTCCATGCAGATGGGCTTTTGGAATCACTTGATTATAAATCATTTGATACTTGCGAACCATGCCTCATGGACAAGATGACTAAGACTCTGTTCTCCACAAGAGTGGAGTGAGCTAATGACTGATACGTCTCTATCGTATCTATAATTTTTGATTGTTCCATGCCAATATTCTACAACTTTCATATACTTTCGGCAACTTTTTATACTATTTTTGGGACTAACATATTGATCTAGTGCCCAATGCCAGTTCCTGTTTGTTGCATGTTTTTTGTTTCGCAGAATATCCATATCAAATGGAGTCCAAACGGAATAAAAACTGACGGAGATTTTTTTGGAATATATATGATTTTTGGGAAGAAAAATCCACGCGAGACGATGCTCAAGGGGCCCACGAGGCAAGGGGCGCCCCCGGGGGGGCAGGCGCGCCCCTGACCCCCGTGGCCACCCCGTAATGTGGTTGATGTCCTTGTTTCTCCGCAAGAAAGCTAATATCCGGATAGAGATCGTGTCAAAATTTCAGCCCAATCGGAGTTACGGATCTCCGGGAATATAAGAAACAGTGAAAGGGTAGAATCTGAGAACGCAGAAACAGAGAGAGACAGATCCAATCTCGGAGGGGCTCTTGCCCCTCCCGTGCCATGGAGGCCATGGAACAGAGGGGAAACCCTTCTCCCATCTAGGGAGGAGGTCAAGGAAGAAGAAGAAGGAGGGGGGGCTCTCTCCCCCTCGCTTCCGGTGGCACCGGAGTGCCACCGGGGGCCATCATCATCACCGCGATCTACACCAACACCTCCGCCATCTTCACCAACATCTCCATCACCTTCCCCCCTCTATCTACAGTGGTCCACTCTCCCGCAATCCGCTGTATCCTCTACTTGAACATGGTGCTTTATGCTTCATATTATTATCCAATGATGTGTTGCCATCCTATGATGTCTGAGTAGATTTTCGTTGTCCTATCGGTGGTTGATGAATTTCTATGATTTATTTAATTTGCTTGTGGTTATGTTGCTGTCCTTTGGTGCCCATCATATGATTGCGTGCGTGGATCACACCCTAGGGTTAGTTCTATGTTGATACGACTATGTATTGGAGGGCAAGAGTGACAGAAGCTTCAACCTATCATAGAAATTGTTGCAATATATTTTAATGCTATGGTTGGGTTTTACCTTAATGAACATTAGTAGTTGCGGATGCTTGCTAATAGTTCCAATCATAAGAGCATAGAATTCTAAGTCAGGGATGACATGCTAGCAGTGGCCTCTCCCACATAATACTTGCTATCGGTCTAGTAAAGTAGTCAATTGCTCAGGGGCAATTTCGCAACTCCTACCACCACTTTTCCACACTCGCTATATTTACATTATTGTTTCTTTATCTAAACAGCCCCTACCTTTTATTTACGTGCTCTTTATATTCTTGCAAACCTATCCAACAACACCTACAAAGTACTTCTAGTTTCATACTTCTTCTAGGTAAAGCGAATGTTAAGCGTGCGTAGAGTTGTATTGGTGGTCGATAGAACTTGAGGGAATATTTGTTCTGCCTTTAGCTCCTTGATAACCCACAAGTATAGGGGATCGCAACAGCTTTCGAGGGTAGAGTATTCAACCCAAATTTATTGATTCGACACAAGGGGAGCCAAAGAATATTCTCAAGTATTAGCAGCTGAGTTGTCAATTCAACCACACCTGGAAACTTAGTATCTGCAGCAAAGTGTTTAGTAGCAAAGTAATATGATAGTGGTGGTAGCGGCAACAAAAGTAAAGACATCAAAAGTAATGTTTTTGGTATTTTGTAGTGATTGTAACAGTAGCAACGGAAAAGTAAATAAGCGAGAACCAGTATATGGAAAACTCGTAGGCACTGGATCAGTGATGGATAATTATGCCGGATGCGGTTCATCATGTAATAGTCATAACATAGGGTGACACAGAACTAGCTCTAGTTCATCAATGTAATGTAGGCATATATTTCGTAAATAGTCATACGTTCTTATGGAAAAGAACTTGCATGACATCTTTTGTCCTACTCTCCCGTGGCAGCGGGGTCCTATTGGAAACTAAGGGATATTAAGGCCTCCTTTTAATAGAGAACCGGAACAAAGCATTAGCACATAGTGAATACATGAACTCCTCAAACTATGGTCATCGCCGGGAGTGGTCCCGATTATTGTCACTTCGGGGTTGTCGGATCATAACACATAGTAGGTGACTATAAACTTGCAAGATAGGATCAAGAACTCACATATATTCATGAAAACATAATAGGTTCGGATCTGAAATCATGGCACTCCGGCCCTAGTGACAAGCATTAAGCATAGCAAAGTCATAGCAACATCAATCTCAGAACATAATGGATACTAGGGATCGAACCCTAACAAAACTAACTCGATTACATGATAAATCTCATCCAATCCATCATCGTCCAGCAAGCCTACGATGGAATTACTCACGCACGGCGGTGAGCATCATGAAATTGGTGATGGAGGATGGTTGATGATGACGACGGCAACGAATCCCCCTCTCCGGAGCCCCGAACGGACTCCAGATCAGCCCTCCCGAGAGGTTCTAGGCCTTGGCGGCGGCTTCGTATCGTAAAACGCGATGATTTCTTCTCTCTGATTTTTTTCTCTCTCTGAAAGCAAATATATAGAGTTGGAGTTGGCGTCGGAGGGTCAACAGGGGGCCCACAAGGTAGGGGGCGTGCCCTAGGGGGGCGCGCCCCCACCCTCGTGGAAAGGGTGTGGGCCCCCTGGTCTTCATATTTGGCGATGATTTTTTTTAATTTTTTCTAAGACCTCCCGTGGAGTTTCAGGTCATTCCGGGAATATTTGTTTTCTGCACATAAAACAACATCATGGTAATTCTGCCGAAAACAGCGTCAGTCCGGGTTAGTTCCATTCAAATCATACAAGTTAGAGTCTAAAACAAGGGCAAAAGTGTTTGGAAAAGTAGATACGATGAAGACGTATCAACTCCCCCAAGCTTAAACCCTTGCTTGTCCTCAAGCAATTCAGTTGACAAACTGAAAGACAGAAAGAAAACTTTTACAAACTCTGTTTGCTCTTGTTGTTGTAACTATGTCAAGCCAGCATTCAAGTTTTCAGCATAGATCATAACTAACCACACTTGCAATAAGTCTTAGGTCTCATCATTACTCATATCAATAGCATAATCAACTAGCAAGTCATAATAATAAATCTCGGATGACAACACTTTCTCAAAACAATCATAGTATGATATAACAAGATGGTATCTCGCTAGCCCTTTCTGAGACCGCAAAACATAAATGCAGAGCACCTTTAAAGATCAAGGACTGACTAGACATTGTAATTCATGGTAAAAGAGATCCAATGCCCAACATAGATTAATAGTGACGAATGCAAATGACAGCTGTGCTCTCCAGCTAGTGCTTTTTAATAAGAGGGTGATGACTCAACATAAAAGTAAATGGATAGGCCCTTCGCAGAGGGAAGAAGGGATTTGTAGAGGTGCGAGAGCTCAGTTTTGAAATAGAGATAAATTGTATTTTGAGCGGTATACTTCCATTGTCAACGTAACAACTAAGAGATGGCGATATCTTCCATGCTACACACATTATAGGCGGTTCCCAAACAGAATGGTAAAGTTTATACTCCCCCTCCACCAATAGGCATCAATCCATGGCTTGCTCGAAACAATGAGTGCCTCCAACATACATCAGGTCCCAGGGGGAGTTTTGTTTGCAATTAATTTTGATTTAGTTTGCGTAAAGCATGGGACTGGGCATCCCGGTGACCAACCATTTTCTCGTGAGTGAGGAGCGGAGTCCACTCCTCTTGAGAATAACCCGCCTAACACGGAAGATAAGGGCAACCTTTGTTGATACATAAGCTATTCGAGCATACAAAATAGAATATTTATTTGAAGGTTTAGAGTTTGGCACATACAAATTTACTTAGAACGGCAGGTAGATACCGCATATAGGAAGGTATAGTGGACTCATCTGGAATAACTTTGGGGTTTAAGGGATTGGATGCACAAGCAGTATTCCCGCTTAGTACAAGTGAAGGCTAGCAAAATACTGGGAAGCGACCAACTAGAGAGCGACAACAGCCATGTACATGCATTAAAATTAATAAACATTGGATGCAAGCATGAGTAGGATATAATCCACCATGAACATAAATATCGTGAAGGCTATGTTGATTTTGTTTCAACTACATGCGTGAACATGTGCCAAGTCAAGTCACTTAAATCATTCAAAGGAGGATACCACCCCATCATACCACATCATAATCATCTCAATAGCATGTTGGCACACAAGGTAAACCATTATAACTCATAGCTAATCAAGCATGGCACAAGCAACTATGATCTCTAATTGTCATTGCAAACATGTTTATTCATAATAAGCTGAATCAAGAACGCGGGATTCATCATATTTACAAAAACAAAAGAGGTCGAGTTCATACCAGCTTTTCTTATCTCAGTCAGTCCATCATATATCATCATAATTGTCTTTCACTTGCATGATCGAATGGTGTGAATAATAATAAGAGTGCACGTGCATTGGACTAAGCTGGAATCTGCGAGCATTCAATAAACAGGAGAAGACAAGGCAATATGGGCTCTGGTTAAATCAACAATAATGCATATAAGAGCCACTTCAACAATTTAATTATGGTATTCTCCTACTGACCCCCAAAGAAAAGAAAAGAAATAAAACTATTTACACGGGAAAGCTCCCAACAAGCAAAAGAAGAACGGGAAATAGTTTTGGGTTTTCATTCAGTTATTACTACTACAACAGAAAATAAACTACTACTAATTTTTTTTGGTTTTTCTTAAGGTTTATTAAACACACAAGAAGAAAGCAGGAAAAGGAAAATAAACTAGCATGGATATTACAATGAAAAAGTATGAGCACCGACATCTAGCAATGAGTGTGTGTGAACATAAATGTAATGTCGGTGAGAAATACGTACTCCCCCAAGCTTAGGCTTTTGGCCTAAGTTGGTCTATGGCCACGGCTGGCCTAGCGGATATCCATAATAATAGTTGTTGGGGTCGTACTATGATGAGGAAGGATAATTGGGATCATACTGATGTGCAGTGGTTATTGCCTGCTGAGCTACAGCGTGGAGTCGGGCTGCCTCCGCTCTCCTCTTGTACTCTTCTGCCTCCTCTCTGGTAATAACATGTCTTCCTTTTGTCTGTGAATCAAAGAAGGCAGGAGCAGGGAGAGTTATATGGAAAACATGTCGTTTATCAAAAATTAAGCGATATAAGAGAGGTGATTCAGGCCTCTCGACAAACTGGTGTGAAGCCATAGAGTTATAATCTAAATATGCAGGAGGCAACTCCATATCACCCTCACGAATGTCTATTTCAATAAAATGAGCCAAGCGGGTTGCATAAATTCCTCCAAAGAAATCTCCATTATGTCTATTATGATGCAACCTACGAGCTACAATGGCTCCCATATGATAAGATTGGTCTCCTAACACAGCACTCCTAAGAATGTTGAGATCAGGGACACACATGTGACATGCTTCATCCTTAGCATTTATGCATCTACCGATGAAAAGAGCAAAATAATGTATAGCAGGAAAGTGAATGCTCCCTATAGTAGCATGCGTTATATCTCTAGATTCCCCCACAGTTATACTAGCAAGAAAGTTTCTAAATTCAGATTTAGGGGGATCCCTAATACTGCCCCATGATGGAAGTTTGCAAGCAGAAGTGAAATCCTCTAGGTCCATGGTATAAGATTTGTCATAAAGATCAAACATGACTGAAGGAGAATTACGCGAAGATGAATACTCAAACCTCCTCACAAATGAACTTGTGAGATCATGATACTCGGGGCATTTGTTAGCCTGAAAATCTTCAAAATTGGCATCGCGCAAATATGACTTGAATTCTTCTTTAATTCCCGCACGGTCCATAAAATTTTCCGACGGCCATTCACAAGGCCGTACCGAAGCGTCTCTTGGTGGATCCTCGTCAGCATCGCGCATAGCAATCCTGGATCCTTGCTTCTTAGAGGAACCACCTTGGAACATCTTCCTAAACATATTGTTTTTCTCTGAAAAATTCTGAAATTTTTTAGTAACTTCAAAATAAAAGTAAACCAAACTCAATAAAACTGATAGCAACTACTCCTACAAGTGCCTAGAGCCTATATCAAGCATTAGAACTACTTAGAACCATATAAATTTGACATGCAAGCTCAAGAACATGGTCACCTATGCAGCACAAATTTGCAAAGAGTAAAGCACTAGAACAAAAACCAATTGGACCAATGGAGGAGTCACATACCAAGGAACAATCTCCCCAAGCAGTTTTGCGAGAGGTGCTTTGAGCAAGGAGATCGAAAATTACAGCAAAAGTGGATGGCACTCGTGCTTGAGTTGGTTTTTCGGGTTTGTGTGAGACAGAGAAGAAGATGGGTGCTAGGATAAGTGGAGGAGGGCCACCGTGGGCCCACGAGGCAGGGGGCGCGCCCTATAGGGGGGCGCGCCCACCACCCTCGTGGCCAGGTGGCAGCTCCTCCCGCAGTAATTTTTGCACAGTAAATCCTCAAATATTCCCGAAAAAATCATATTAAATTGGCATGGCATTCTGAGGACTTTTATTTTCGGGATATTTTTATATTGCACAGATAAATCAAGAAACAGACAGAAAATTACTATTTTTACTTTATTTAATATAAATGACAGAAAATATAAAGAGGGTATAGAAGTTTGTGCTTCTAGTTTCATCCATCTCATGCTCATCAAAAAGAATCCACTAACAAGGTTGATCAAGTCTTGTTAACAAACTCATTCCGATTAACATGAAACCAGAGAAATTTCGAATAACACTAGGTTACCTCAATGGGGATATGCACATCCCCTATAATAAGTATATCATATTTCTTCTTGACAGTAGGAAGAGGAAATTCAAAACCTCCAAATATAATCGATGGAATTTTTCCAATAGAGTTGATACTAAGAACTTGAGGTTGTTTCCTCAGAAAGTGTACCGTATGCTCATTACCATTAACATGAAAAGTGACATTGCCTTTGTTGCAATCAATAACAGCCCCTGCAGTATTAAGAAAAGGTCTTCCAAGAATAATAGACGTACTATCATCCTCGGGAATATCAAGAATAACAAAGTCCGTTAAAATAGTAACATTTGCAACCACAACGGGCACATCCTCACAAATACCGACAGGTATAGCAGTTGATTTATCAGCCATTTGCAAAGATATTTCGGTAGGTGTCAGCTTATTCAAGTCAAGTCTACGATATAAAGAGAGAGGCATAACACTAACACCGGCTCCAAGATCACATAAAGCAGTTTTAATATAATTTCTTTTAATGGAGCAAGATATAGTAGGTACTCCGGGGTCTCCAAGTTTCTTTGGTATTCCACCCTTAAAAGTGTAATTAGCAAGCATGGTGGAAATTCTAGCTTCCGGTATCTTTCTTTTATTAGTAATGATATCTTTCATATATTTAGCATAAGGATTTGTTTTGAGCACATCAGTTAATCTCATACGCAAAAAGATAGGCCTAATCATTTCAGCAAAGCGCTCAAAATCCTCATCATCCTTTTTCTTGGATGGTTTCGGAGGAAAAGGCATGGGTTTCTGAACCCAAGGTTCTCTTTCTTTACCATGTTTCCTAGCAACAAAGTCTCTTTTATCATAACGTTGATTCTTTGATTGTGGGTTATCAAGATCAACAGCAGGTTCAATTTCTACGTCATTATCATTACTAGGTTGAACATCATCATGGACATTTTTATTAGGTTCATGTTCATTACCAGATTGTGTTTCAGCATCAGACATAGATATATCATTTGGATTATCAGGTGGTTCAGCAATAGGTTCACTAGAAGTTTGCACAGTTCTATCATTTTTCTTCTTCTTCTTTTTAGAAGAACTAGGAACATCAATATTATTTCTTTGAGAATCTTGCTCGATTCTCTTAGGGTGGCCTTAAGGATACAAAGGTTCCTGGGTCATTCTACCAGTTCTAGTAGCCACTCTAACTGCATAATCATTTTTCTTACTATTCATTTCATCAAGCACTTCTTTTTGAGACTTAAGTACTTGTTCTACTTGAGTGGTAACCATAGAAGCATGTTTGCTAACAAGTTTAAGTTCACCTTTAATATCAGCCATATAATCACCCAAGCGTCTAATCATATAAGCATTTTCTTTTAATTGTCTACCAAAATAAGCATTGAAGTCGTCTTGCTTATACATAAAGTTATCAAACTCATCCAAGCATTGACTAGCAATTTTAGTAGGAGGGACTTCAGCTTTATCATATCTATAGAGAGAATTTACCTTTACTACCTGTGTCGGGATATCGGGATCAGGAGGTCCTTCAGTAAATAAATAATTGAGATCATATGTTTCTTCAACAGGTGGTGAATTAAGACCATGTATTTCTTCAATAGGAGGTAAATTCTTAACGTCTTCAGCTTCAATACCTTTTTCTTTCATAGATTTCTTTGCCTCTTGCATATCTTCGGGACTGAGGAATAGAACACCTCTCTTCTTCGGAGTTGGTTTAGGAATAGGCTCAGTAATTGGAGCAGGAGTTGGCTCAGGAGCTGGCTCAGGAGGTGCTCAATTATTTTCATTTGTCAACATATTATTCAATAGAATTTCAGCTTCATCCAGTGTTCTTTCCCTGAAAAGAGAACCAGCACAACTATCCAGGTAATCTCTGGAAGCATCGGTTAGTCCATTATAAAAGATATCAAGTATTTCAGGTTTCTTAAGAGGATGATCAGGCAAAGCATTAAGTAACTTGAGAAGCCTCCCCCAAGCTTGTGGGAGACTCTCTTCTTTAATTTGCACAAAGTTGTATATTTCCCTCAAAGCAGCTTGTTTCTTATGAGCAGGGAAATATTTAGCAGAGAAGTAATAAATCATATCCTCGGGACTACGCACACAACCAGGATCAAGAGAATTAAACCATATCTTAGCATCACCCTTTAATGAGAACGGAAATATTTTGAGTAAATAGAGGTAACGTGATCTCTCATTATTAGTGAACAGGGCAGCTATATCATTTAACTTAGTAAGATGTGCCACAACAGTTTCAGATTCATAGCCATAAAACGGATCAGATTCAACCAAAGTAATTATATCAGGATCAATAGAGAATTCATAATCTTTATCAGGAACACATATAGGTGAAGTAGCAAAAGCAAGGTCGGGTTTCATTTTATCTCTAAGTGATTCTTTGTTCCATTTAATTAAGAACCTCTTAAGCCCATATCTATCTCTGCAAGCTAAAATAGCTCAAGAAGCATCATGATCAAATAAATAACCCTCAGGAATAACAGGCATATTTTCATCATCATTATCATCATCGTATTCAGATTCAATAATTTCTCTTTCTCTAGACCTAGCAAGTTGTTCATCAAGAAATTCACTAAGGGGCACAGTAGTATCAGGCATAGAAGCAGTTTCATCATAAGTATCATGCATAGCAGAAGTGGCATCATCAATAACATGCGACATATCAGAACGAATAGCAGAAGCAGGTGTAGGTGTCGCAAACTTACTCATAACAGAAGGTGAATCAAGTGCAGAGCTAGATGGCAGTTCCTTGCCTCCCCTCGTAGTTGAGGGATAGATCTTGGTTTTTGGATCTCTCAAGTTCTGCATAGTGTCCAGCAAATATAAATCCAAAGTGACTCAAAGAATAGAGCTATGCTCCCCGGCAACGGCGCCGGAAATTTGTCTTGATAACCCACAAGTATAGGGGATCGCAACAGCTTTCGAGGGTAGAGTATTCAACCCAAATTTATTGATTCGACACAAGGGGAGCCAAAGAATATTCTCAAGTATTAGCAGCTGAGTTGTCAATTCAACCACACCTAGAAACTTAGTATCTGCAGCAAAGTGTTTAGTAGCAAAGTAATATGATAGTGGTGGTAGCGGCAACAAAAGTAAAGACAGCAAAAGTAATGTTTTTGGTATTTTGTAGTGACTGTAACAGTAGCAACGGAAAAGTAAATAAGCGAGAACCAGTATATGGAAAACTCGTAGGCACCGGATCAGTGATGGATAATTATGTCGGATGCGGTTCATCATGTATCAGTCATAACATAGGGTGACACAGAACTAGCTCCAATTCGTCAATGTAATGTAGGCATGTATTCCGTATATAGTCATACGTGCTTATGGAAAAGAACTTGCATGACATCTTTTGTCCTACCCTCCCGTGGCAGCGGGGTCCTATTGGAAACTAAGGGATATTAAGGCCTCCTTTTAATAGAGAACCGGAACAAAGCATTAGCACATAGTGAATACATGAACTCCTCAAACTATGGTCATCACCGGGAGTGGTCCCGAGTATTGTCACTTCGGGGTTGCCGGATCATAACACATAGTAGGTGACTATAAACTTGCAAGATAGGATCAAGAACTCACATATATTCGTGAAAACATAATAGGTTCAGATCTGAAATCATGGCACTCGGGCCCTAGTGACAAGCATTAAGCATAGCAAAGTCATAGCAACATCAATCTCAGAACATAATGGATACTAGGGATCAAACCCTAACAAAACTAACTCGATTACATGATAAATCTCATCCAACCCATCACCGTCTAGCAAGCGTATGATGGAATTACTCACACACAGCGGTGAGCATCATGAAATTGGTGATGGAGGATGGTTGATACTGACGACGACGACGAATCCCCCTCTCCGGAGCCCCGAACGGACTCCAGATCAGCCCTCCCGAGAGGTTCTAGGCCTTGGCGGCGGCTTCGTATCGTAAAACGCGATGATTTCTTCTCTCTGATTTTTTTCTCTCTCTGAAAGCAAATATATAGAGTTGGAGTTGGCGTCGGAGGGTCAATAGGGGGCCCACAAGGTAGGGGGCGTGCCCTAGGGGGGCGCGCCCCCACCCTCGTGGAAAGGGTGTGGGCCCCCTGGTCTTCATATTTGGCGAGGATTTTTTATTATTTTTTCTAAGACCTCCCGTGGAGTTTCAGGTCATTCCGAGAATATTTGTTTTCTGCACATAAAACAACATCATGGTAATTCTGCTGAAAACAGTGTCAGTCCGGGTTAGTTCCATTCAAATCATACAAGTTAGAGTCCAAAACAAGGGCAAAGTGTTTGGAAAAGTAGATACGACGGAGATGTATCACTCCTCATTGGGTTTGACACTCTTACTAATCGAAAACTGTTGCGATCCCCTATACTTGTGGGTTATCAAGACCTTTTTGTGACGCCGTTGCCGGGGAGCAATAGCGTGGGGTGAATATTCTCGTGTGTGCTTCTTTGCTTTATCACTAAGTAATTTTTATTTGTTGTTCTTAGTTGTTCTCTATCTTTAGTTATGGATATGGAACACGAAATACCAAAAAAATTAGGTGTACTTGCTACTCATGGAGATGGGGAACCTCCTAAAACCCTCGATGCTGGTTATGTGAAAAATATTATGTACTACTTTAATAATCCTGAGAAAAACCCATTCAATTATATAATGGGAATAACATTGGATCAACATGAATACTTTAGGGATTACCGCTTGACACAAAAAGGGAAACTATTATGGGATCAAATTCATATATTGAATTGGTATGCTAGGCAACTATGCTTGAGATATGATTATACTTGTTGCTCTAAGGTGAAGGCTCCACACCTTCCCTTTTCATGTGAATTTAATGATAATGAAACCTTAGCTTCTTATGCTAATGGTATATATGATTACTATGATGTGGAACAAATAGAAGAATTTGTTGCTTTTAAGGGTGCTTATGAAATTGAATCTTTGTTTGAAAAGAATGAAGCTTATGATGATGATGTTTATAGGCCTGAAAATTTAGCTATCCTAAAATATTGCTATGATAATTATGTATATAATTCCTATATTAATGCGCTTATTGAGAAAGTCTCCGTTGTCCAAGAAGAAATTGATGAAACTGTGAGCTCATTGGATGAAAAAGATGAGGAGGAGAGCGAAGAACAAAAGGAGGAAGAGCGGATTAGCTACCCGTGCCCATCTTCTAATGAGAGTAACTCTTCAACCCATACATTGTTTAATTTCCCTTCGTGCTTACCGGAGGATGATTTCTATGATGATTGTTATGATCTCGTTGATTCTTTTGAAATATCCCTTTTTGATGATGCTTGCTATGCTTGTGGCCAAGATGCCAATATGAATTATGCTTATGGAGATGAACTTGCTATAGTTCCCTATGTTAAACATGAAATTGTTGCTATTGCACCCACACATGATAGTCCTATTATCTTTTTGAATTCTCCAAACTACACTATATCGGAGAAGTTTGCTCTTATTAAGGAATATATTGATGGGTTGCCTTTTACCGTTGCACATGATGATTTTGATGAATATAATATGCATGTGCTTGCTGCTCCTACTGGCAATTATTATGAGAGAGGAACTATATCTCCACCTCTCTATGTTTCCAATATGATAAAATTGCAAGAAACTGTTTATACTATGCATTGGCCTTTACTTTGTGTGCATGAATTGTTCTTTTATGACATGTCGATGCATAGGAAGAGAGTTAGACTTCGTCATTACATGATATATGTTACCTTGTGCTCACCACTAAATTACAAATCATTGTTAATTAAAATTGGCTTTGATATACCTTGGGATCCGGGTGGATCCATTACTTGAGCACTATATGCCTAGCTTAATGGCTTTAAAGAAAGCGCTGCCAGGGAGACAACCCGGAAGTTTTAGAGAGTCATTTATTTCTGTTTAGTGCTTTTATATAGTTTAAAAAAACAAAAATAAACAGGGGAACCCAAAACCTTTTCAAAAAGGAAAGCGAAAGTGAGAAAGACAAGCATTGTTGAAGTGGGAGCTAGCCTTGAACTTTGTTCATGCTCACGGAAACTTTGTGAATCTTGATTACAGAAACTTTTCGATAAAAATAATTATCCCCTTGTACAATTCCATTGTATTATAAAAATAATGTGCCAAGGTTTGCCTTTAGGATGTTTACATTTGCTTGATGGTTTGTACGGTGTAGGACAGAAACTATGGCTGTAGTGTGTGATTTTACATTTTTTTGCTGGAACGTCAAATGGTTCTGATTCTTTTTGCACTGTCTTCCTATACAAATTTTTTATTTTTCCTAATTTTGGTAGAATTTTCAAGTATCAGAAGTATGGTGAATGTTTAGATTATTACAGACTGTTCTGTTTTAGATAGATTCTGTTTTTGATGCATAGTTTGCTTGTTTTGATGAAACTAACGATTCATATCAGTGGATTAAGCCATGAAAAAGTTATACTACAGTAGACGCAATGCAAAAACAACATATGAATTGGTTTGCAACAGTACTTAGAGTAGTGATTTGCTTTATTATACTAACGGATCTTACCGAGTTTTCTGTTGAAGTTTTGTGTGGATGAAGTGTTCGATGATCAAGAAGGTCTCGATGTGAGAAGAAGGAAGAGAGGCAAGATCTCAAGCTTGGGGATGACCAAGGCACCCCAAGTAAATATTCAAGGAGACTCAAGCGTCTAAGCTTGGGGATGCCCCGGAAGGCATCCCCTCTTTCTTCAACAAATATCGGTATGTTTTCGGATTCGTTTCGTTCATGCAATATGTGCAATCTTGGAGCATCTTTTGCATTTAGTTTTCATTTTTCTTTTATGCACCATGCTGGTATGAGATAGTCCTTGGTTGATTTATAGAATGCTCTATGCACTTCACTTATATCTTTTGAGTATGGCTTTATAGAATGCTTCATGTGCTTCACTTATATCATTTGAAGTTTGGATTGCCTGTTTCTCTTTACATAGAAAACCGCCATTTGTAGAATGCTCTTTTGCTTCACTTAGATTTTTTAGAGCACGGGCATATCTTTTGTAGAAAGAATTAAACTCTCTCGCTTCACTTATATCTATTTGGAGAGATGACAGGAACTGGTCATTCACATGGTTAGTCATAAAATCCTACATAAAACTTGTAGATCACTGAATATGATATGTTTGATTCCTTGCAATAGTTTTGCGATATAAAAATGGTGATATTAGAGTCATGCTAGTGGGTAGTTGTGGATTAGTAGAAATACTTGCGTTGAGGTTTGTGATTCTTGTAGCATGCACGTATGGTGAACCGTTATGTGATGAAGTCGGAGCATGATTTATTTATTGATTGTCTTCCTTATGAGTGGCGGTCGGGGACGAGCCATGGTCTTTTCCTACCAATCTATCCCCCTAGGAGCATGCTTAGTAGTACTTTTTTCTGATAACTAATAGACTTTTGCAATAAGTATGTGAGTTCTTTATGACTAATGTTGAGTCCATGGATTATACGCACTCTCACCCTTCCACCATTGCTAGCCTCTCTAGTATCGCGCAACTTTCGCCGGTACCTTAAACCCACCATATATCTTCCTCAAAACAGCCACCATACCTACCTATCATGGCATTTCCATAGTCATTCCGAGATATATTGCCATGCAACTTCCATCATCATCATATACATGACTTGAGCATTCATTGTGATATTGCTTTGCATGATCGTAAGATAGCTAGCATGATGTTTTCATGGCTTGTCTGTTTTTTGATGTCATTGCTACGCTAGATCATTGCACATCCCAGTACACCGCCGGAGGCATCCATATAGAGTCATATCTTTGTTTTAGACATTGAGTTGTAATATTGAGTTGTAAGTAAATAAAAGTGTGATGACCATCATTATTAGAGCATTTCCCCAGTGAGGAAAGGATGATGGAGACTATGATCCCCACATAAGTCGGGATGAGACTCCGGACTTTACAAAAAATAAAAGAGGCCAAAGAAGCCCAAATAAAAAAAGAGGCCAAAGAAGCCCACCAAAAAAATAAAAACAAAAAAAAATGAGAGAAAAAGAGAGAAGGGGCAGTGCTACTATCCTTTTTCCACACTTGTGCTTCAAAGTAGCACCATGTTCTTCATATAGAGAGTCTCTTGAGTTATCACTTTCATATACAAGTGGGAATTTTCATTATAGAACTTGGCTTGTATATTCTGATGATGGGCATCCTCAAATGCCCGAGGTCTTCATGAGCAAGCAAGTTGGATGCACACCCACTTAGTTTCAGTTGGAGCTTTCATACACTTATAGCTCTGGTGCATCCGTTGCATGGCAATCCCTACTCACTCACATTGATATCTATTGATGGGCATCTCCATAGCCCGTTGATACGCCTAGTTGATGTGAGACTATCTTCTCCTTTTTGACTTCTCCACCATCATATTCTATTCCACCTATAGTGCTATGTCCATGGCTAACGCTCATGTATTGCGTGAAAGTTGAAAAGGTTTGAGAACGTCAAAAGTATGAAACAATTGCTTGGCTTGTCATCGGGGTTGTGCATGATGTGAACATTTTGTGTGGTGAAGATGGAGCATAGCCAGACTATATGATTTTGTAGGGATAACTTTCTTTGGCCATGTTATTTTGAAAAGACGTGATTTCTTTATTAGTAGGCTTGAAGTATTATTGTTTTATGTCAAATGATAGACTATTGCTTTGAATCACTCGTATCTTAATATTCATGCCATGATTAGATATGTGATCAAGATTATGCTAGGTAGCATTCCACATCAAATATTATCTTTTTTATCATTTACCTACTTGAGGACGAGCAGGAATTAAACTTGGGGATGCTGATACGTCTCCGTCGTATCTATAATTTTTGATTATTCCATGCCAATATTCTACAACTTTCATATACTTTTGGCAACTTTTTATACTATTTTTGGGACTAACATATTGATCCAGTGCCCAGTGCCAGTTCCGGTTTGTTGCATGTTTTTTGTTTCGCAGAATATCCATATCAAACGGAGTCCAAATGGAATAAAAACTGACGGGGATTTTTTTTGGAATATATATGATTTTTAGGAAGAAAAATCCACGCGAGACGATGCTCGAGGGGCCCACGAGGCAGGGGGCGCGCCCTTGACCCTCGTGGCCACCCCGTAAGGCAGTTGATGCCCTTCTTTCGCCACAAGAAAGCTAATATCCGGATAGAGATCGTGTCAAAATTTCAGCCCAATCGGAGTTACGGATCTCCGGGAATATAAGAAACGATGAAAGGGTAGAATCTGAGAACGCAGAAACAGAGAGAGACAGAGAGACAGATCCAATCTCGAAGGGGCTCTCGCCCCTCCTGTGCCATGGAGGCCATGGACCAGAGGGGAAACCCTTCTCCCATCTAGGGAGGAGGTCAAGGAAGAAGAAGAAGGAGGGGGGCTCTCTCCCCCTCGCTTCCGGTGGCACCGGAGTGCCACCGGGGGCCATCATCATCACCGCGATCTACACCAACACCTCCGCCATCTTCACCAACATCTCCATCACCTTCCCCCCTCTATCTACAGCGGTCCACTATCCCGCAACCCGCTGTACCCTCTACTTGAACATGGTGCTTTATGCTTCATATTATTATCCAATGATGTGTTGCCATCCTATGATGTCTGAGTAGATTTTCGTTGTCCTATCGGCAGTTGATGAATTGCTATGATTGATTTAATTTGCTTGTGGTTATGTTGCTGTCCTTTGGTGCCCATCATATGATTGCGCGCGTGGATCACACCCTAGGATTAGTTGTATGTTGATAGGACTATGTATTGGAGGGCAAGAGTGACAGAAGCTTCTACCTAGCATAGAAATTGATGCATACGGGATTGAAGGGGGACCAATATACCTTAATGCTATGGTTGGGTTTTACCTTAATGAACATTAGTAGTTGCGGATGCTTGCTAATAGTTCCAATCATAAGTGCATAGAATTCCAAGTCAGGGATGACATGCTAGTAGTGGCCTCTCCCACATAATACTTGCTATCGGTCTAGTAAAGTAGTCAATTCCTTAGGGGCAATTTCGCAACTCCTACCACCACTTTTCCACACTCGCTATATTTACATTATTGTTTCTTTATCTAAAAAGCCCCTACCTTTTATTTACGTGCTCTTTATATTCTTGCAAACCTATCCAACAACACCTACAAAGTACTTCTAGTTTCATACTTGTTCTAGGTAAAGCGAACATTAAGCGTGCATAGAGTTGTATCGGTGGTCGATAGAACTTGAGGAAATATTTGTTCTGCCTTTAGCTCCTCATTGGGTTCGACACTCTTACTTATCGAAAACTGTTGCGATCCCCTATACTTGTGGGTTATCAATGACTTATTGGAAATAACACATACCGATGTATGCGGTCCAATGAGTGTTGAAGTTCGCGGCAGGTATCGTTATTTTCTAATGTTCATAGATGATCTGAGCAGATATGGGTATATCTACTTGATGAAACACAAGTCTGAAACATTTGAAAAGTTCGAAGGATTTCAGAGTGAAGTGGAGAATCATCGTAGCAAGAAAATAAAGTTTCCACGATCTGATAGCAGAGGCGAATATTTGAGTTACGAGTTTAGCCTTCATGTAAAACAATGTGGAATAGTTTCACAACTCGTGCCACCTGGAACACCACAGTGTAATGGTGTGTCCGAACGTTGTAACTGTACTTTATTAGATATGGTGCGATCTATGATGTCTTTTATCGATTTACCAGTACCGTTTTGGGGTTATGCATTAGAGACAGCTGCATTCATGTTAAATAGGGCACCATCTAAATCCGTTGAGATGAAACCGTATGAACTGTGGTTTGGCAAGAAACCTAAGTTGTCATTTCTTAAAGTTTGGGGTTGCGATGCTTATGTGAAAAAGCTTCAGCCTGATAAGCTAGAACCCAAATCAAAGAAGTGCGTCTTCATAGGATACCCCAAAAGAAACCGTTGGGTACACCTTCTACCATAGATCTGAAGGCAACATCTTTGTTGCTAAGAATGGATCCTTTCTAGAGAAGGAGTTTCTCTCGAAAGAAGTGAGTGGGAGGAAAGTAGAACTTAATGAGGTAATTGTGCCTTCTCTCGAATTGGAAAGTAGCCCATCACAGAAAACCATTCCCGTGATACCTACACCAACTAGAGAGGAAGCTAATGATAATGATCATGAAACTTCAGATCAAGTTACTACTGAACCTCATAGGTCAACCAGAGCATGTTCGGCAACAGAGTGGTATGGTAACCCTGTTCCAGAAGTCATGTTACGAGACCATGACGAACCTACGAACTATGAAGAAGCTACGATGAGCCCAGATTCCAATAAATGGCTTGAAGCCATGAAATCTGAGATAGGGTCCATGTATGAGAACAAAGTGTGGACTTTAGTTGACTTGTCTGATGATCGGCGAGCCATATAGAATAAATGGATCTTCAAGAAGAAGACTGACGCTGATGCTAATGTTATTGTCTATAAAGCTCGACTTGTCGCGAAAGGTTTTTGGCAAGTTTAAGGAGTTGACTACGAGGAGACTTTCTCACCCATAGCGATGCTTAAGTCTGTCTGAATCATTTTAGCAATTGCTGCATTTTATGATTATGAAATCTGGCCAATGGACGTCCAAACTGCATTCCCTAATGGATTTCTTAAAGAAGAGTTGTATATGATGCAACCAAAAGGTTTTGTCGATCCTAACGGTGCTAACAAAGTGTGCAAGCTCCAGTGATCCATCTATGGACTGGTGCAAGCATCTCGGAGTTGGAATATACACTTTGATGAGGTGATCAAAGCATATGGTTTTATACAGACTTCCGAAGAAGTCTGTATTTGCAATAAAGTGAGTAGGAGCTCTGTAGCATTTCCAATATTATATGTGGATGGCATATTGTTGATTAGAAATGATATAGAATTTCTGGATATCATAAAAGGATACTTGAATAAAAGTTTTTCAATGAAAGACCTCGGTGAAGCTGCTTATATATTGGGCATCAAGATCTATAGAGATAGATCAAGACGCTTAATTGGACTTTCACAAAGCACATACCCTGATAAAGTTTTGAAGAAGTTCAAAATGAATCAGTCAAAGAAAGGGTTCTGGCCTGTGTTACAAGGTGTGAAGTTGAGTCAGACTTAATGCTCGACCACTGCAGAAGATAGAGAGAAAATGAAAGTCATTCGCTATGCCTCAGCCATAGGTTCTATCATGTATGCTATGTTGTGTACCAGATCTTATGTGTGCCTTACTATAAGTTTAGCAGGGAGGTACCAAAGTAATCCAGGGGTGGATCACTGGACAACGGTGAAGAACATCCTGAAGTACCCGAAAAGGACCGAGGATATGTTTCTCGTTTTTGGAGGTGACAAAGAGCTCATCGTAAATGGTTATGTTGATGCTAGCTTTGACACTGATCCGGATGACTCTAATTCACAAACCGGATACATATTTATATTGAATGGTGGAGCTATCACTTGGTGCAGTTCCAAGCAGAGCATCGTGGCGGGATCTACGTGTGAAGCAGAGTACATAGCTGCTTCGGAAGCAGCAAATGAAGGAGTCTGGATGAAGGAGTTCATATACGATCTAGGTGTAATACCTAGTGCATCGGGTCCAATGAAAATCTATTGTGACAATTCTGGAGCAATTGCCTTGGCAAAGGAATCCAAATTTCATAAAAGAACCAAACACATCAAGAGACGCTTCAACTCCATCCATGATCAAGTCAAGGAGGGAGACATAGAGATTTGCAAAATACATACTGATCTGAATGTGGCAGACCCATTAACTAAGCCTCTTCCACGAGGAAAACATGATCAACACCAAGACTCCATGGGTGTTAGAATCATTACAATGTCATCCCGATTATTGACTCTAGTGCAAGTGGGAGACTGAAGGAAATATGCCCTGGAGGCAATAATAAAGTTATTATTTTATATTTACTTATATCATGATAAATGTTTATTATTCATGCTAGAATTATATTAACCGGAAACTTGATACAATTGTGGATACATAGACAAAACACCGTATCCCTAGTAAGCCTCTACTAGACTAGCTCGTTAATCAAAGATGGTTAAATTTCCTAACCATTGACACGTGTTGTCATTTGATGAACGGGATCACATCATTAGGAGAATGATGTGAAGGACAAGACCCATCCGTTAGCTTAGCATATTGATTGTTCAGTTTTATTGCTATTACTTTCTTCATGCCATATACATATTCCTTTGACTATGAGATTATGCAACTCGCGAATACCAGAGGAATACCTTGTGTGCTATCAAACATCACAACGTAACTGGGTGATTATAAAGATGCTGTACATGTATCTCCGGAGGTGTTTGTTGGGTTGGCATAGATCGAGATTATGATTTGTCACTCCAAGTATCGGAGAGGTATCTCTGGGCTCTCTCGGTAATACACATCATAAGAAGCCTTGCAAGCAAAGTGACTAATGAGTTAGTTACAGGATGATGTATTATGGAACGAGTAAAGAGCCTTGACAGTAACGAGATTGAACTAGGTATGAAGATACTGACGATCGAATCTCGGGCAAGTAACATACCGATGGACAAAGGGAATTATGTATGTTGTCATAAGGTTCGACCGATAAAGATTCGCTATTGGTTATTGACCGGAGAGGTGTCTCGGTCATGTCTACATAGTTCTTGAACCCGTAGGGTCCGCGCGCTTAACGCTCATTGACGATACAGTTTTATATGAGTTATGTATGTTGGTGACCGAATGTTGTTCAGAGTCTCGGATGTGATCACGGACATGGCGAGGAGATCCGTAATGGTCTAGAGGTAAAGATTGATATATGGGATAATTGTGTTTGGTCTCCGGAAGGGTTCTGGAGTTCACCGGAAGGGGTTTCGGATGTTTCCCGAAATGTTTGGGTATGAGAACACATTATTTGGGCCAAAGGGGAAAGCCCACGAGGCTTTTGGAAAGTGCAAAAGGGAGTTTTGCGGAGACCAGAGGCTAGACGCCAGGAACCCTGGCGTCTAGGGGGTAGACGTCGGGAACCCTGGCGTCCAGCCCTGGAGTCCGAGAAGGACTCTTGCCTTTCGGGCAAAACCGACTTTGAGGAGGCTTTTACTCCAAGTTTCGACCACAGGGCTCAACATATAAATAGAGGGGCAGGGGTAGCACCCAAGACACATCAAGATTCATCAAGCCGTGTGTTGGCAACCCCGTCCCCTCTAGTTTATCCTCCGTCTAGTATCTGTAATGCTTGGCGAAGCCCTGCGGAGATTGTTCTTCATCACCAACCGTCACCACGTCGTCGTGCTGCTGGAACTCATCTACTACTTCGCCTGTCTTGCTGGATCATGTTGGCGAAAGAAGTCATGGTCTAGATAGCGGCAATTGGTGGGAAATGTTGGGGACGAGTGAGCCTATGATAGGCTCTCTGCGTGAGCCTAACATGAACCGGAACAACATGTGAACACTATGATGCCTAGTTTATAGTGAAACAAAGGTTTTAGGGTGGGCATCGAGAATCGTAATCCTATGAAAAAACTCTTATCCATAGTAGCACATAACTGAAATTGAAAAAGGGTTCACAAGACTGAGATTTTTATTACAAGCATTGGAGTAATTCAAGCATGAGGCTCGTGAAATTTTTCTTCCAAAACTTCGATGTATCTTTCTTTTAGTTATTCTCGTACGCAATCTAACATTATTCATGCACGTCATAAAAAAACTCTTTCCGATTTTGGTGGTACTCCCTCCGTGTGGATACATACCGTGCATTTTCACTGGTTGTTAAGACATGTCTTTGACTAACAAGTACTTCATTAAAATATATTTTATGTAGTATAAACGATAGTTATAGTTACTATTGATTATAAACCTTTTGAGATTATGTTAATTAATCTACATAGTTAAAGTGTTATTGCAAAATAAACTCATGTCTTAGGAAATCAAAATACGGTATGTGTATGTGGATAGCAGCATGTGATGCCATGTCATTTAATTAAGGTTGTGCTAGGCATGAGCCGACTATAATTGGGTGAAAACCAACTGCGTACCCGGCCATCGGATTTGATTTTAAGTCAGGATCCAGAGCAATCTGGTCTATGCAATAGTAAAGAATTCCCCCATCCAACATGTGTGTCGTGTGTTGCGACATTTCCTGAAGAAAAGTATGAGAAAATGATGCAACATTTCAACACATACATGCAACAAGAAAAATCTTGGCACACAATGAATCCCCAACGATTTGTAGAGTTAGGTTTGGAAATGGATCGCAACACTCGCATCATGCAAGACAAACACATGCATCACACATACAACAATGTGAAAACACATTCGCAATATAAAGTTGAATCCTTCCCAACAGGCATAAGGAACCATTGCAACATAGTGAACCTGAGTAGACAACAAACATCATAGAATTTGGCAAATGTCAAAACACCACGCCTCACAGGCTGACATCAGAAGAACTTGAGAGTGACCTTACATGTGGTTTTACAGAGAGAAAGAGAGACAACGGGGGAAGAAGAGGGGTAGTTTGTTCTTAGGTGAGAGCAACCGATTTTTCTTCGAGATCTGTCCATTGGATTGGATCCTTTTCCTTTTAATTGTCCATTTTTAGGAATTTCAGTAGCACTTTTGAACTATGTTCGTACTCCAGGTTTCCCAGGTACACTAGTCCACTTCAGTCAGCTGCTTGCTGCAAGATTTGTGCACTTTGGCTAGACAGCACGATCTATCGCCATTTCACATGACATAAGTTTCTCGTCGGGTGCGAATATGTGGTTAGGTTTTTTGCCTCCCTTCGGCGCCGATGTCGATCTACTTCATAACCAGTGGAGCTAGGGCCATATGGGGGCATGGTGGATCCCGACCCTTACTGACAGGAGCACTCTATTTTTAGATATGTTTTTAGTTTGGTTAGATTTTCTGTCCTGCTCAGGAAAACGAGACAATTGTGGCTTCCTGAAGATGGAATAAGTTTCTCCTTACCTAGCCTCCATTCCAACGGTGCGTCTAGCGTCATCGGAGGGCATGTGGAGGTGTGTCTGCGGCAGATATTGCGGGATTCGATCAATGCTTGTCTTCAGTGGATCTGATTGGATCCGACCTCTGTTCGTCTGCGTTCATGTCTACAGGTTGAATCCTTTTGATCTATGCGTCTCTTCATCTACGACGGTTGCCGTTCTGGTGCGCTGGTCTTATGGGGACTTAGTACGACTACTTCCCGGCTGTTTACTAGAACAAAGTTTGCCCAGCTCCGATGAAGGAGGGGTGATGGCGACGACGCGCCTTTGTCTCGTTTCAGTGCTTATAGTAGTCACTAGATGGTCTACAGATATGGATGTAATCTGTGTTACTTTTGATATTTTTTGTACTGCATTGATAGTTGATGAACAGATTGAATATTTTTCAAAAAAAAAAAATCGCCACTTCACAATCGAACTAGCTAGCGAGGTCGCAGCTGGCCGACCGGTTCTGGTCATCGGGCAACAAACCTGCAGTCACTTCACACAGCAAGGCATCGATGGATGGATGGACCTCGATCGATCGCCCGGGTCTCCGTCCGTCCAATCGAAATGCACATATATAGTCCCCGCGGCATCCGTTATCGATCAACGCACGTACCCGCGCTGGCCGCAGGCAGCTGTATCCATCCGTCCGTCGTCAAAGGATGAAATCACCGTACCATCTGTCCCCCTGGCCCTTCCGCCGGACGACACGGCGAGCTCTGGCCCGCGGCGCCGTGCCGGCCGGCCGGCGAGCCCGCCCGCCCGCCCGTGTGCACACGGACATATATGTCAGCGCGCCCGAAACGCACGCGAATGCATGGCAGGTGGCCGCTGCCCGTTGATCGGATGGCGCGCACACCGGCAGCGCAGCATGGGCGCGTGACGGTGTCGTCCTAGGACTGCAGCGGTCGCCGTCCGCCGGCCGGGTCGACGTCGGCCAGCTGCTTGATTACCATCGATACCGATCGGTTGGCCGGGTGTGGGCGCGGAGGTCTCGCGGGGGAGGAACACGTACGCCCGGACCGCTCGACAAGGACGCTGCCAGCTGATCCACCACCCGTCTCGTCTTTGATGATTGAAGGTCGGTTCGGGTGGATCGTTGACTCATCGGTTGCCGCCTTGGCGGTGAGCGATAATGATTGATCGAGAGAGAGAGAGAGAGACGGTGTACGTGCGTTTGTGTGTCCGTGGACGTGGCATAATTTGTGACGGAGCTACCTAACTAGCTGGAAAACTGTGGTTCCACGGGATCAATGCATGTGCCGACAACAAGATAGTCTGCAGACCAGCTTTCATGTACGATCGTGGTTGAGGCCTTGAGGCTTTTCTTGAGAACATCTTTTTTTTTTTTGAGAGAGAGACAGGACATCTTGAAGGCTAGCTATACCACTGTAACCTACACATGGCATCGAATTGAAGGTGCTCTTAGACTGTTGACCCCGGCCTGGTGGTAGGCTGGACGTAAATACCATCGAACCGGAGATGGTCCTCCAGCGTACATACAGTATATCCGTACGTACGCATGCATGCATGCATATGTGGACCAATTGCAATGGTCGATGTAAAAAAGGCACATGCACGCATATACTCCATAGGTTATGGGCCAACGATGTAGATGGCCGGTACATCACACATATCGGTGACAAAGCTACCACGCATGCAGTGCACGATGAGAATTACCAGGACGCACGTACGTACATGCAGCCTCCATGCCGCGCTGCCTGCTCTCCGTGCCCTTTTGCGCGGAAAACATGCCGTGGTGGTGCGTGCGTGCGTACGTACGTACGTGCGTGCATGCTCAGCTCGAAAGCCGATACCGATCGAAACAGTGGCTGCTCGTACAAATACGACGGCTAAAAGCCACGTAAACTGCGTCGCAGCATGCAAGAGCGGGCTGCGATCGATCGCAGCTAGCACAGTGACCTGATGAGGTCCAGACGCATGCATTTAATTACGCGGAAGCCCACCACCATCAACCGCCTAGCAGCCTGGCCTGGCCCTGCAGCCGCCTGCCGGCCGATCGATCGGTTGCGCTACTTGAATGCACCTACCGTCATGCATGCATGCATGGAATCATCCATCGGTCGACGTGGGTGCGAGAAAGCCTCTACAGAGCCATCCCCAAGTAATTTCGGGATCGCCAGCCCACATTAGCGTGAGTTTTTTCTTTCCTCGCAGAAGATCTATATAGATCTATAATAGTAGATGTTCATCAGAACTACGATGCACCTCAAACGTAATAAAAATTACCACCTCCGTTTCAAAAAATAAATAAAAGTTACCATCGAACGACCACTACCATCATCAGATCACCACTGTTATCGCTCTCCCTATCAAAGCAGGCTTGCCCTTGTCCCCTAGGCACGAGTTAATTGTTTTTTTATAGTCTTAATCAATTTGTTGGATCAATGGATTGAAGTGCAACTATTATGGGTTCACCTTCCTCCTCCCTCCAGCCATGACCCTGTTGCAGGCCGCCCCACCTTGCCAGAGTTACTTTCTCTACGATGCCCTCACCGCACTCTGGAATCCTCTAAACCTTCCCACATCTGATATTTCCCTGACAGCACCACACCCCCACCCAAACCAATGAACCCGTTGCCGCTCCTCCACCAGCAATGCCATGGCCAGCCGCATCGCTCGCCCTGGTTCTGGTGTGGCCCTGGCCATTGAAAACTTATTTCTAATACAAATCCGATACTAATATATTTTCGTCTCATATAACTTAAATTTTAATATTCAAATTTATTTCAAAATATGAAGGCCTAACAAATGCAGATCATAGAACGGAGGGAGTGGGTTAGGCCAACTCCACCGCACGACCCCAAACGAACGTCCGTTTTGCCCGGATTATATCCGTTTGGGTAGGGCAATGGGGTCGTGTCCGGGCCGTTTCTGAGATGCGGTGGTCGTGCGCCCAACGCGCGGACGCATCCCGGCCGCATTCTGTCCGCGTATATTTTTTTTGCAAGCCCTTAACTTTTTTTCATCATTCATTTTTGGTACATGGGGATACATCACCAAATTTTGACTAGAAAAGCAAGACAAACAAAGCAAGAACCACAAGAATACATTTTAGAAGATATCCAACTTCCATAACTGTCCCTGTAAGTTGGATTAGTGCCTTCTCGATGCAGTCATTGTTTAATTTATCTGCGGAGGAGGCTCGATCTTGCGTGCTTCTGTCTTCTTTGAGTCTAAAGAAGCAGAGGTTGCTTCCTCACATCTAGTCTCATGCCTAGCCTCTAATCTAGCAACAAATGCACTAGTCTCATCTCTAGCCTCTATGCTAGCTAAAAGTGCACGAACATCTACTAAATTGCGATCTATCAATATATCGATGTACTCTTCTTCCCAATACCAAAACTTGCATCCATGCTACACAATAAAATTTTAAGTTAGCACAACTAGTCAAATCTAAGAGCACAAGCCGAAGCTACAAAGAGCACATACCCCATCGTTTAAGCACTTGATGAACACCCATCCAGGATGTTCCAGCGTTGTAGACACGCGGCGCACGACCTTCTTTGAGCAGTGGTCTCACTTAATGAGTGGCAACGGTGCGCCGACGAGCTTTTGGGCTAGCACCGAGCCCGGCCGACCACCATTCGTGTATCTGCCGACGTACCACCGACGGTGTAGATCCGAGCGGCTAGAGGAGGAGCCACTGCCTACATGCAGCCTTGCGGCCCTGCCAGGGCCTTCCGGCCCGATGCCCGGCCAGTCCATGGCGCGGCGGAGGAAGAGTGGGGAATAGTTGAGAAGAGTGGGGGGGGGGTGCGGCCGGAGGGAGGGAGGGGGCGGATAGAAAAAGGCGCCCCTGTGCCACCGGCGGGCAGGCCAGGGAAGGATAAGCGCAGACGCCGCGCCCGTCCGCGTGCTGTCTGTTTCACCCCAAAAGTGGCGCAAACTTGAGCCGGTGCTGGGTCGAAAGCGGACAGAAAACGGACAAAAGTCCGTTTGCGCCCGCGCGCTGGGCCGTCTGATTCGTCCGTTTTACCCCAAACAGACGCACGCGGACAGAATGGGGTCGCGCTGTGAAGTTGGCCTTACTACACTACTACTTTTTCAGAGAGCTTGAAATAAGGGATTGGCTAGATGTTAGGTGACTGAAAATCTAATTTGGGTCAGTCGATTCGCTATGAGCCGTTAGATGCAAGATGAAGAGCCAGGTCGGGATCTTCAACCTCCGTAATGATTCACTGTTCATCTTCTTCAACATCGAACTGCCTATATACATCAGGCCTAACCACCCTTCCGTGGTCGGCGGTACTCCTACACCAGCATCGCCACCCCGCTCTTCCCCCAACCGCCGCCCCCCGACATCCCTCTAACCCTGACCCTGAACCATTTTTTCTGGGTGAATCTACACCCCCACCCCCAACGCCCCTAACATAAATAATGAGGCCACCTGCCACCCTAAAATAGATAGTGGGGTCATCTGCCATTCTAAGATAGACCGAGAGGGCTTCTCTTACGGGCCGGCGACTACTTCCTTCTATCCGGTGGCTTTTTCCTTCCTTTCAAAATCAACTGACCCAAAAATAGTTGAGATATCATATAGGGAGGAGATAATGATGAGACAACGATCGCGCATTGATTGGCTGTCTGCAGGGGACAGCAATACGCAGTACTTCTAGAAGAAGGCAAGTGCTAGAAGAGCAAAAAACAATATATCTCAGCTTGAAAGGCTGGATGGGACACTTACTTCTGATACTAAAGAGATGGCCGGAATGGCTAATGAGTTCTACGAGAATTTGTACAAGTCTGAAGGATGTATTGGGATGGAGGAGGTTTTGTCCCACATCCCTGTCACAGTGGATGGAAATATGAATGTGAAGCTTAATGCACCATATACAAAAGAAGAGGTCAAAGTTACTCTTTTTAAATGTTTCCAACAAAAGCACCGGGTCCCGATGGTTTTTCTGCACATTTCTTTCAGAGACATTGGGACCTATGTGGAGAGGAGGTTACTGGCATGATCATCAGATTGCTCGACGGCGAGGACTCGCCGGAGGATATCAACCGCACGTTCATCGTTCTTATTCCCAAGATTGCCGGTCCAAAAATTCTAGGACAGTTTCGGCCTATAAGTCTTTGCAACGTGATCTATATGATTGCGTCAAAGGTCTTAGCTAATAGGTTGAAGATCATCCTTCCGGAGGTAATTTCTGAGGAGCAGTCAGCTTTTGTGCCTGGACGTCTTATCACGGATGATTTTTTGACAGCTTACGAGTGCTTGCACTATATGAAAACGAGGAGAGTAAAGAATAATCGGTTTGTTGCACTGAAGTTAGACATGATGAAAGCTTATGACCGCCTGGAATGGCCTTATCTGAAGGCAGTTATGTTGAGAATGGGCATTAGTCCACGTTTCACAGAGACTATTATGAGATGTGTTTCTTCAGTCACATTTTCAGTTCTTTTTAACGGTGGCAGTCTGCATGATTTCAGGCCATCAAGGGGTATGAGGCAAGGGGATCCTATCTCCCCGTACTTATTTCTACTTGCAGCTGAGGGGCTCTCATCCTTATTAAAATATCACGGTGGCGGCATACGGGGTTTAGCTGTTGTAGAAACAGCCCCGCAAGTTAATCACTTGCTCTTTGCGGACGATAGTCTACTGTTCTTTGAAGCAAACATGGAGAATGCAACTCAAGTCCAGAACATTTTGAGGATGTACTGCGAAGCGTCGGGCCAACGAGTAAACACAGATAAATCCTCTATATATTTCAGCAAGGGGGTGCCAGAGGCAACACGGAACGAGATAAAGAATGCATTGAATGTTCAAAACGAATCCTTGTCAGAGAAGTATTTGGGCCTGCCCACGGATGTAGGGAAGAACAAGGAAGGAAGTTTCAAGTATTTAAAGGACAGAATTTGGAAACACATCCAAGGGTGGATGGAGAAATGTTTATCAGCAGGAGGGAAAGAAGTCTTGATCAAATCGGTTGCACAGTCCATACCGACATATTCCATGTCATGCTTTAAATTGTGTCGCGGCCTAACTGGACATATTAATAGCCTTATTCGGAAGTTTTGGTGGGGGAGTAAGCGAGGTCAGAGAAAACCGGCTTGGGTTTCTTGGAAGACTATGTGTAAACCAAAGCATATGGGAGGCATCGGATTCAGGGATATAGAGTTTTTCAACCTTGCTTTGCTTGCTCGTCAAGTCTGGCGGCTACTTCAGGACCCGGAGTCCTTGAGTGCGCGTGTTCTTCGTGCTCGTTACTACCCTCAGAGCAACATATTGGTTGCTAACCTTGGCGCCAGGCCTTCTCAGGTTTGGCGCTCGCTGATGGAGGGGAGAGATGTGCTCGCTTTGGGCCTTATAAAGAGAATCGGGTCGGGGAGTGAAACACACATTTGGGAAGACAACTGGCTGCCGCGTGATTTCATTTTGAGACCTATATGTTCTATTTCCCCCGCCCCGCCGCAGTTAGTGTCAGAACTCATTGATGCAACGTCCAGATCATGGAACGTACAAGTACTGACCGAGAACTTCGTTCAGCCGGATGTGGATGTTATTTTGAACATCTCTTTAAGCACTCGTGTATAGCCTGACTTTTGGTCATGGCACTACGATCGTCGGGGAATCTTCACAGTTAAGTCAGCTTATAGGATGATGAGTGGAATTAAACACCGGCGAGAGGACTGGCTAGAGCACAAGCCGAGCCACTCGAACACTGAAGCTGAAAGCAGATCATGGTCTCAATTGTGGAAAGTGAAAGTTTCGTCTAAGGTCAAGGTTTTTGTGTGGAGATTAGCACAAATGGCGTTGCCTACTAGTTCAGTCCGCCACGAGCATAACATGGCCACATCACCTGTTTGTGGTTTATGCGAAGCGGAATATGACTCATGGTGGCATTCTTTGTTTGAGTGCAGGATGGCACAATGCGTCTGGGCTCTAGGTGATGAGGAAACATTGGAACATCTGATTTCCAACAGCAGTGATGATGCACATTTATGGCTATTATGGCTATTTGAATCTCTGAATCAGCAAGACCTCGCCAGAGTTCTAATCACCATGTGGGCAATATGGTGGGCACGGAGAAGGGCAATCCATGATAATAAATTCCAGAGCCCATTGTCAACCATGTGCTTCATTAACAGGTATCTGCAGGACCTTGAAATATCATCGAATTGCAATCCCATGGTGCATGGCGGCGAGGCAAAGCCCAGAGGCCGGAAGTGGATCCCTCCTAGCGAGGATGCGGCGAAGATAAATGTGGATGGCGCTGTCTCCAGATCAGGGAGGACGGGAGCATGCGCTGCTATCTGCAGGGACAAAGAAGGAAACTACATTGGCGCATCGGCGGTGGTTTTCGAGGGCCTAGTGCACGCTGCAAGTCTGGAGGCCCAAGCATGCAACGAGGCACTCGCCCTCGCTCAAGATCTTCATCTATCACATGTGATCATAGCGTCGGACTGCATGCAAGTCGTCTCAGACATCAATGGCGCTGTCCAATCATCTTCTTATGCTTGTATCATCGAAGAGATTAAAGATAGATCTTTAGACTTTGTTAAAGTTAGTTTTCGTTTTGAAAATAGGGAGGCGAATTGTGAGGCTCATGCCTTGGCAAAAGCATCCTCGACACTTCCTATCGGTCGACATGTGTAGCTAGGGAACACACCAGACATCATTTGTATCCCGTCAGTTTTGGTTGATGAATAAAACCCTAGTTACACCTAAAAAAAACTGACCCAAAAATTATTTTCAGACGACTTACAAAAGTAGCTATTGTTTATATATATATATTGGAATAATGCATGCCCCGTGCGTAGCTTTGGAGTCACCCCCTGCCATTCCATTCTGCCGCTGGTGAAGCTAGCGGACCCTGCAACAACGCGAAACGCAAAGCAAGTTTAATCATCCTGTTACAGCTAGCTAGAGGCCTAGATACCCAAACAGTTGGTCTTGATCTCTATAGCTGTACGTACATGGTACGTGTCCCTGCATGCATGCAGCAGGATCGCAGGCACTATTACCACAGCTGCGACTCGCATCATTTGCTGGGCCGACGATCAATCATGCATGCATGCACTGCACGCCAACCGATGACCAGAAGAAGGAAAAATAAAGCTAAAACAACAGTTGGTTGGCGTGTCTTAAAAGCCGACTACAGGGAAGAATCTTCAGATCACTGCACGCAAACACCATCGGCCCATGGAACGCACAGCCAGCCCTTCCCTGGGTCGGTCTGGGCCCGGCCGCACGCACGTGGTCTCTACGCCGCGCTTGGCGCGAGATACTGCCTACGTACGGGCGGCAGCGAGGGATGGAGGCGCCGATCTCGCGCTGTGCATCCGCCATGGGCGCAAGCTCTGCGTGTGCATGCACTGGCCCCGTACCGGCCAGCATGGCCCCGCGCGCACGGCCGCGCCCATGCGTGATCGGCGCCATGGATGGACCCCGGCCGGCGGCGGGCTGCTCCGCCCGTCGTCGTCTAACAGGCGACGGCGATGGCAAAGCGAATGGCCATGCATGGTCCCTGGACATGTGCTTTTGGGTGCCGCGGGCGGGCCTACGTACGGCAGAACATGCAGGCGATGCATGGCAAGGATGGACCGTGGGGCTGGCCGGCCGGCAGCGCGCCTCGGGCCAATGCTGCGGCAGCACGTCGGCGGCGACCTAGCCAGGTGGGGCGGCCGTGATTTTGTTGATTGTTACTGGTACGTAGCTTGTTGGATTTTGTGTGCCACGGAGAGGTACCTGGTACCAAGCCTGCTTGGGAAGATACATGCATGCATGTTTTACCACCCGACCAGAGTGCACGTACCGCACTTGTGATTTTGTTTGAGACATGCAACAAGAGAATGGATCGGAACGCGCAACTTGTTCAGATAGAACCTGACCGCTGTGTTAATTACTCCCTCCGTTCCAAAATAGATGACTCAACTTTGTACTAACTTTAATACAAAGTTGGGTCATCTATTTTGGAACAGAGGGAGTACCTGATAGCCAAAAGCACAAAACGAGTAATCACACAATAAGCGAGGACGTCTATCCTTCAAGAAGGTGTTGCGGAAAAAGTCAACCTAGTAGTAGTTGTTAAATTAATATCTTGTAATGGTTGTGTCATGCTCCCTCCTTTCTGGTTTAAAGGGTTAATCTAAAAAGAATCAGATTTCTATTATATTTAGCTCACTATGAATCCAATGGAGTTAAAGTGCTTTGAGTCTCATCACACCACATTTAACTCATAGGGATAAGAGAAGGAGAATTAGTGGTCATGCATGCATATTTTTTTACATGCACCATGCAAGTCCAATGAGACAGAGGGTGCTACACTTATTGCTTCGAATGCATGGGAAATATTTTATTGGACAATTTTGTATCCTCAAAACTCGTGTCATCAACTCGCAATCTATCTTGGTTGATGAGATTTCAGATTTCTACCCTCTAAACTGGAACGGAACTGTTGTGCGGACGATGTAGATCTGCACGACAGCTGCACAATAGGCAACCCAGCTGTTCGCTGCATTTTTTTGCACATGCATAGATAATGTGATGCATGCTGTCATGCAAGAATCGTGCACACAATGTTGTGTGTACTCCATTTGTTGACAACTTTGGCCTCGTTGCCTTGCATCAACTTCAATAGAAGTCCATTTGTTCACATCTTTGACCTTGTTGCCTTGCATCAAGTTCAATAAAAATATTGATGAAGAGATCTGGGGCTTCAACCTCCTCTAAAAAAATCAAACTATTACCGGGTACTTCCATCTAATATTTTCTAAGAGGCGCTATCGACCGGGGAGAGGAGGGAGGGGGGGGGGGGGGGCGATCTTGCATTTCTTCAGCAAGATCCAACTTTGTTGATTAATACTTTCCTTTTTACAGAGGGCCAAGATCGGAATTACAAGAAATTTACATTGTGGAATTTTATTAAAAAATAAAAACACCTTATATAAAGGAACGGAGGGAGTGTAACAAATTAAACCATATCTAAGAAACCAAAATAACTAAAGGATGACAACAAACCATGATAAAATTGAAAGTTTTTTTCTATGAAGATCGTTTGAGGTTGCCACCTCCACACGCTCATGGTAACGAAAGCCTTTCGACAGAAAAATTGCGGGAGCCAGAGTTTTGGTGCGTGTAAAGAAGAGCCTGCATGTTTGTTGGTCCATGAGTGTGTGGGCCGGGCGGCCGGGCCGGGTGGCTGATCGATCCATCCATCCACCACTTATGAGCCGAATCCGGCCGCGGGGCAAGGCGACGCGCCCATCCCGGCCACCCTCAACGGCAAGTAAGCAACCAAAAACCGTCCATATGTATGCAACCGCAGCGCCGCGGCCGGCGCGGTGTCGCAGGCCGCCGCAGACGGCAGTCGGCAGTCGTGGACGGCCGGATCGTACGTACGTACGTGGTCCGGCTCCGGCGGCCGTACGTACGGCGCAGGTGGGCACCACCGGCCACGTGCGGTGCTCCCTCTCCCAGCCCGCCTCGCCGGCGGCCTGCCTGCCGGTGCATGATGCAGGCCGGGGCCACGTACGGGCGGTGGCCCGGTGGTCACGCGCGGCCGGCCGTTGCCCAACGACCGCCTCACCAAACCTACAATGAACCAAACTGACTCCACCACCGCCACGCTAGCCGGCCACATGGATGGTTTGGTTATTGCTACCACGCCCACTCCATCAGCAGCATTATCAGCCAATACCACCACTACATGGCTAGGCAGCTAATAAGGCAGGCCTAGCCTAGCTAGCAGTGGTAGGAACAGTACTGATCTCCACTCACCAGAGAGTGGAGACGGCATGAGTTTTCAGTGAAAAGACAAGGGCCGGCATCACAGAACGCCTTGACCATTTGCCAGGCGTGACACAGTGACAGACACCACATGCATGGAGGGAGATGGAGCGGCCAGGTCGTGCCCACGGGGTAGGCCGATGCCATTACCACCACCACCGGCAGCAGCAGAAGAGACTGAAGAAAGAGCAGGGATGGATCATCGGCCGGCACGGATGACGCCCAACAAAGCTAGGCTGATCTATGAAGCCTTTACTGCAATCTTGGCCCAGACAATCTGACGTATCCATCCAGCAAACTCAGCAAGCCACCCACAGTGGTTGTGGTCACATACCATGGAAGGAAGCAAGAAGCAGAATAAATATGCCAAGCTACGCATGGAGCGAATGGTTACAGATTTTCAGGTTCTACGCCCACTCCATCAGCGATTCAGCAGCGTTATCAGCCTACCTATGTCATTAGAGGATGAAGTATTAGATTAGTACCACCCGCAAAGAAAAAAGTATTAGATTAGTATCGTACTTACTAATTGTGATCATCTTAGTCATGCTCTGACGTTCATAAATTGTGACCATATTTATAATTCCTTATCAAACTTGTCCGGACCGAAATTATATTTATAATTTATATGGCCCCTGGTTGACATGCTTGACGTTTCAGTATAACTCAAACTTGAGAGAGGTTTACAGATTCTTTTGTGATTGCCCCATGTAACGCATCAACTTGCTTGACAACAGAGTAGTCAGAAAAACAATTCCACTACAGAAAACGAAAGATATTTCGATAGGTCAAGCAAAAATGACATTGGCATAGTATTTTGTTTTGTATACAGCAGATAAGAAGTACTGGATAAATTTTGTGTATACAATAGCGTGTTCAAATATAAAGCAACATGTCTAAAAAGATGCAGAAAATCTAACTGCACAAATGTGAGGTTATCATTTACTAGTTGTCTATATATAAGACTGAGTGAACAGAGTTCTTGGAGAAGTTTCAGAAACAACAGAGAGCCTGCTTACAGCTGAAACTTCACAAGAATCAGGTCATTTCCCTCAGCGTTATAACTGTTTGACGCATCTGAAGAGGGCGAAAAAATCAGGCATCCATGGCTCTGCCTTATCCCCTCATTGCTTCGACAGCGTAGATTCGACGATAAGTTAATTCAGATGCTTCAAGTTGTGCTCGCCTCAACTGTTCATCAGTGCCTTCAGCTTGGACTCACTTCTCCTCCGTAGGCAGCGAAACAAGAAGATGAAGAGCCAGAACAAGCTCCGCTATGTAACCTTCGGTCGTCTCCTTGTCGGCGTAGTACAGCGTCTCTACCTTGCTCACTTTGGCATCTGCATGAGCGAGCATGGAACCGACACTGACATGATTCTCTTGTTCGAACCAGTTTGTTTCGTCAACATTGACACCCTCCATCCTGTAAAAGAGATTTGATTCATGAGACATCAGGGACAGCCTGACAGAACATTGCAGCTTATACATCTGTTGCATGAGCAAACGCAGAAACGAGACGAGTGGTCGTACGTTACGTACCCTTTCATCGCCCATTCTTGAAGGCAAAGCCTGATGCATCAAGAAGGCAACCAGGTGAGCCGTGAACATATATACAATTAAGAACAATTTTCCAACATCTATAGCTTTCTGTGCAATATTGTTAAAAGTAATGTACTTCAACTCTTTAAGTAGTGGTGTTCCGTTAACTGGAAAAGTTGTATGAAGTACCTGGTGGATTCTGCAGCTGGCACAAGCCACCGCAATACCCTGTTCATTTCAGCTCTCACCTCTGCTACCGTCATGGTCTACAAGATGCAGATGCAGCCAAGATGACAAGGGGTGGATTCCCTATTCATATGTAATGTTTGCTGAAAAGAGTTGGCCACCTACCTGCTTTTCTCCGAGGGGAAAACGCCGCCGCAGTTGGGTATGCAGGACTGGTTTGATCCGAGGAGGCAGTGCTTGGTATAAAGCCACCCGAGCATTTTGAGGAACCGCTGGTGATGCCAATGCCTGGCAATGGGATATGTATATATGTCATTAGAGCATAACAAGAGTCAACGAAATTTCTAATGCGGTTTTTTTTGCTTCATTGTTGTAATGTTGGTCATGTGTGTTTTGTCCTCTGCTTTACTCTTGTCTGAATTTTCTGCTGTAAGGAGCTAAGGATCCTTAATTTTGAACTTTAAGCGGGTATGTGTGTTTTGGTATGTCTATATAACTTGATGTCAAGTATGTGAAAAGGGAGACATACCAAAGCTTTTAGCTGGATTGAAGAAGCACTAATCATAAGTCATCGTCCTCAATTCCTCATGCGTTATTACATCTTCCATACTCTTCGACCAGAGCGATTTCCTTTTCAAGACCTTCACCGCACCCCTTTGGCTCTTGATAGCATCAATTTGTTTCTTAACAGGAATAGCTGCCACATCTGCATATGGTTACCGTGTAATTAGAAAGGAGAGGAGACTCATCGAATGCCAGTGACAAAATGGTTTGTCGTACAATGAGTGTGCTCAAGTCTGTCCAGTGCTAGCATTTCTTGGCGCAGAACCTGAACACATGGAAAAGTGAAAACGGGATTTCAGTGTTTTGTCTGCTGAAAACATCTCTACAAGGATGTAAGCGCGCAAAGAAAAGACATAGCTGGCTTGTCAGGTGAAAACAGCTCTGCGACCATGGTTTAGAAATTTCTCTCTCAAGAAGAAATACTGACCCATGTATTTTGTGCCAATTTTATCAGATACTGCAAACTGGGAGGTGCTTCTTCACTGGAGTTGTTCTTAGATGGCAGTGCAGAACCACATCTGTTCATTGACAAGAACAGTGTATGTTATGTACACAGAACAAAAAAAGATGAGGCATGGTGAAGACATGGACTCCGAAGTGAATTAAGTGGTAACGGCGATAAGTTTTACCTGCAGATACTGAGATTGTGCCATTGAGGGCCTTCACACAGATCTCCAAGCCGGGCAACCTCTATACAAAGTAGTCTCAACTCTTCTCTGCATAATTCCAATAAAGAGGATGCATGTAAGACTTTTCTTAAATAAACTGCTAAACAGACAGGCCCAGAAAATCATGTTACCGTATATCATCTTCAACGAGAATGGACAGCAGACTGTAATCTTCAGAAATAAGACAGCGGACACCTTCAGACCTAAGCACGCCCTCTTTCAGGTGCCTTATTCTTTGCTTGGAGAGGGATTTTATGAGACTGGAGGCCCTGGCAATTGTGTTGGCAACCTCAAAAGCTTGGATCGATACCCTTCTTCCTTTGGGAGCAGAGCGGAAAACGGTGCTCATGTTTGCGGAACCTGGGACGAATGCTCTACTGTCGAATTTTGCTTCTGGTTCCTGTAAGATTAGAGGAAGCAATGTACTCACAAACACCTGTGTTTGAGGCTAGTAATTAGCACGCAATACTCGATTAGTGAACTAAGAAGACATCTTAAAGGGGCATTGTTGTGAGAAGGCTACAGCTCTGCCACTCACAATGACCGGCAGTCTTCCACTCACAATGGACATCCACTAAAACTTTAGAGGGAGTCGGAAATGGTATTGACTTTGACCGGCAGTCTTGCACTCCTCTTCCTTTTGTTTCCCAGGTTTCTAAAAGCTGTGAAATCTTTCATGGATGTAAGCCGTGCCAAATAAGGCGTGCCGCAAAAACTCACAACAAAACATGACTTCTTGTGACCCGTATGGAAACGACATAACTATATCATGGGCATGGTACTTGGTACTCCCTCCGTACAGAAATACTTGTCATCAAAATGGATAAAAGGGGATGTATCTAGATGTATTTTAGTTCTAGATACATCTCTTTTTATCCATTTTAATGACAAGTATTTTCGGACTGAGGAAGTACTTGACACAGCTGGCCATATATTTCCCTTTAGTTTTTGCAACTGCCCATGATAGAGCATTATTTACATCCATGAAACATTTCACATTTTTGGGGAAAAAAACAAAAAACAAGACAGTATATGGGTTGCACGGGCCCCTATGGGCTTTGCTTGCAATGATGCACAGGTACAGTACTGAACGAGGGTTCGATTAGCACCAGTTTTAGACAGGTCGATTCAGACAACAATTAGCATACAATCGTAGCTATGCGCTAACGGATGTCACAGCGATACGCGTCAATGATGCCTGGGCTCCGAACATTGGTCTCTCCCTCCACCTTGGTCTGGGCTCTATGATACCTGAAGTTCATATGGAAGGAAGGACTGGATGAGTAAGCAGTACTGCAGTAATGTTTTATAACAGAAGATTGCAATCATGGTGCAGGATTCACCTGAAGAACTGGAAGGTAGAGCTTGAACTCAGGCGGGAGCTCCTCCTCTTTTCATCCGTTAGGAGAGATTCAACTGAATGCTGTTCCAGACGCCATGAAGCTTCAACGGCATTGTGCATATATATGGCTTCACCCTTTGTGACAGACTGAACAAAGAATGCATGTTACCACAAGTTCATACTCTACACAGTGGTTGCACGAGCAAAGGGGAAAAATATAGCAAAGCTGAAAATAATAGCTCTAGGTTCACTGAGAAACAGCTTAAGAGTCATCATTTGTATATGTCACCACACCATGCCAACACTGGTCAGAAAAAGAAGCGATGTTGGATAAAAGTGCTATTGGCTTTCAGCTCAAAGTAACAGTGTAAGTGTGTAACAGCTAACAGCTTTGTCTTTCTCATTATGTCTTTACTTCTCCCTCATCTTTACACAGTTCAGAACTTACACACATGATTGTACTATCACTTGTGCTAGTTCCTTAGCTACAGAGTGTCAGAGTCTATATTCTCCACAGCGCCTACTACTCTTTTATTCTGATGAAACAAGGGATATATAACCTAGCACTGTGGGGTTATTTTCGATTAGATAAACAAGGACAGTGCAGATATATAGGCTAGCTGTGTGGGGTTGTTGTGCACAAAATAAAAATACCCAAATTACATGGATGAATCATCAAGTAAAAATACACTTTTGTTAAGTCCGTGTTTCATCAGATGTAGAACAATTTCAATTGTTTGTTTTAGGACAAGTACGACCAAAAAGTCACAAGTCAGGATTCTCACAAAAAAGGGTGAAAATTAGAGAAAAGCTTGGCAAGTGTAGTCACTTGCACAGCTACTAATAGAAAAATCTGCCAACTAACACAAAAAAGGTTTTGTTTTATTTTTGAGCATATATTTTTAAATTTTAAATACATTTTTAGAACAGATCCTTACAAATTCAAAGCATGTTGTTGTGTGTCATGAATTAGTTGTTCAACTCTAGTTGAAAGAGAGAAAACATAGACCATAGATACGCAAGAGAACTAGAGAGCGGCCACCTTCCTATACATACAGTATACCTAGTACTAGTAGGCAATCCTTTGCAAAGAGTGTTTTGATTGGCCTCTTAATACATAAACGAAGCAGACACACACACACAAATAAAAAAAGACATAGAGTACACATTACACTTGTATGCTCCATTGATTGGTTATTTAGCTCTGAGAAACGCCTGTCTCTTATGCAGTTTCCACTCCCCTATAGGTACGATAAACATGAGCTACATTTGCTTTCACGAGTTCGTACAAGATTCCTCAATCCCGGGCCAATCCAACAAGTGATAATAGGCAGGAAACACTAACAAGCAGGGTGCAGAAAAGATCACAGGAAAAAGTATGACTACACAGAGGTTTTCATTTTCCAGGATTTGTAAAAAAAGGCTATTGGCTTTCAGAAAAAGAAGCGATGTTGGATAAAAGTGCTATTGGCTTTCAGTTCAAAATAACAGTGTAACAGCTAACAGCTTTGTCTTTCTCACTATGTGTTAACTTCTCCCTCATCCTTAGCTACAGCGTGCATATTCTCCTAGCATATCTCTACTCCTACGAAAATGCGAGTTGGTGATGATGGTGTGCCTGCCTTCATGCCATCTGCACCGTCTGATTTGGAACGTAAGGCTGAGATGGGTTGTCCCCGATCCACTCGTACTTCTGCAAAGACATCCCATGCAGACATCTGAACTCCACATCACACCACGCGAGGTTCTCCTTTCTCCTTCTCTCGCGAATGAACCCGAGCGTTTGAGAACCACTCCCAGATTCCTTGTGGACGGTCCCTCCCCACTCTTCCCCGGAGACCGCCGGAGTTGGGCAAGAGTCCCTCCCCTTTGTAGCTGTAGTTGTATTTAGGGTCTTAATGAATCAGATTTGACTTCGAGCTTTTGCCGGTATCTCTCCTTTTAGATCTGGCTGGAAAGGCCACCGGAGACGGCAACGATAGCAGTGTTTGCTACACTTTTGAGCTGGCTCTGGTTGTCAACTTCCAACAAGTGTCCCTTCTTCCGTGCTACCAATGGAGGCTACTAGTGGCAGGACGCCATGAGTATGCTTGGGCGTATCAGGCTCTGCCGACGAGCTACTTGCTCCCGGCGCTGCCAATGCCAAACTGCCCATAGAGGATGAGTGGTATATTTGTGCTTGACCTTTTCCAGTTTGCTTAATGTTCGATTAGGTGCCTATTTCAGAAGATAATCCCTTCCTTGTCTCTGATTTTGATTTTGTTTTTTCTTGAGGATTTCAGGATAGAAGGGCACTTCGCAACAGGGTTACGACGAGCAAGGTGGCTACTGTGTCTATTCTTATATAGTTTGTTTCAGAGAACTCAAACTAACATCTGTCAACTGTCAATTTGAAGAGAATTTGGTCATGGAACAGTCTTTGGTGAAGACTGATCTAGAACTGGCAATATGTTTATAAGCGTTGTGCAAAATTTTGGTGATCTGACTGAGCAGGTCGGTTTTGAAATATAGCCAAAAATCATGTCAATGTGCCACTACTGTTTTGCACAAAATTCTGTTCTATTTGGGTGGTGCCAAACTACCAACAGAAGACAAGCTGTCTTCTGGAGTTCTGGTAGACCAATGCCAAAATTGCATAGTTGTATGTTATTTAGGGTCTCTATTGCATATGACTTGGAGTTGTCTCTGTTGACATCACGTGGTAATGAAATTTACAACATCATTCCTGCCATATTCAGTTTAATCAAGCAGTATACCCTTTGATTCCCTACTCGTAAGGTGGTATAAATAATCAAACCAGGGTTCAAAGCATCAGTTTCTACTATGTGAAATGCAGTTTCAACTCTAAGGCTCTCTGGCCTCGCTTTGGCCTTTCTACTTCTACTATACATAATTTTGGAGGGCATCAATAATTAAATCCAAGAAGTTTACCCATACACTTCTATTTGCCATGTCTTGCTCATTTTTTATTCAGATTTACTTCACTTATAATTAGATAGTACGTAGTAAGTTATACTAATTCTGGAGTGTTCCTCCCTTTTCTTTTGGCGAAAGAAAGTGTTCCTAATTTTTGAGCAAGTCCGAATTCTGAATAATTGTTTTTTGTCCTGCTGCGTGAACCAGGAACTTTTGGACTTTGGAACAATTCTCTACTACACTGCTACTATGAAAATATTAACAGCATGTAGATTTGCTTCAGTGTCAGTTGTTGTTATGAGTTTCAACTCATCTCAGCATGGTCTTAACGTATGACTGTCTTCATAGCCCTCAAAGAAGAAAAATCCTATAAGTTTAGCACAACTGATGCTGTTTCATTTGACGATCAGTTTTATTAAGCATAAAAACATTCATGTGACATCTTTCATTTGTAATGCAATGAGCAATAAAGACTTGTAGATTGTGTACCACTCTACTTGTGAAATTCTTGGCATTTTGGTTGTCTTTTGGGTCTATTTACTTCACACAAAGTTTAGCATTTTTAAACTCTTGAATGCTTGTAACCTAATGATCTACTTATAGTGTGCTTATGACAAGGTCTGAATGCTTCTAAACTTATTGAACTAAAGGGTCCTGATGATTACAATTTATCAATGTTTATAGAGTATATTCCAATGCATCTCATCCTGATATGTTTTGTTAAATAGAACAATATTTCAGCAAAGGACATGTCCTTTTTTTTTGTATTTCACAAGTACGTAATTACCATATAAACTGAAAATTGCTACATTGATAGCATACATACTGCATTTTTTTAGCCCAAATTCTAAAAAGTGCAGCTGCACTTTTTAGACGTCCCGAGCACACAGGCCTGCGAGCCGTTGGATGCGCGATCACGGTCCCCAGGTGTGCCGCTGTAGGAGGAAATCGTCCGTGCTAATTCAACCGCCGAAGCGGCAGCCAGTGTAAAATAAAAGCTTCGCTATTTCTTCCCAGAAAAAACACCTAGCCCGATCCCCTTTTCCTTGTCGAGCAGAGGAGCGCCGGCGTCGATTCCCGGGTGGTCGAGGGGGAGGCGGTAGATTGGAGGAGCCCGATCCTCTTCATCCTCTCTCTCGCGACCCGATCCTCACCAACTCCTCCTCCCGGCGACGCACCCCGCCTCCTCCAATCGGCGAAATGCCCCCTCCCACTCGCCGGAGAGCGCCGTTGCGCCTCCGCAGCCATCGGATGCCAACAGCCCCTCCCCCCGCCACCGCATCTCCACAGCCGCCGCACGCCACCGACCCCTCCGGATCGCCGCATCGCCAGGATCTCAGCAGCCTGCCGGATGCAGCCGCTGCGCTCGGATCCCCGCGGCCTCCTGGATCCCATCGCCGTCGGGTCTCCCGCTCCAACGCCGGGCCGACCCATATCCATGACGAAGGCGAGCGCGCACTGCCTCCATGCTCCTCATTCAGGGCCGTTGGCCCTGACACCATCACAGCGGGCCTCTTCCTCTCCAGCAGCTCGCTGCCGACCGCATCTAGGACGGCCTCGACCTCCTGCTGCTAGCTGCAGGTGCACCTCTGTATCCCTACTGCTATCTCCTTCTGCACCATACAACTACCCTAGCTCCGATGTCTGAACTTCTACACCTGACCGTGTACAGGTGCTGGCTATAGCTTGGACTGGAGCAGGAAAATTGCATCAAGGTAGAAGGTGGATGATGGTGTTTGTGCCTTTTCTCTTGAATTGTTGCTGGTGATGGCTGCAATTTGAAGACGTCGGTTTTTTCTCTCTTTTCATATTCTGCAATTGTGCTTCCCCTATGCGTGATGATTCTATTGCTTGGTGCATTGTGGTTTGGGTTGTTTTACTGCTTGACATTGATCTGTGTGAGCCTGTGACAGTTGGAGAGATGATAGTAGCAAGTACAAACTCTCTTGAATGGTTAGTTGATAGTATAGTGGTAACTGTACTATGATCATATAATAAAGCAGAAAAAATTCAAGATTTATATTGAGCTATTGGACTCATTTCTTCTATTAGACTTGCTGAAACTTGCATGATGTTTTGATAAGTAGATGCCTCATTTCTGCTATTGGACTTGCTCAATGGGTCGACACTCGACAGGCAATTTGTATCCCCTATCTTATTTCTTCGGCAAGTTGGCTGCAGAATCTATGGGAATTGTCTACAAACCTAGTATGAGTTGCTACCTTTTAATCTTTTTTTCTAAACAAAACCTGGATTGCCTGGATATAGTATGCAATTTGCTTAGATTAGAGCACAACTTGCCTACAACAACTAAAACATTTGCCCAGGGGACACAACACAACTTGATGTTCCACACAATATAGGTCCACTTTTTTTGCCTAAAACTTGTAGGCAAATTGCCTACAAACCAAGTAGTAGGTGCTCCTGACTTCCACTACTTTTTTTCTACGGCTAGCAAACCAATGAGTTGGCTGCAAAAACTATGGAAATTGCCTACAAACCCAATACGAATTGCTACCTTTCAATCCTCTTTTTCTAAACAAAGCTTAGAGTTGCCTGGATATGCTATGCAATTTTCTTAGATCAGAGCACAACTTTCCTTCAACCACTGGTGCATTGACACAACACAACTTGATGTTCTACACAATATAAGTCCACATTTTTTTCTCGCAACATGTCAAATTGCCTATGAACCAAGTAGTAGATTCTCCCGACTTCCATTATTTATTTTTTCTTTGGTATTCAAGCTAATGAATTGGCTACAAAATTTATGGAAATTTCCTACAAACCCAGTGCAAGTTTATAGTGGCTACTTATAGTAGTTGCTCCTGACTTAGCGTTTTTCACTTGGAGCAGAGGGCAAATATAGAGGCTACTTATTGTATTACGTACAGTACTACACATGAACGGATACTTGTAGTTGTATAACACAAACCAATCTGCACAAGAGACGCATACCCCCTTCCTCACTTTAACCTGAAAGCTTGGCCGTGCCCCACCTTTGTATTTGCTTCGATCCTGCAGCACTACCACAGAGGTCTAGAGGCCTACAACGGCTACAAAGATCCCTCATGCGGACTAGAAGCATAAAAAATTGTTGCTATGCTAATCTATGACATCCCCTGGCAGGGAGAAGAAGATGAACATGAGAGAGAGAGAGAGGGAGGGAGAGGGAGAGGGAGAGGGAGAGGGAGGGATGGGGGGAGGGAGGGAGAGAAGAAGATGAACATGAGAGAGGGAGGGAGGGAAGAAGATGAACATGAGAGAGAGAGAGAAGATGAACATGAGAGAGAGAGAGAAGATGTAGTGGCATTCATGATTCTGAGTCATTTGTATGGTTGCTACTACTTGTACTGCAATGACTATCATATCCTATCATATTTGAATATTTGACTAGTAATACCTGCTCTTGCTGGAGCAAACAAAACCCCTAATCACCTAAGTGTTGTAAATATTCTTGCCTAAAAAAATTGTTTGTTTTGCTTGAAGGGCCTCACTAAATTCTCAAATGATGTCAAAGCAACATTTTCGAGGTTTTGTGCACACGCCCAAGCAAGAGGCTTCAACATACACTTCCAGGTAAGCTTTGCACAAAGCTATCCATTTTTTGTTTTGTTTTTTTGTTTCGGCAAAAAATAGGAGTTGTCTCAAACTTATATGCATTTTGCCTACATCCCAGCAGGACTTGCTTTTTTTATTTTCCATCTTTGCAAGCAATAAGCTTTGCCAGCCACTTCAAGGTGAATTTCACACATCCCCAGTAGCTTTTCAACTAGTTTTTTCTACCTCCCAAGTAGCTCGCTGTTAGTTTTTTTTTGTCCCAAAAAATTAAGGGAGTTGCCTGAAACTTATGTGCAAATTGCTACATCACAGGAATACTTCCTTCCTACGCCGCCCTTTTATTGCCAGCAAAAAGTTTTACCAGCAACTTCCAGGTAAAGTTCACAAAACCCCCAGAGCTTTTTCCAACATGTTCTTTATGAATTCCTAGTAGGTGCCTTTTTTGTTCGGCAAAAATGAGAGTTGCCTGAAACATAAATACAAATTGCGTACATTACAGGAAGACTTGCTTTTGATTTCCCCTTCTCTTTTTTGGCACCAAAGTAACAAGCTGGCTACATAAATAGGTTTTAACTCGCAAAATTTGCCTAGACCGCAAACACAACTTGCCAAGCAGAAAAAAGTGCAAAACACTATCCTACTGATGATTTTATTTTTTCAAAAACAAAAGTTGCCTGCAAGCATTAGGGAAATTGCCTACAACTCGGCACAACTTGTCTAACCAAAAAGCCACACAAGAGTATCATACAAATATAGAAAAAGTGTCTCACAACCATTTTACTAGGATTTTCGCTGATGTAGGCAAACTCTTTCTTTGCTAAATTCCTGCTTTTCCTGAACAATTAGAACTTTTTTCCTCAGAATTTTTGCTGCCCCTTTTACTGCTGAGTTGGGGAGGGGGGGGGGGGGGGATGGATCAAATTATTTTTAAGTTTTTCCAAACAACGAACCTATAACTTGTTGTTTTTCAATGTCCACATTTTTTTCAAAGGAACATTATGTTTTTTTGTCTGGCACTAGCAAGTCAGAGTGCATTACACAGTGCATTGCAGCTAGTGATGAGTACGACTTGCTTGAAATTTGGCTGTGACTTGCTAGTGCTAAGCATGTGACTTGCCTGCTCTGCATCTGTGATTTGCCTATTTTGCATTTTGTGATTTATCTGACACACAAACCTTTTCCCCCTCCCTTACTATGTTTTCCAAACAACAAACCTGTAACTTGTGTGTTTCAATGTCCACAGTATTCAAAAAACATTTTTTGCATGCTTCCTATAAAGGAACACAAGGTTTTTTCTACCCTCGCAAGTCAGAGTGCATTACAGAGATTTGCCTATTGGGGTTTACTGAACTTGCCCAAAATAACTGCCATAAGTTGTTGACGGTTTTTTGCTCTCGATAAATCAAACTGAAGAACCAACCTAATACAAGGACTCAAGGAGGGGTTGCATGCATAACATCCAAGTTGCATGCATAACACTGATGCCTTTTGTGTTTCCTTGTCGCAGGGATCAGGGCATAGTGGCACACCCCCAAGTTGTCCAGATAGAGAGGTGGCGCACGGAAGGTTCAAGTGCTGATGGTTGGGTGGATGGATCCTGCAGAAGATGGAGGAGGAAGGGGTTGATGGGGAAGAAAGGGTGGAGGAGGAGCGGGGAAGGGAGAAAAGTCTCCAGAGGTTTTGTGCCGTGTGTTCACACACACTGGGTTGCGTCGGTTACGATTGGGAGAAAAGGAAATCTGGCCATGTGCACGATCAGATCGTTTCTTTCCTTTTTTGACGCCAGCTGGCAACAAGAGAGGGTCCACTGCCTTATTTAGGGCGTGTGCCCTGGACCGCTAGCTAGCCAACGGTTGCTGGCTAGTCGCGTCCTTTTTTTAGATAGAACACAAGAATTGGCATAGTGTGATTACACCTTTGCTCACTGAACACTTGAATAACCGGAATCATCAAAGACCATGACTTCTGGTACAAACATGCCATATTCAAAACTACTTGTGCTTCATCTTTTTGAGAACAGTGCTACCTCTCTTTTTTTTGTGCGTGGGTTCCGTGGCAACACACGGGCGCCTAACTAGTTCTAATTAAACAAGGGATATAGGGAGCGGTGACCCGTCTTTTGAATACGACGCACAAAATAAAAAATAATCAAATTACACGGATAGCGAATTTTTTCAGGAATTTAAATTTCTTATTTTAATCTATCTTTTCTTTAGTTGCTTAGGAAGAAGAATTTGGAACCCCCCCCCCCCCTTTACCCCCTCTTTTGGCATTTTTCCTGGGAGGCTCCCCCCTATACTCCCCCTCCACCGCTGCCCGGCCATCCCCCTCCCTCCGCAGCTGGGCTCCGCCCGCCCCCTCCACCCCGCAGTCCGGGCATACCTCCCCCCTACCCCCCGCCCCCACTGTCCCCCGGGGCATAGTCCCCCCCCCTTTACCTGTGCCTCGGGCATACCTCCACCATCTACCTGCCCCCCCCCTCCCCCTGTAACCCTAGACCCACTACCCATTACCGTATCTATACCCTATACTCTATCTATCTTCTACTCTACTACTACTTGCTGATAGCCTGGCTGAGGGAAACACTTTTAAATCGGTGCAAAGTCTTGTAGATCGGCGATGTGGGACTAAACAGATGCAGCAGTATCCGTCGACTTACCCGTAACAGAGCCGACTGGCGTCCCCTGCCGCTCCGGCGCGCGCTCCCTTCGGCCCTTCGCTTCCGCACGGACGTGCCGACGCGCAACCCTAATGCTCCTCCTTCTCCTCCTCCTCCTCCTCCTCCTCCTCTCATGGTGGCCGCCTCCCCTGCTCACCGACGTCGATGGTTGCGCGACGAGGTTGGGCGGGAGGTGGAGAAACCGGCCCCATGTCCGTGGAGAGCCACGGCAGCGGACGGGGTGCACTCCAACGAGGGATTTGGGGGCGATGCAGATCGATGGCTGGCACAGCGAGGGAGAGGAGGAGAAGGAGGGATTGGATGATTTGCCCTGTGATTGTCTCAATGACAGTGGCCCCGGGCCCCACCCGATAGCCTCTTAGGGGGGGGGCAAATGATCTTATGGAGAAGTAAAGTGGGGCAAAAGATCCAATTTCTCGGAGAAGAAGGGGCTCGACCTCGAGAGTGTCCGTACAGCAGCGTACCGAGCGTATCTCTCCTATGCAGCCGCGCAGGTGGGCCACGGAGATGCTGGCCCAGGCCCTATCGAAAATCGGCATTCCATGTATTCTGTATCCTTTTTGTTTTTGATGAATTGAAGCTTTCTCAAAAAAAAAAACACCTCCTGTATCTACTGTTGGAGTGTTGACTGCTTCGATTTCCAGCACCTCCGAGGGCCTACGGTTCATAGCTCTTCACCATTTATTTTGTGGGCCATCAGCCGTTCCAGTGAGTTGTGCCCCATTCAATATTCATGTTGAGTAAAGAGTATTTATTTATCTTTGTTATAATATCTTGTTGAGGTCCGAATCAACATGATCATGGCGTCCTCGTAGGTGCAGTAAACTGAGGGTGGCCATGCTATATTATCGATGCATTTGGACCGGCAGCTACAGCAGTGGAGGGGGTTCAATTAGCAACAGTTCTACACAGGTTATCCATACAACAATTAGCGTACATCCAGATACATCCATTAAGCATTCTGATACTTTACGCATAGTTTACACGCTGACGGACGTCGAGGTGACATGCGTCGATAGTCGCCTTGGCTCCTGGGGAGGTCATGACTCCCAACCATCCATCTTGGTCTGAGCTCTATGATTTCTGAAGCTCATGTAAAAGGAAGGAATGTATGAGCAAGTAGTGGTGTTCTATAACAGAAGGGTGCAGACATTGCACAGTACTCACCTGAATTGGAAGGTAGAGCTTGAACTCCGCCGGCAGCTCCTCCTCCGAGTAGAGGCGGTCGGCGAAGTAGACCCTGCGGAGCCGGCAGTTTGCGTGGACTTGCACTCGCAGCGTCTCGACATAGTTTGTGCCATAGGCTCTTTTTGTCAGGTCGGTGAGATTCAGCTGGATGTTGTTCCAGCCATCATCAAGCTTCAACGGCATCGTGCAGATGTATGGCTTTACCCTTGTGACGGACTGCACAAAGAATGTATGTCACTACAAGTTAGTATACGGTGGTTGCATGAACAAAACGTAGACACCCGTGACCTATGCGATTTCAAATTTAAAATAAACATTGCTAAAAATCAGGCATGCCTGGAAGACATAAATCTACATTGGAAAAGAAACCACATCAAACACCACACACTTTCTAGCACGAATCAAGCACATCACAATACAAATTGTCACAACCATATCATACACAGAAGTTAAAATTAACAAAAATGCATATACACATCTGAGTTCGTCTGAGTATGAACTTCAGAAAGGGGCAATTGGAGATTAGCATTAACAGAAGAGAACTATAATGAACTGAGGTTTATCTGAGTATGAAGCTGACGAGTTCAAGTGGGAGCGTAAATTATCTTTCTTGATTCCAAGGGCAAAATTGAGATAAACAACTTCTGCACGGGTTGATGCCATATTGGCATTGCTCAAAGAAATAATCTAGTTTGCAAAGTTAGCAGAAATCATACTACTTCAAGGTATGCATGAGAATATTGTAGGTAGCAGTTATTAATACCAATATGATGAAAGCTCAACCAATGGATTTAACAGTAAAATGCACTTGATAACGCTTAAATTAACAGATATAAATCAAAAGAACATGAGGAGAGGCACAGTGAAGGAACACTTACAAATCTAATTGATATATTGTAGGTAGCAGTTATTAATACTAATACAGTGAAAGCTCAACCAATGGATTTAACAGTAAAATGCATTTGATAACGATTAAATTGACAAATACAAATCAAAAGAACATGAGGAAAGGCACGGTGAAGGAACACTTCCAAATCTACTCCCTCTGTCTCACAATATAAGATGTTTTTGCAAGCTAACATACCTTGCAAAAGCGTCTCACATTGTGGGACGGAGGGAGTAATAGATAAGCAATAAGCAGTTAAGCACCGCACAGAATTTACTTCTAAATGGAACCATAGCTCTTACAGACTTGAAAATTTGATGCTCGGAATCGTCGGCGAACATTCTTGTCATCCAAAACTTGGACCTCAAATGTGAAGTATTTTTTAAGATTCTTCACAACAAGGGCAAGAAATGGAAGTTTAATTCCAAGAGTGGCAGCAGGGTCAGCTGGGCAAGTGATGTATGTTGATTGCACATTTGTTCCAACAATTTCAAGTACGTTAGACTTAATATCTTCATCCTGGGGTCTTTTAATGTGCCCATCAACAACTGCAAAGCAGACGAGGTATTAAGTAACTAAACCTGACTTTCATGCAGGACAAGCTAAGTAAAAGGCTGAAGCACATGTACATACATACTCGAAAGTAAGTCCACTGTCCTTAACTGCCCAATATAAACTATTAGAATTATGTTACCCATAGCTACTCCCACATCATTACCATAGTAATATATTAGGCTCAGGTCTCAAATAGGTTGTTAGCATGCAGAGAGGCAGAACAGTCCACCCTAAACACAATATTCATCAAAAGACTAACAGCTTGCAGAGTTAACTATACCAGACCTGCCTTCGCTGTAAGAAGCAAATAATGCTTTAGGTTGCCAGGGGAAAAGTATCTGCATTCTACAGCATAGGAGTAAAAAGTGAAATTTAGAGAACCCCAGGCATTACTGACTCACCTTCCTTGTCCCATATCTGCAACGGCTTGGTCCTGGCCAAATAACACAGAGAAAAACACAAGACATGAGGTATCCAGACTAAAGAAAAGAAAGCATTGTAACTAGTGAGACCAATACAAGGCCACCATGCTGCATACCCAAGGCTGTAGAGAATCGACAGAAACCCGGACTGGAATGTATTCTTAAACATTCTTTTTCCAAGCTTGTAAGTCCAGCTAAACTGCAAAACATAGCACAACAAATGAGTAAGCCTTTCGTGCCTGTGTCCTCGGTTACGGGATTAGGATGTACTAACAGCAGGCGTGCGGTTTTATAACAGGTTTGACACATGACTTTGATTCTGTTGATCACGGGGCACTCGTCAATTTGTCGAATTAACATGGCAGGCAGGCAGGCAGGCAGGCAGGCTAGTGTGTCACTCACGCATTGCCTATTTCCAATTGGCCAATAATAATCAAAGAAAGTAGGCCGAGGTCTACCTGAGCGGAGGCGAGCTGGAGGCCGAGGACGATCTGGACGGCGGCGATACGGGAGACCGGGGTGGACGGGTCCGGCGGCGGCGAGACGGGGTGGACGGGTCCGGCAGCGGCGACCTGCTGGTGAAGGAGCTCGGCAGATGTGGCTGGAGGATGCGGTGGGCGGAAGATGGCGCGGGCGGGGCGGGGCGGGGCTGCGGCGGGAAGGGAGGCGGGAGGTGGGAGGCGACGGCTGCGGCGGCGGGGATTGGGGGCGACGAGGTGAAACCCTACCCGCTTGGAGCTTGCCAAACGGGAGGAAGAGCGGCGACGCTTGGGCGGAGGGGAGAGACCGAGAGAACCGTGCGAGGAGCGGGGGGCTTGGACTGCGAGCAGGGCCCACCGCGTCCTGTGATTTTTACGAAGCGCCCCTTCTGATTCGCACATCTTACAATCCATAGAAGGGTCAAAAAGATATACCGTAACTGACAAGTGGGTCCCACCTGTAATAACGGCAAATAGAAGGGTTAAAATAAACAGAGTTGGCTTTCCTGTCACGTCGGCTCTGACGGGTGGGCCTCACCTGCCATAAACACGTTTAAATCGTCCAAATCGGTCACTAAGTAAAGGTGGTACTCCCTCCAATCCAAATAAGTGTCGTGGTTTTAGTTTACCACTACACCTTTTTTTTGGATTCGGACGGAGTATTTTTAGCAAAAGTTTAGCACTAAATTTGTACTCCCTCCGTTCCGAATTACTTGTCTTGAATTTGTGTAGATACGGATGTATCTAGACTCATTTTAGTGCTAGATACCTCTGTATCTAGACAAATCCAAAACAAGTAATTCGAAACGGAGGGAATATGTTTTAGTCACAAATTTGAAAGGGAACGGTACCCAAAATGTGATATATTCTTTTTATCAATTACTCCCGTGCAAGAGGACGCCTTACCCATCTGAGCAAGTTCGTGAGCTATGGAGTTGGAACGGGAGAAAAATATATCACATTCTCTTCTAATCTAGAAAAGGTGGTATATAATCTAGGAATCTGTTCCACAATTCCAGCTCGTCTATTTCAACATGCCTTGCATATAGATTTAAAAAGTACATACAAACAGGCTAGCGATAATCCATTTATTCAAGACATGCGCGGAATAATGTGTTATTGTGGGTAAAGGAAAACGACAAGAATATACGATGATACATTAGCACACTATACGGAGACATGCATGCATCATGGACGGTTTTCGGTTCAAGCATCACCAACTTATGGCATGTTCAACAACATTTAATGTTGAAGTTATTTAAAATAAGTATTTTAAACTTCCACTTTGAAAGATTAGACTAAAGCATTAAGTAGTAGCTTAATTTTGGGTAAAGGAAAACGACAAGAATATACGATGATACTTTGCAAGTCACCTTAAATTCAACCAGAATATTGTTTTTGAAGTCAAGTGATTTTATTATTTTTAGAACAATAGTAGCTTAATTTTGAGTTAAAATAAGTAGGATGTTTTTTTAGTATTTATAAGAGAATTCGTGTACTGCTGGCTGCTGCTGATTTACAAGGCGATCACTGATGGGATCGATGTACATATCTGTAGTTAATCTATATTAGCGCCCACACACACATGTACCTTGGGTGTTTCCTCATGGCACCGTACCTGGCGGAGATAGACTTGGACCGCGTTGAGGTAGAGCATCGTCGCCATCAAAGATAGATGGCAATAAGAGAGGTGAAATTACATATGTCTGGGAGAAAGACCTCCATTGTAGAGTGAAATCTTCTTTTGTTTTTCTCTGATCGTAAAAAACAGTGGGGAATGCTCACAATCACACAAAAGAGCAAAACCATATTGCATACCTGAGTGTCTGGATGTGACTACGAATTAACAAATCAGGGTGGGTGATCATGTAGGTCCTCGTTCACAAATCAGCATGCTGCGGAAAGCATAATGAGATATCCTGGAAGTAGGAAATATCCGACCAGCAGGGAGCAGTCATTATTTTGCTACTGGCCTTTGCACACATAACTGAAAGTGGGATCGGTATTACTTAAATGCTGAAAAGAATCTTCTGACAATAGCAGTCATCAAGGAAACATGAACAGTTTGTGCATAACTTGACTATTAGCCTTGGCACAAATCAATTAAAAGTGTGATTAGTAAGACAATTACATTATAAAAAACTCAAAGCTTTTACAAAATGATGGCAAAACTGCATACACAAAAGATAACTTTCATAACCAAATATACTATCTAATTGACTAAATTTCCTTTGCTTCCACGTCGTGGAAGTAGGGACGGACTTGTACGCATCTAGCCTGCAATCTGCACTTTGTGCAGCGCCATTGGCAGCAACACCGGAGCGAACCGCTTTGCGACTTCTCGTCGGCTCTCTTCTTCTATGTCCCAGCTCATGACGACTTGTAGAAGGAACGCTACATGCGTTTTCCACAACCTAGAATGAAAAATCTTGGTAGCAAAGGAAAATGTCGAGGAATGAGAAAGAGCAAATGTCTCTGTCTAAATAGCACAGTTAGTATTACAGCAAACAAACCTGCACCAACTGCCTTAACTGAACCTTGAAATCAAGACCTAGTTTAATCTGATCTGGCCAAAATAAGCAGTGAATTCATGGAACATATAGTCATTTTCTAAAAGGAAACATATAGTTAGATTGTCCACTCTAGATCAAAGACTGCAGTTTGAAGGGACTGTCCAATCTACATAAATCATGACCATGTTTTCTACATTTCCTAACTAAAACAACATTGTCTGAACATTGGCTTAGGCATACTGTAATACAAATTGCAAACTGCTGACAAGTGTTGACCTGTCGTTGGTTTTTGATGACCATATAAATTTACTTGGGTGAAAAGAAAATTTCAGTCATAGTGATAGCTCCAGCCAACAACCAAAAAAGTAGTCTCATTGGTTATAAACATCGAGCAGTCCAAAAAGTTGTCGGCTCCAGAGCAGTACGGAACATCATCATAATCAGATATATCCTGAGAATACTGAAAATGTACAGCCAGCAACATGAACAAAGATAACATGGCACACACTTAAATGATGGGGAAGAAACATGATGTGTTTCTTACAATGAAAAAAATAAGTTATCTCTTCAGTGGTGCAAACACATTATTGCCACAATGGGCATAGAAGTCGCTTTGCAGGCTAAAAGTACTACCTCCGTACCAAAATATAAGATATTTGGAAGGCCTGGTACGGAGGTAACACTATTTTTGTTGGTAATAGCACATAGAGAATAATATAGACAACTAAATGAAGTTAAAAATGGTATGTTTAATCATGTAATATCATGCATGTACACTAAAGAAAGGACAGTTGTCTTTGATAGAATTTCCAGTTCACCTGCACTGTGAAAGGACTGGAATCGCATATAAATGCCATTATCCAGTGAAGTAAGGTCTCAATGCCATTCTCCAGCATATGATTGATCACATCCTGGATGCTTTGCATCTACGGAAGAAGAAAATATGTCAACACAGAGCAAGATAAATAACATCTAAACGAAAGTAGTAGAGGATGCTTGGGCCGCTTTCAGATATGTTCTGTTCATTGTTTTTATCTTTGCAACCTGATGGATCTTTTGGATTAATTGAGAAGCCCACTTGTGATGCCACTGGTATTTAGATTCTGAAGAAACTGTGGATAGCAAACTTAAGTGTGTTTCCCTTGCTTTTAGTAGTCCTCTCATCACCACCTGACGGCTGTTCGATTGCGCATTGACGAAGGCATGTATGCAGTTTCTCAATCTGGCGAAATAGATAATTTAAGTAGGAATTTCTACCATGAATAACTACACAAAGTTTGCTCAGTTTCAGCAGCCGAGCAATGCCGGGTAGCCCATTCTCATCGCTGGAAACTATGGACATGAGAATATCTCCATGTTCATTTTCTCTATGGATGTAGTAACTAACCATCATTAGGTTACACGACAACCATGATTAGATGAAGTATGATATCCCCTTACGTGAAAGACAAAACCTTTATAAGTTGGAGTCTGGCTTGGACCTTATTTTCTTATTTATAATCTATTACTGTAACTTTTATAATGTAAAGCCTCTCTGTTTTGTCGTCCAAAAATTGGGAAGCAAGAAACAGAATTATCTCTGTACTGAAAAGAACTACAAAATCTAAAAGGATTTAGCTATTAGCGCTTGAAGTCGTCCAGGTAGACGACTATCAAGCATAATGCAGTATTCAGCAACCATCATTTCAAGGCGATTTACATACAATTGCATGTTCTACACGTTCGGAAGTAGTACCACTGTGCATGGAGCTCCCTGATGCAGCTGATATGGATGCATACCTGGAAAGAACACAAGGACAAAGTATACAGGGGATATTGCTTGACACCGGCTCATGTGCTTCACCAGCTAAGGGAAGACCTTGGGATTGGGCATGTCGTGCACTGTTCCAGAATCTTCATGATGCTAATGCTAGAACGGCCAATAGAACCTGATTGAGAAATCACCGTTTTCCTTCCTAGTCCTCTAGTGATGTTTGGTGGGGCAACCCATTGTTGCTGTAGGTACATTAGGTAAAGCCTGTACTCCTTTTTCTTCCATTATTATTCAGCTGCAGATGCAAATCATCTAATGGGTAAGATGTATTTTTTTCTTTGCCATACCAAAAAAGGATGTAGTTACTTACCATCCTACCATCATTCCGTTACACAACAATCCTGATTAGGAGAAGTATGATATCCCCTTCTGTGAAAGACAAAATATTTAGAAGTAGTAGTCCCACTTGGACCATATTTTCTTGTTAAAAATCTATTAGTTCTTAAAATGTAAAACTTCTTTATTTTTCACATCCAAGTATTGGGAAGCACCAAACAATATTATGTTTGTACCGAAGAAAGAAGAGCAAAACCTAAAAGGATTAAGTTATTGGTGCTTGAAGGTCGTCCAGGTAGATGACTATAATTGTAACATTCAGCAACCATCATTCCAAGGCGATTTACTTCGTACAATTCATCTACTACATATGTGTTGTGTTTCCACATCAATATCACCTTTATTTGTAACTGGCATATTTATAGGACAGGTTCTGTAATACATAAAAACTCTAGGTCTAATACTACATTTTAAATTGTGAAGCAAAATTCAAGATTATCAGGCTCAATGGAATCTCATATGTCAATGAGTTGCATCTAGTTGAACTGAACACACTTGCACACGGTTACAATATAATGACAATATGATAAAGAGCCGCAATTTTCCTTTCATATAAAGGAAAGGGGAATATATTACTGTCACAGTAAGATTGGATAGGATCAAAGTATAATTTCCGTTGAAAAGCTCACTCTGATAAAAAAAAAAGTGTACCAAATTGGGGAATTTTTAGGCAGTCAAATTTTTCTATGAAGTGGTACAGTAGAAAGAAGAAATTACCTAGGCAGAATCAAGCCGGCAGTTCGAAGAACATCACCTCGCCTCACAATAGGGTGGTGGCGATGTTCACCATTGGAACCAGGCGGATGGGTCCGACGGCAGATAGAGTGTGCCTAGAAGGAGTGGCTGGTGGCGAAGCCAGCGGTGTTGGGGAAACCAATGTCAAGGTGGAAGCAGCGGGGAGGAGTCCCGGAGGCGCCATGGTAGCAAGGTCGGGGAGCCGCCAATGGCCGCGACGTCGAGTGCCACCGGCGGTAGAAGGCCGCGGGTCCCCGGTAGTGGATGGGTGCGAGTGTGTTGGCACTTGGTGTAGGGGTAGGCGCGGCGGCGGGGTAGGAGGCGGCGGCGGACGGCTGTGAGGGGCGGGGCGGGGCTGGATGTCCAGATGAGATCGAGAGGAAGGCTGGGTTTGTTTTTCTATTCTATCACTCGTACCGCTCCAGGTTCAGTTAATATGAGGACTGCGAGCCGAATTACTAAATAGTACAGTGACCTTTGTGTAGAAAAGACGCGACGGTGAAAACGTGCTAACATCATGCTATTAGTACCACCTCGTTTATATTACGATTTTGTCTATACGAATCCTAAAAGTGTATTGCGACTGGGCGAAAGCGTATTGTGACGGTGAACCCACGAAATCAATCCGTGCTTTATTATTAAGGAAAGATTACTCCCGTGCAAGAGGACGCCTTACCCATCTGAGCAAGTTCGTGAGCTATTGAGTTCTTGTTTCTATGTACATCCTCTTACCCATCTGAGCAAGTGCATGAGCTACTGAGTTCTTGTTTCTATGTACATGTACTAACAGGTTGCTCACACCAAGATCGTAGCAGGCGTTTGGACTCATCCACCCGGTCTGCTACCGGGGACCTGCTACCAGGGACCGATTAAGGCCATGCTTGCGATGCAATCCAACTCTAGGATAGGAGGTTTCATGCTCAACTCCTGCGCCAATGTATTTTTGGCCCGTGCCTTTTCAAGCCCTTGATTTTCAACAAGGTTGCTGGGTAAGATGGAGATCCAAAGGAGACAACAAGCTCAGGTCACGGCGCACTACCACGACCCTATTTTTTTCAAGTACTTGGCTGTAATTTCATATTCTTAGGGTTAGTCCTATTTAATATATAGCCTTGGGCTTTTTTCGAAAAAATATATAGAGAAGATAGTCGCTTTCGTTGATTTCTTTGTGTATTATCGATGCGGATCTTTGGGGCATGAGGCCAATGCACCCGAATTGGAAAAGCAATTTTACAAAAAAGTCAAAAGGAGTCAAAAAGCTTTTGAAACTTGTAACCAACACAATCTAGCGTAATACTCGTATGAAAAGTTTCGCAGAGAAATGACTCTCGTGGTATCCTCAAGAAAAAAATTGCAAGTCCAAAAAATGTGAATAATAACTTTTATATTGTACAGGTTTTGTTTCTTATCGCTCAAAATACCATGGAAGTCATTTCTTTATGAAACTTTTCACACAAATATCACTCTAAGTCATGTTTGTTATAAAAAAGGTTTCATTTTTTTATACTCTTTTTGATATATTTTTTTGAAAGAATCTATTTCGGGTGCATTGGGACCTGAGACCCATTGGCTCTTCCCGGTGTACTATGTCACTAAAATGTGAGTGATTGGATGAGTAAGAAAACATTGAACAGAAGCGTTTTGGACTGGAGTAGACCATGGGGCAGGGATTTGAAATATTATGGAGAACGAGGAGAAGCGGGGCTAGTGATTTTGACGAGCAAGTGAAGAATTTCTTGTTGCATGGAATTCGGTCAAAGGAGTATGTATAACACGTTAGAGGATGATTTAAAAGGGTCCTGTTGAGGTTTGTAGTGTGTGTCTACCATCTGAGTTAGCACGTCATGGTTGTATGTTTTTGCAAAGTGACCACTCCTGTCAGGGATCGAGAAAGGTGCCGACTTAACTATTTGCATGTTGATGAACCAAAATGTTTCACTTATCTAGCTAAAGAAACAAATGTTTCGCTTATCAAATTGTGTGTGTGTTGGCGGGTTTGTTTGGTTAACCTTTTTTTTCACATTTCTGTGTTGAAATTAATGGGAAATAAAAAATTGGAAATTTTGTACGCCACATGCCAAGATCGTGTGCTTCTAGAAACAACAAAAGAAAAGTGTGCTTGAGAGGAAGAAGGGTGAAAGAGCCTTGCTGCAATCTGCAAGTTGCTGATCTTCCGAGCATGCAGCTTGTTCCTAGTCAAAGAGCCAGCCCATCTGTTTGGCATTCATATAGAAATACAAACCGGGTGAGAAACTTGGCAATGACAATGGCTACATAAGACACTACCGAACGCCTCTCTCGTTCGTCTTGGTAGAGATCGATGTGATGGATATATGTCCATATTATATCACACACTGCAACAATTCAATGAGATATTGGAGATAAACTAACCACGTCGACGATGATTCATTGCTTGGTCACCGTCGCGATGGGGCAGAGGGAGGTGCAGGAGATCAACTTGGTGGACAGGCTGATCGCTCGTATGGAGGCTCATGATTGATTGAATCTGCCTACTACCGACATCCAAACAGATTGTTGCTAGGGATTGGACAAAAGGAATATGTATAACACGCTACAGGAATGATTGGAAAGGTCGATTCCATTTTTGCAAATCTGCATAGCTGATTGAGGTGTAACGTGTGTCTATAGCGTGAGTCAGCAGGTAATGGTGACATGTGTTGGACTCCCTGACTGATTTTGGACAAAGTGACCACACATGCCAAAGTTTAGGGTGTCAAATTCAATACAAAATGGATCTCAAAAAGAAAAAATCAATCCAAAGTAACAGACTAAAACGTTGCCGCCACCAGTGATAGATTTTACTCAAATGTCTAAACACTTCTGCTTGAGTACACCCCTCTAAACACAAGAACGACGACACAGACTTCGAACAGGGCATGCACGCAGCCTTAACACCCCTGTCCTCCTTCCTGAACCTGGAAGCTGGGGGCAGCGGCCACGGTCGAGGGAGAACACCGGCGATCGGGGTAGTGCCTGCAGCCTGAGCACACGACGCAGACGGCGGAAGGACGACGGGTGCAGCAGCCGGAGATGCCGATGGAGTGGTGGCCGCCGCGGAGGCTCGGGCGAGCAGCATTGCCGGGCGAACCGAGAGACGGGGGGCCGCCGAGACTGCTTCGGCCCCGACGCCGGGCTCCCCTGTCCTTGCCGATGCCGCCTCGGATGTGTTGTTGTCGGCCTCTGTTGCTGTTGGGGAATGTAGTAATTTCAAAAAAATCCATACGCACACGCAAGATCATGGAGATGCATATCAACAAGAGGGAAGAGTGTTGTCCGCGTACCCTCGTAGACCGAAAGCGGAAGCTTTAGCACAACGCGGTTGATGTAGTCGTACGTCTTCATGATCCGACCGATCAAGTACCGAACGCACGACACCTCCGAGTTCTGCACACGTTCAACTCGATGACGTCCCTCGAACTCCGATCCAGCCGATTGTTGAGAGAGAGTTTCGTCAGCACGACGGCGTGGTGACGATGATGATGTTCTACCGACGCAGGGCTTCGCCTAAGCACTGCTACGATATGATCGAGGTGGATTATGGTGAAGGGGGGCAGCGCACATGGCTAAGAGATCAATTGTTGTCTCTTTGGGGTGCCCCCTGCCCCCGTATATAAAGGAGTGGAGGAGGGGGAGGGCCGGCCCTCTCTATGGCGCGCCCTAGGGGAGTCCTACTCCCACCGGGAGTAGGATTCCCCCTTTCCTAGTAGAACTAGGAGCCCTTCCAAGTAGTAGGAGTAGGAGGGAAGGAAAGGGAAGGGAAAAGGAGAAGGAAGGAAGGGGGCGCCCCCCCTCCCTAGTCCAATTCGGACCAGCCCATGGGGAGGGGTGCGTCCACCCTTTGAGGCCTTTCTCTCCTTTCCCGTATGGCCCATTAAGGCCCAATTCGAATTCCTGTAACTCCCCGATACTCCCGAAAATACCCGAATCACTCGGAACCTTTCCGATGTCCGAATATAGTCGTCCAATATATCAATCTTTACGTCTCGACCATTTTGAGACTCCTCGTCATGTCCCCGATCTCATCCGGCACTCCAAACTCCTTCGGTACATAAAAACACATAAACTCATAATATAACCGTCATCGAACTTTAAGCGTGCGGACCCTACGGGTTCGAGAACTATGTAGACACGACCGAGACACGTCTTCGGTCAATAACCAATAGCGGAACCTGGATGCTCATATTGGCTCCTACATATTCTACGGAGATCTTTATTGGTCAAACCGCATAACAACATACGTTGTTCTCTTTGTCATCGGTATGTTACTTGCCCGAGATTCGATCGTCGGTATCTCAATACCTAGTTTAATCTCGTTACCGGCAAGTCTCTTTACTCATTCTGTAATACATCATCCCGCAACTAACTCATTAGTAGCAATGCTTGCAAGGCTTAAGTGATGTGCATTACCGAGAGGGCCCAAAGATACCTCTTCGATATTCGGAGTGACAAATCCTAATCTTGAAATATGCCAACCCAACAAGTACCTTCGGAGACACCTGTAGAGCATCTTTATAATCACTCAGTTACGTTGTGACATTTGGTAGCACACAAAGTGTTCCTTTGGTAAACAGGAGTTGCATAATCTCATAGTCATAGGAACATGTATAAGTTATGAAAAAAGCAATAGCAGAATACTAAACGATCGTGTGCTAAGCTAACAGAATGGGTCAAGTCAATCACATCATTCTCCTAATGATGTGACCATGTTAATCAAATGACAACTCATGTTTATGGTTAGGAAACATAACCATCTTTGATCAACGAGCTAGTCAAATAGAGGCATACTAGTGACAATATGTTTGTCTATGTATTCACACATGCATTATGTTTCCGACTAATACAATTCTAGCATGAATAATAAAACATTTATCATGATATAAGGAAATAAATATTAACTTTATTATTGCCTCTAGGGCATATTTCCTTCAGTTGCCTCTGTCAATGGGGACGCCGTAGGCTGTGAAGAGGAAATGGTCATGACGCTGCCACCACGGGCCGTGTTGTGTGCCTCTGCTGCTGACGACGATGACGATGAAGATGACGAAGAGGAGTTGGCTCCCTAGACACCGCCGGCTGCCACCAAGGCCCTCGACTCTAGAGGGGTGTGCGTGGGGGCATGACGCAAACACAAATGAGAGTTGGCAGGAGGTGCTACCGCGGCGCGGCCCGTGTCGTCCGGCTTCGTTTCCTTCCTCGACAATGGCTCCTCGTCCCATCTCCGCTTGGCTTCGCGGTAGATGTTACAGATGCTTCGCTCATGGTCATCGCACGGCTGTTTGCAAAGAGCCGTTGCGGTGCTCCCGTTGTTTGGAGAACTGTCATCGTGCGTGTGGATGTTGCAACCCATGGCGTCCTCTAAGCTCACTGCCATGCCTTGATGTGTGGCGCATGTTGCAGCTCGACGTCGTGCATCGTCCTGCTCTTGCTTCATGTGAGGGTCCGTTTCATCGTTGGACTTGGGTGTCTGTCGTCTCTGGTACCGCTGGCTCACTAACCTTGTCGGAGCTGATGTTGCAGTCCGCTTTGACTGATCAGATTGTGTTGCTGCAAGGTTGTTTGGCGCGTGTTGGGAGCTTTTTAGAGCGAGCGGAGGCTGCTCTGAGTAGACTCTCCCTTGCGCCAGCTATGTTGCAGACCTCTCTGACGCCGCACTCTCCTTGTGCGGCCGGTGTTTTCTCCGTGGAGGATAGGAGGGTGGAGTTATATGGCTCCTTCTCCCCTCGTGTTGGAGACAATTCATCCTCGATGCCTACCTCCCATCCTATGTTGTCTTCCACTGAGGGCGAATCCATTGCCGTGCTTGTGGCTCCGGTACTGCAGGTCATGCCCGAGCTTAGGGAGCTATGTCTGAGTTTGTCAGTGGATCATATGAAGGTGGACACGTCGACGACCTCGAGCGAGGGACAAGATTCACCTTTGTCAAGTGAACAGCTGGAGGTTCCTATGGTTGATGATGCGAGAGGGAAGGCATCCGCGATGTCATGATGGATTGTGCTTGTTTTCTTGTGTTGTCGACATGGCCTTGGTATTTTGAGTCATCATTGCCATTTTCTCACCCTGGGTTCCGTTGCATTATAGAAGTGTTGAAGGTTATTCTTGTTGGGTGTTGGGAGCACTTGGCAGGTCATCTAAGTGGCCGTGGTGCTTCGTGTTGAGTGAGTTTGTCTGAATCAGTTTTCGCCCAGTTTTCCGTAAATTAATTGGGCAATTATTTTCTTCTTAATTAATCGATGGGGCAATTCTTTTGCCTCCGTTTAAAAAAAACACAAAAACGACTTAGATTAGCCCATACCTCTTCATAAGTAAGGGCACGATAGTCATATTTTATAAATCTTCACCTGTCATATACATTTTTTTAGAAACGCCCACCATATACGTATACGTTGTACATGAACGGGCGCGCCACCCTCCCGCGCTGGGCTGGTCCATTGAGCCCATTCATCCTTTTTTTTATTTCTGAAACTGCAAAAAAACTTGTTTTTTGGCATTATGGTCAATCTATTTGGTTAAACTACTTTTACATGTTCTCATGTTGAGATCAACCAAAAAAATAAAATGAAAACGTGTGATGCCAAGATCGTGTAGTGCTTCTAGGAACAAGAAAAGAAGGGCGTGTGCTTCGGGTGAGGGAGGGTAAAAGAGCCGGGCTGCAAGTTGAGTTCGATCACGCATGCATGCAGCCTGCTCCTATAGCTAGCCAAAGAGCCAACGCATCCGTTTGGCATGCCTCCCAAGTCCCAACACACAAAGTGAATGAGAGCTCTTCTAGTAATCCTGGCAACGAGCGGTTCCTACATAAATCCACACCATGCGCCGTTCTCGATCATCTTGGTAGAGATCCAGAAATGGATTGAACTACTTGGCATGTGTGTGTGTGTGTGTCTGATATGTCACACGCTCGCAGCAATTCTTTGAGATATTGGAGATAAACTAACAACAATGATGTGGACTGTTCACTCGGGTGTTGCAAGGATGGACCAGTCGCTCGCTACGCTAGCCACACTCGGTTGAGAGACTGATCCTCATGCCGAACGCCGAGTATTGATTGACCAATTGCTGGCTACGTCCACACTTTCCCTCTACAAGTGTTACAAAGAAAAGGTGTCTTTTGCCAGGCCGTGATGGTTTATCACCTCTTGGTTTGTACTAGCGGTTGGGGCGCCACCTGGTGACGCCTCGTGAGAGAAAGCTAAGCGGTGGTGGGAGGCGCTCCTTTCACTTTCTTGTTTACATTATCTATTGTTATTGCATCAGATTGAAAATATCAGGTGTATATTAAGCAACATTTAGCCGGGACAAAACCGGGATTTCAGATCACCAGGAACAAAATACAAAATTCATCACACACTTGATGGAACGAGTGACACATGCATCTTGGTGCTAATTAACATCACACTGATAGAGTACTGAAATCATCTCTACAAAAAGGAAAAAAAAACAGTGAAGTGAAACATGTAACAGCAGTGACATGCTCTGTGACCTAGATAACCAAGTAAATCAAGCTAATAGTGCAGGGAGAGATTCATACTATACTTTAGAGAGTTCCTTATTTCTTGCCTCTGACCATGCCTCCTGTGCTGCAGCTGTGTGCCAGCTGACGCATGCCAATACCTCTAGCTAGCAATGGCCGCTGTCGCCTCCGCTACAGCTAGCCCCGACAGCCAACACACAACCCTCAGCCACCGTGTCGATCTTCAATTCTTGAAGCATACATCACAGCACCAATTTGGAACCAAATGTGATATCTGTAAGAAGATATAGACAAGAAAAAAGAATTGTTAACTTCTTATGCACATAACACTCACAACTTGTTGATGACAGTAGAATTAGTTTTTCAAGCAGCAAGACCTTGCACACAAAAACTTAGAATAATAGTTAAATATTGGTGGAGTTTTGCATATTCAAATTCATTATGCTTTTTAAATGATCAGTTTCAGCAATTCACTCCAGTTTTAGGCATAGCTCTTATACAAACAGCAATTAATTGAATGCATGTAACATAGCAAAACATAAAACTCATTTATGCTCGTCTTTCTTTACTTTGAGTAGCAGATTGCATATCGTGATGTTTTTCTATTTCACCTGACAAAGAGCATGTGTGTTCCAGAAATTAGCAATTATTGAATTCTCTAAATAGGTTAACATTGTTCTATGTGTATTATTTATCCACACCTAGATGGATGACCTTATGTGTGTTCCAGAAATTAGCTATTCCTGAATTCTCTAATAGGTTAAGATTGTTCTTTCTGTATTATTTACCCACACGTAGATGGATGAACTTATGGTATGTTGTAAGAGAGAGAGAGAGAGAGAGAGAGAGAGAGAGAGAGAGAGAGAGTTGACACCAAGGATGAGACTATGCGAGGATGGTAGGTCGTCAATATATTAGCTGGCTGTCAATCTACATGTACCTTGTTATTTTTGAACTGGAGGCAGCAACAATGAAGTTCTATTTCAACGGTACTTATCTTGCAATAGCTACATGGATCATAAAAAAGAAGAAACATAAAACAAATCTTGTGGTGTTCAGCAAAACTAATAATTGTGCAAAGAAAGAACTGATGTCAATACAAGCAGAAATCGTACTGCATAATTGTTGATCAAAGGCATATATTCATCAACTACAGCTCCATGAAGATCAAACACAGATGTCGAGTCACTAAGATAAATCAGTTGTACTACACATGCAAGGTTTTCAATTCGCTATTCAGTTCATGAATGTTTCAGTGTGCACACACATGTTTCACTAACTTTTAATGGGTTAAAACAAAAACATTGCATCATTTTGATTTTCACGAAACCAAAAAGTATGTGCGTTTTGCACAGGAAACAACATACTTGCATTTATATTGTCCGAAAAAAAAAGAAAATTGGATAGTATTGACCATTGAATCCTAGTAAGGCATATTTAAACAAATGACCGTAGCAATACAATAGCATTACCAAAGAAAAGCAACGGACATGCTCCTCTAGATCCACACATAAAAAAACTTCCAGTGAGCTCAGACTTCATGCAGTTGAAAAAGTAGCTTCCAATTTAAAGTGATTTTACATGACATTGCTACTAAATCCTCTTTTGCTAAAATAAATACATGATACTGCATAATCACGAGCTGAGCATAGGCCTGCAACATTTAACCTCCTTGTTTGCGGTGGCGTCCTCCTTCCGCTGCTTCTTCCTCCTCTTCTTGCGCCGGTTCTTCTTCTTCTCCTCCTACCTCCTGTGGTCTGCGTCGCCAAGTTCCACCACGGTGTCCTTGTCAACCTCCTCGTCCAGTGACAGGGAGATCGCCCCGGCAAACCCAGGTTGGCCTCGCGCCACCGCACCAAGAGATCAACGGTGTTGCAAGGAATATGGATCAACAACTATTGATTAAGTCAGTAGAATCAGAATATACAGTAGATGTGATTCTTTCAAGAGATTAAATTTAGAAAATAGAATAGATAGCGATATGCCATTCTGAAAGTAAGGTCCATCTGGTGTCATCTTGGCCTCCAAACTGAGCATGCCCCGCTCTATGCAAACTATAGTATGACATTCTGAAAGTAAGGGCGATGTAGTCCGTAGGAATATTTCTGTTAGAAAAGGGAAGCTGCATGAGAATCATATCATAGGAGTATTTCTGTAGTATGTCGTAGTCAATCAAAAACAAGAATCATGAATGGGTTGTGAATGAATTAACTGACACTTGTACAGAATGTATATCAAATGTAGGAATAATTTCAGCACAGCAAGCCGGACTAGCTTCACACCATCTTCAGAAATTCACCACCAGCTAGATATCTGCTTACCTGGCCAAACGAAAGGACCCCACCCTCTCACGCCGGTGACCCGTTCCGGCCGCCGCTCCACCCAGCATGACAGAACCCGTCCTGCCGCTCTGCCTCCTCCCCGGCGCCATCGACCATAGGGACTCTGCCATCCATCTCCATGGATCAGGATTCATTATTGAGTGTATTGAGAGGAAAAAAGGGGTAGCAGACGAGATGAGAGGGGGTGGGGCTGTGAGGGAAGGGGAGTGGAGGAGGCGGCATGCGGGGGAGTGGCGGAGACGCCGGCGATCTGCAGCGTTTCATCCACCGCTGGGGCCTCTCCTCCCGCCGTCGGTCGCGACCTCTCCTGCTCCTGGTGCCTCCCAGCGTGGCATCCACCGGATCTGGATTTGTTGTTGAGAGGCAAAATCGTCGGAGACGAGGCGAGGGAGAGAGGATCTGGCTGTGAGAGAAGAGGAGAGCCGGTCGATGTGGAGCTGGCTTGGTAGCGAAGGAAACAAGGACGAGGAAGCTTCCTAGAAATTCATTGGCCACAACCTGACCAATCGCTGCATTTTTTTGGTCTCACCCGCACAATGCAAGCTACCGACGTGGACACGACGAGCGAGCGCACATTGCGCGACTGCTAATGGGTTCAATTCTTTTCACCATGTGTAAACACTCAGCATCATCAATCAATTAATAAAAAGATCATGGTTAATCCATTGTCCGTCTCTAGTTACAATGACAACTAACACGTTATCAGCATTGCTTTAACCGAGAGCACAACGGCTACTTTAAATAGAACAACGATTATTAGATAACTAAAACCGAGCAGAGGAGGGAAGAAATAAGATGTGATCTCCAATTGGATTTGATGTACTCTTGTGCACGACAACCTATGTTGTTCCAGTGTCATGCCTTGGTCGACAAATTCTCCCAGGCATCATCCATCCTCCGACCACCATAAAGAGCCACCCACGGTGTAGTGCACGGGTCATCCCCGGCGATAGAGCCGTCCCTTCAGCCCAGGTGTGAGCCCTATCGTCAGCAGTACCTGACTCAAGGCTATGGGCAGTTTTATGTAAGGCTCTTCGGATTTATGTGGCAACGATGGATGTCATGGTGGCATGACATTTTTTTAGTTTAGCCCAGGTATTTTCCTGAATCTCATATTATCACATGTGTCCCTATTTTATACGTCAGTGGGAGGTGGGAGGTGACAGCTGCGGCGGTGGGGATTGGGGGCAACGAGGTGAAACCCTAACCGTCCCCGCTTGGCTCTTATCAAACGGGGGGAAGAGCCGCGATGCTTCGGTACAGGGGAGAGACCGAGAGAACCGTGCAAGGAGCAGGGCCGCGGGAGGCCTTGGACTGCGAGCAGGACCCACCTCGTCCTGTAATTTTTACGAAGCAGCCCTTCTGATTCGCACATCTTACAACGAAAAGTGCAAGCAAAGGCCAAGCTCCATAGAGCTCTTTCATTTTTTCAGTGAAAATACCTTTTTCCACATCTCTGAAAAATCTAAAAAAAGTGTTCAGGTTGAAATATATTTTTAGTATACATGTACAGAATTTCATATATATATTCATATGCGATGTACACAAAAAAGACAAATACACAGATTAAAATAGGTTTTTGTTGTATTTGGGTAAGATATTTGTCTTTTTGTGTAGCATGCGAATAATACAATTAGTTGAGAAATTTTATGCACACTTGAAGAATATGCATACATATTTGTAGAAAAAATATGATATTTTTTTGAAACTTTTAAATATATATTGATATTTTTTGGCAAAACGAACGAGCTCCATGGAGCTTAGCCTTTGCAACGGTGCTCTCCATCTTACAATCCCTATAAGGGTAAAAAAAATATAACTGACTGTAGGTTTCACCTGTAATAATGGTAAATATAGGGTTCACAATAAACGGAGTTGACTTTCTTGCCACGTCAACTCTGACGGGTGGGCCTCATCTGTCATAAACACGTTTAAATCGTCCAAACCGGTCAACAACTAAAAGTTGTACTCCCTCCGATCCAAAAAAGTGTAGTGGTTTGAGTTTTTCAAAATTGAACTAAAACGATACTTTTTGGATTGGATGGAGTATTTTTAGCAAAAGTTTAGCACTAAAGTTGTACTCCCTCCATTTCATAATGTAGTGCGTATATGAGGGTTCACGGACAGCCCGGGTATATAGGGATGATATGAGGGGTCCGGTTGTGTCACGTTTTTCCTTCTTTCTCATGTCCGGTCACTGACCGGGCGCGCCCGCGGGCGTATGAGGGATGGTTTGAGACGTCCGGCTTTAGATGCTCTTACTGCCATGTGAGAGGACGTCTTACCCATCTGAGCAAGTGCATGAGTTACTGAGTTCTTGTTTCTACTACAACAAGTTTTACCCGGCTCGAGTGAGAAAGGGGCGGCGGCGGCGGCGCTGCTTCGGCTTACTTTAGTGCTTGTAGTCGTCGCTAGGTGTTCTATGGATTTAGGTGTATTTTTTATTATTTCTGGTATTCGTTGTACTATCATGATTGATGATGAATAGATTGAAAGTTTTACTTCAAAAAAGGTTGCTCATGCCAAGATCGTAGCAGGCGTTTGGACTCCTCCACCCGGCCTGCTATCAGGGACCTGCTACCAGGGACCGATTAAGGCCATGCTCCCGATGCAATCCAACTCTAGGATAAAAGGTTTCGTGCTCCACTCCAGCGCCAATGTATTTTTGGCCGATGCTTTTTCAAGCCCTTGATTTTCAACAAGGTTGTTGGGGTAAGATGGAGGTTCAAAGGAGATAACGAGCTCAGGTCACGACGCACCACCACGAAGCTAAAATTTTCAAGTACTTAGCTATAATTTCATATTCTTATAAGGGTCGGTCTTATTTAATACATAGCCTTGGGCTTTTTCATAAAAAAGTAGAGATGATAGTTGCTTTCATTGACTTTTCGTGTATTATCGATGTGGATCTTTCGAACATGAAGCCAGTGCACCCAAATTGGAAAAGCAATTTTACAAAAAGTAAAAAGGAGTCAAAATGTTTTTGAAACTTGTAACCAACCTGACATAGCGTAATACTCGTATGAAAAGTTTCACGGAGAAATGACTCGTGGTATCCTCGGGAAAAATTGCAAGTCCAAAAAATGTGAATGGTAACTTCTATAAAGTACGGATTTTGTTCTTTATCACTCAAAATACTATGGAAGTCATTTCTTAGTGAAACTTTTCACATGGATATTACTCTAAGTTATGTTTGTTACAAAAGTTTCAATTTTTTTTTACTCTTTTTGATCTTTTTAGAAGAATCTATTTTGGGTGTGTTGACCCATTGGCTATTTCCGGTGTCTTATGTCACTAAAATGTGGGGGTTGGATGAGTATGAAAACATTGAACATAAGTGATTTCGACTGAAGTAGACCATGGGGTAGGGATTTGAAAAATATGGAGAATGAAGACAAGCAGGGCTAGTGATTTTGACGAGCAAGTGAAGAATTTCTTGTCGCATGGAATTCAGATAAAGGAGTATGTAAAACACGTTAGGGGATGATATAAAAGGTTCTGGTTGAGGTTTGTAGTGTGCGTCTTCAATCTGAGTTAGTGCGTCATGGTTATATGTTTTTGCAAAGTGACCACTCCTGCCAAGTTCAGGTGTCGACTTAACTGGTTTGCAAGTTGATAATGTTAGGTTGATCTCTATCCCGTTCGAACCCAACGGGTCGAATGGGCCCTTAACTCGCGCCCTGATCGGGGGCGCCCAACCAAACCATGGTTAGTGGGCCCCTGTGACCCGCGCTATATAAACAGAGGTGGGGGCCGAGGCACGTTAGACGAGGTTAATCGCTGCCATAATCCCCACCAACACTCCCTACCGATCTAGGGTTAGCGCGGTGCTCACGGGAAGCACACCACTGCCGCCATCTCACTGCCATCACAACCGCCACAACATCACCATGGCTGCTGGTTCAAGCTCGCAAGGCAAGGCAGAAGGTAGGCTACCGGATTGATCTAGCCTACCCCCGATCCTAAGGTCTATCAATGGTATCAGGCCATGCATAGGCTAAGATTTTCGGTACAAAGAAAAGAAACCAGAGAAAGAAAAGAACCCCCTCCCACCAAGAATCCTACACAGGGCAAAGAATGAATCCTCAACGGAAAAAGTAGTGCCGCCGCACATGGCCGCGCCTGTTCCTCTCGATCCGGACGCGCATCGGCAAGCCGAGGCGTCGGACGAAGAACTACCGGAGCTAGCTCAACGGCATGCCGGCAAAGAAAAGAAAAGGACAAAAAAGGGGGGTAGGCACTGTTGGAAATATGCCCTAGAGGCAATAATAAAATGGTTATTATTATATTTCTTTGTTCATGATAATTGTCTATTGTTCATGCTATAATTGTGTTATCCGGAGATCATAATACATGTGTGAATACATAAACCACAACACATCCCTAGTGAGCCTCTAGTTGACTAGCTCGTTGATCAAAAGATAGTCATAGTTTCCTGACTATGGACATTGGATGTCATTGATAACGGGATCACATCATTAGGAGAATGATGTGATGGACAAGACCCAATCCTAAGCATAGCTCAAAGATCATGTAGTTCGTTTGCTATAGCTTTTCCGAATGTCAAGTATCATTTCCTTAGATCATGAGATTGTGCAACTCCCGGATACTGTAGGAGTGCTTTGGGTGTGCCAAACGTCACAACGTAACTGGGTGACTATAAAGGTACACTACAGGTATCTCCGAAAGTGTCTGTTGGGTTGGCACGAATCGAGACTGGGATTTGTCACTCCGTATGATGGAGAGGTATCTATGGGCCCACTCGGTAATGCATCATCATAATGAGCTCAATGTGACCAAGTGGTTGATCACGGGATCATGCATTATGGTACGAGTAAAGTGACTTGCCGGTAATGAGATTGAACGAGGTATTGGGATACCGACGATCGAGTCTCGGGCAAGTAACGTACCGATTGACAAAGGGAATTGTATACGGGATTGATCGAATCCTCGACATCGTGGTTCATCCGATGACATCATCGAGGAGCATGTGGGAGCCAACATGGGTATCCAGATCCCGCTGTTAGTTATTGACCAGAGAGTCGTCTCGGTCATGTCTGCGTGTCTCCCGAACCCGTAGGGTCTACACACTTAAGGTTCGGTGATGCTAGGGTTGTTGAGATATTAGTATACGGTAACCCGAAAGTTGTTCGGAGTCTCGGATGAGATCCCGGACGTCATGAGGAGTTCCGGAATGGTCCGGAGGTGAAGATTTATATATAGGAAGTCAAGTTTCGGCCATCGGGAAGGTTTCGGGGGTAATCGGTATTGTACCGGGACCACCGGAAGGGTCCCGGGGGTCCACCGGGTGGGGCCACCTATCCCGGAGGGCCCCATGGGCTAAAGTGGGAGGGGAACCAGCCCCTAGTGGGCTGGTGCGGCCCCCATGGGCCTCCCCCTGCGCCTAGGGTTGGAAACCCTAGGGGTGGGGGGCGCCCCACTTGGCTTGGGGGGCACTCCACCCCCCTTGGCCGCCGCCCCCCTTGGAGATTCAATCTCCTAGGGCCGACGCCCTCTAGGGGTTCTATATATAGTGGGGGAGGGAGGGCAGCCGCACCCTAGCCCCTGGCGCCTCCCTCTCCCTCCCGTGACACTCCTCCCTCTCCCTGAGCTTGGCGAAGCCCTGCCGAGATCACCGTTGCTTCCACCATCACGCCGTCGTGCTGCTGGATCTTCATCAACCTCTCCTTCCCCCTTGCTGGATCAAATTGGAGGAGACGTCTTCCCAACCGTATGTGTGTTGAACGCGGAGGTGTCGTCCGTTCGGCGCTAGGTCATCGGTGATTTGGATCACGACGAGTACGACTCCATCAACCCCGTTCTCTTGAACGCTTCCGCGCATGATCTACAAGGGTATGTAGATGCATTCCTCTCTCCCTCGTTGCTAGATGACTCCATAGATTGATCTTGGTGATGCGTAGAAAATTTTAAAATTCTGCTACGTTCCCCAACAGTGGCATCATGAGCTAGGTCTATGCGTAGTTTCTATGCACGAGTAGAACACAAAGCAGTTGTGGGCATGGATATTGTCAATTTGCTTGCCGTTACTAGTCTTATCTTGATTCGGCGGCATCGTGGGATGAAGCGGCCCGGACCGACCTTACACGTACGCTTACGTGAGACTGGTTCCACCGATTGACATGCACTACTTGCATAAGGTGGCTAGCGGGTGTCTGTCTCTCCCACTTTAGTCGGATCGGATTCGATGAAAAGGGTCCTTATGAAGGGTAAATAGAAATTGGCATATCACGTTGTGGTTTTGGCGTAGGTAAGAAACGTTCTTGCTAGAAACCTATAGCAACCACGTAAAAACTTGCAACAACAATTAGAGGACATCTAACTTGTTTTTGCAGCATGTGCCGTGTGATGTGATATGGCCAAAAGGATGTGATGAATGATATATGTGATGTATGAGATTGATCATGTTCTTGTAATAGGAATCACGACTTGCATGTCGATGAGTATGACAACCGGCAGGGGCCATAGGAGTTGTCTTAATTTATTTATGACCTACGTGTCAACATAAATGTCATGTAATTACTTTACTTTATTGCTAAAAGCGTTAGCCATAGTAGTAGAAGTAATAGATGACGAGATAACTTCAAGAAGACACGATGATGGAGATCATGATGATGGAGATCATGGTGTCATGCCAGTGACAACGATGATCATGAAGCCCCGAAGATGGAGATCAAAAGGAGCAAATGATATTGGCCATATCATGTCACTATTTGATTGCATGTGATGTTTATCATGTTTTGTATCTTATTTGCTTAGAACGACGGTAGCTTAAATAAGATGATCCCTCGTAATAATTTCAGGAACGTGTTCCCCCTAACTGTGCACCGTTGCGAAGGTTCGTTATTTCGAAGCACCACATGATGATCGGGTGTGATAGATTCTAACATTTGAATTCAACAGGTGTAAGCTAGATTTACACACGCAATACACTTAGGTTGACTTGACGAGCCTAGCATGTACAGACGTGGCCTCGGAACACGGAAGACTGAAAGGTCGAGCATGAGTCGTATAGAAGATGCGATCAACATGAAGATGTTCACCGATGTTGACTAGTCCGTCTCACGTGATGATCGGACACGACCTAGTTAACTCGGATCATGTTTCACTTAGATGACTAGAGGGATGTCTATCTGAGTAGGAGTTCATTGAATAATTTGATTAGATGAACTTAATTATCATGAACTTAGTCTAAAATCTTTACACTATGTCTTGTAGATCAAATGGCCCACACTAATGTTGCCCTCAACTAAAGGAAATATGCCCTAGAGGCAATAATAAAGTTATTATTTATTTCCTTATATCATGATAAAAGTTTATTATTCATGCTAGAATTGTATTAACCGGAAACATAATACATGTGTGAATACATAGACAAACAGAGTGTCACTAGTATGCCTCTACTAGACTAGCTTGTTAATCAAAGATGGTTATGTTTCCTAACCATGGATAAAGAGTTGTCATTTGATTAACAGGATCACATCATTAGTTGAATGATCTGATTGACATGACCCATTCCATTAGCATAGCACCCGATCGTTTAGTATGTTGCTATTGCTTTCTTCATGACTTATACATGTTCCTATGACTATGAGATTATGCAACTCCCGTTTGCCAGAGGAACACTTTGTGTGCTACCAAACATCAAAACGTAACTGGGTGATTATAAAGGAGCTCTACACGTGTCTCCAAAGGTACATGTTGGGTTGGCGTATTTCGAGATTAGGATTTGTCACTCCGATTGTCGGAGAGGTATCTCTGGGCCCTCTCGGTAATGCACATCACTTAAGCTTTGCAAGCATTGCAACTAATGAGTTAGTTGCGGGATGATGTATTACAGAACGAGTAAAGAGACTTGCCGGTAACGAGATTGAACTAGGTATGGGATACCGACGATCGAATCTCGGGCAAGTAACATACCGATGACAAAGGGAACAACGTATGTTGTTATGCGGTATGACCGGTAAAAGATCTTCGTAGAATATGTAGGAGCCAATATGAGCATCCAGGTTCCGCTATTGGTTATTGACCGGAGACATGTCTCGGTCATGTCTACATTGTTCTCGAACCCGTAGGGTCCGCACGCTTAAGGTTACGATGACAGTTATATTATGAGTTTATACATTTTAATGTACCGAAGGTTGTTCGGAGTCCCGGATGTGATCACGGACATGACGAGGAGTCTCGAAATGGTCGAGACATAAAGATTGATATATTGGAAGCCTATGTTTGGATTTCGGAAGTGTTCCAGGTGAAATCGGGATTTTACCGGAGTACCGGGAGGTTACCGGAACCCCCCGGGAGCTATATGGGCCTAAGTGGGCCTTAGTGGAAAAGATAAGGAGCAGCCCAAGATGGGTCGCGCGCCCCTCCCCTCCCTTGGTCCGAATAGGACAAGGAGAGGGGGCCGGCCCCCCTCTCTCTTTTCCCCCCTCCGTGAATCCTATTCCAACTAGGATTGGGGGGGGGGGAATCCTACTCCCAGAGGGAGTAGGACTCCTCCTGGCGCGCCTGTCCTAGGCCGGCCGCACCCCCCTTGAGCCTTTATATACGGAGGCAGGGGCACCCAGAGAAACACAAGTTGATCCACGTGATCATATTCTTAGCCGTGTGCGGTGCCCCCTTCCACCATAGTCCTCAATAATATTGTAGCGGTGCTTAGGCGAAGCCCTGCTGCAGTAGTACATCAAGATCGTCACCACGCCGTCGTGCTGACGGAACTCTTCCCCGACACTTTGCTGGATCGGAGTCCGGGGATCGTCATCGAGCTGAACGTGTGCTAGAACTCGGAGGTGCCGTAGTTTCGGTGCTTGATCGGTCGGGCTGTGGAGACGTACGACTACATCAACCAAACGCTTCCATTGTCGATCTACAAGGGTACGTAGATCATACTCTCCCCTCTCGTTGCTATGCATCACCATTATCTTGCGTGAGCGTAGGAAAATTTTGAAATTACTACGAAACCCAACAGTGGCATCCGAGCCTAGGTTTTATATGTTGATGTTATATGCACGAGTAGAACACAAGTGAGTTGTGGGCGATATAAGTCATACTGCTTACCAGCATGTCATACTTTGGTTCGGCAGTATTGTTGGACGAAGCGGCTCGGACCGACATTACGCGTACGCTTACGCGAGACCGGTTCTCCCGACGTGCTTTGCACATAGGTGGCTTGCGGGTGACAGTTTCTCCAACTTTAGTTGAACTGAGTGTGGCTACGCCCGGTCCTTGCGAAGGTCAAAACAGCACCAACTTGACGAACTATCGTTGTGGTTTTTGATGCGTAGGTAAGATTGGTTCTTGCTTAAGCCAGTAGCAGCCACGTAAAACATGCAACAACAAAGTAGAGGACGTCTAACTTGTTTTTGCAGGGCATGTTGTGATGTGATATGGTCAAGACATGATGCTAAATTTTATTGTATGAGATGATCATGTTTTGTAACCGAGTTATCGGTAACTGGCAGGAGCCATATGGTTGTCGCTTTATTGTATGCAATGCAATCGCGCTGTAATGCTTTACTTTATCACTAAGCGGTAGCGATAGTCGTGGAAGCATAAGATTGGCGAGACGACAACGATGCTACGATGGAGATCAAGGTGTCGCGCCGGTGACGATGGTGATCATGACGGTGCTTCGGAGATGGAGATCACAAGCACAAGATGATGATGGCCATATCATATCACTTATATTGATTGCATGTGATGTTTATCTTTTATGCATCTTATCTTGCTTTGATTGACGGTAGCATTATAAGATGATCTCTCACTAAATTATCAAGAAGTGTTCTCCCTGAGTATGCACCGTTGCGAAAGTTCTTCGTGCTGAGACACCACGTGATGATCGGGTGTGATAGGCTCTACGTTCAAATACAACGGGTGCAAAACAGTTGCACACGCGGAATACTCAGGTTATACTTGACGAGCCAAGCATATACAGATATGGCCTCGGAACACGGAGACCGAAAGGTCGAGCGTGAATCATATAGTAGATATGATCAACATAGTGATGTTCACCAATGAAACTACTCCATCTCACGTGATGATCGGACATGGTTTAGTTGATTTGGATCACGTAATCACTTAGAGGATTAGAGGGATATCTATCTAAGTGGGAGTTCTTTAAGTAATATGATTAATTGAACCTAAATTTATCATGAACTTAGTACCTGATAGTATCTTGCTTGTTTATGTATGATTGTAGATAAATGGCCCGTGCTCTTGTTCCGTTGAGTTTTAGTGCGTTCCTTGAGAAAGCAAAGTTGAAAGATGATGGTAGCAATTACACGGACTGGGTCCGTAACTTGAGGATTATCCTCATTGCTGCACAGAAGAATTACGTCCTGGAAGCACCGTTGGGTGCCAGGCCTGCTGCTGGAGCAACACCAGATGTTGTGAACGTCTGGCAGAGCAAAGCTGATGACTACTCGATAGTTCAGTGTGCCATGCTTTAAGGCTTAGAACCGGGACTTCAACGACGTTTTGAACATCATGGAGCATATGAGATGTTCCACGAGTTGAAGTTAATATTTCAAGCAAATGCCCGGATTGAGAGATATGAAGTCTCCAATAAGTTCTATAGCTGCAAGATGGAGGAGAACAGTTCTGTCAGTGAGCATATACTCAAAATGTCTGGGTATAGTAATCACTTGATTCAGATGGGAGTTAATCTTCCAGATGATTGCGTCATTGACAGAATTCTCCAATCACTGCCACCAAGCTACAAGAGCTTCGTGATGAACTATAATATGCAAGGGATGAATAAGACTATTCTCGAGCTCTTTGCAATGCTGAAAGCTGCGGAGGTAGAAATCAAAAAGGAGCATCAAGTGTTGATGGTCAACAAGACCACTAGTTTCAAGAAAAAGGGCAAAGGGAAGAAGAAGGGGAACTTCAAGAAGAACAGCAAGCAAGTTGCTGCTCAAGAGAAGAAACCCAAGTCTGGACCTAAGCCTGAAACTGAGTGCTTCTACTGCAAGCAGACTGGTCACTGGAAGCGGAACTGCCCCAAGTATTTGGCGGATAAGAAGGATGGCAAGGTGAACAAAGGTATATGTGATATACATGTTATTGATGTGTACCTTACTAATGCTCGCAGTAGTACCTGGGTATTTGATACTAGTTCTGTTGCTAATATTTGCAACTCGAAACAGGGACTACGGATTAAGCGAAGATTGGCTAAGGACGAGGTGACGATGCGCGTGGGAAACGGTTCCAAAGTCGATGTGATCGCAGTCGGCACGCTACCTCTACATCTACCTTCAGGATTAATATTAGACCTAAATAATTGTTATTTGGTGCCAGCGTTAAGCATGAACATTTTATCTGGATCTTGTTTGATGCGAGACGGTTATTCATTTAAATCAGAGAATAATGGTTGTTCTATTTATATGAGTAATATCTTTTATGGTCATGCACCCTTGAAGAGTGGTCTATTCTTATTGAATCTCGATAGTAGTAACACACATATTCATAATGTTGAAACCAAAAGATGCAGAGTTGATAATGATAGTGCAACTTATTTGTGGCACTGCCATTTAGGTCATATCGGTGTAAAGCGCATGAAGAAACTCCATGCTGATGGACTTTTGGAACCACTTGATTATGAATCACTTGGTACTTGCGAATCGTGCCTCATGGGCAAGATGACTAAAACACCATTCTCCGGTACTATGGAGAGAGCAACAGATTTGTTGGAAATCATACATACAGATGTATGTGGTCCGATGAATATTGAGGCTCGTGGCGGATATCGTTATTTTCTCACCTTCACAGATGACTTAAGCAGATATGGGTATATCTACTTAATTAAACATAAGTCTGAGACATTTGAAAAGTTCAAAGAATTTCAGAGTGAAGTTGAAAATCATCGTAACAAGAAAATAAAGTTTCTACGATCTGATCGTGGAGGAGAATATTTGAGTTACGAGTTTGGTGTACATTTGAAACAATGCGGAATAGTTTCGCAACTCACGCCACCCGGAACACCACAGCGTAATGGTGTGTCCGAACGTCGTAATCGTACTTTACTAGATATGGTGCGATCTATGATGTCTCTTACTGATTTACCGCTATCGTTTTGGGGTTATGCTTTGGAGACGGCCGCATTCACGTTAAATAGGGCACCATCAAAATCCGTTGAGACGACGCCTTATGAACTATGGTTTGGCAAGAAACCAAAGTTGTCGTTTCTGAAAGTTTGGGGCTGCGATGCTTATGTGAAAAAGCTTCAACCTGATAAGCTCGAACCCAAATCGGAGAAATGTGTCTTCATAGGATATCCAAAGGAGACTGTTGGATACACCTTCTATCACAGATCCGAAGGCAAGACTTTTGTTGCTAAGTTCGGAAACTTTCTAGAGAAGGAGTTTCTCTCGAAAGAAGTGAGTGGGAGGAAAGTAGAACTTGACGAGGTAACTGTACCTGCTCCCTTATTGGAAAGTAGTGCATCACAGAAAACTGTTTCTGTGACACCTACACCAATTAGTGAGGAAGCTAATGATAATGATCATGAAACTTCAGAACAAGATACTACTGAACCTCGTAGATCAACCAGAGTAAGATCCGCACCAGAGTGGTACGGTAATCCTGTTCTGGAAGTCATGCTACTAGATCATGATGAACCTACGAACTATGAAGAAGCGATGGTGAGCCCAGATTCCACAAAATGGCTTGAAGCCATGAAATCTGAGATGGGATCCATGTATGAGAACAAAGTGTGGACTTTGGTTGACTTGCCCAATGATCGGCAAGCAATTGAGAATAAATGGATCTTCAAGAAGAAGACTGACGCCGACGGTAATATTACTGTCTACAAAGCTCGACTTGTCGCAAAAGGGTTTCGGCAAGTTCAAGGGATTGACTACGATGAGACCTTCTCACCCGTAGCGATGCTTAAGTCTGTCCGAATCATGTTAGCAATTGCCGCATTTTATGATTATGAAATTTGGCAGATGGATGTCAAAACTGCATTCCTGAATGGATTTCTGGAAGAAGAGTTGTATATGATGCAACCGGAAGGTTTTGTCGATCCAAAGGGAGCTAACAAAGTGTGCAAGCTCCAGCGATCCATTTATGGACTGGTGCAAGCCTCTCGGAGTTGGAATAAACGCTTTGATAGTGTGATTAAAGCATTTGGTTTTATACAGACTTTTGGAGAAGCCTGTATTTACAAGAAAGTGAGTGGGAGCTCTGTAGCATTTCTGATATTATATGTGGATGACATATTACTGATTGGAAATGATATAGAATTTCTGGATAGCATAAAGGGATACTTGAATAAGAGTTTTTCAATGAAAGACCTCGGTGAAGCTGCTTACATATTAGGCATAAAGATCTATAGAGATAGATCAAGACGTTTAATTGGACTTTCACAAAGCACATACCTTGACAAGATTTTGAAGAAGTTCAAAATGGATCAAGCAAAGAAAGGGTTCTTGCCTGTGTTACAAGGTGTGAAGTTGAGTCAGACTCAATGCCCGACCACTTCAGAAGATAGAGAGAAGATGAAAGATGTTCCCTATGCTTCAGCCATAGGCTCTATCATGTATGCAATGCTGTGTACCAGACCTGATGTGTGCCTTGCTATAAGTCTAGCAGGGAGGTACCAAAGTAATCCAGGAGTGGATCACTGGACAGCGGTCAAGAACATCCTGAAGTACCTGAAAAGGACTAAGGATATGTTTCTCGTATATGGAGGTGACAAAGAGCTCATCGTAAACGGTTACGTTGATGCAAGCTTTGACACTGATCCGGACGATTCTAAATCGCAAACCGGATACGTGTTTACATTAAACGGTGGAGCTGTCAGTTGGTGCAGTTCTAAACAAAGCGTCGTGGCGGGATCTACGTGTGAAGCGGAATACATAGCTGCTTCGGAAGCAGCAAATGAAGGAGTCTGGATGAAGGAGTTCATATCCGATCTAGGTGTCGTACCTAGTGCATCGGGTCCAATGAAAATCTTTTGTGACAATACTGGTGCAATTGCCTTGGCGAAGGAATCCAGATTTCACAAGAGAACCAAGCACATCAAGAGACGCTTCAATTCCATCCGGGATCTAGTCCAGGTGGGAGACATAGAGATTTGCAAGATACATACGGATCTGAATGTTGCAGACCCGTTGACTAAGCCTCTTCCACGAGCAAAACATGATCAGCACCAAGGCTCCATGGGTGTTAGAATCATTACTGTGTAATCTAGATTATTGACTCTAGTGCAAGTGGGAGACTGAAGGAAATATGCCCTAGAGGCAATAATAAAGTTATTATTTATTTCCTTATATCATGATAAAAGTTTATTATTCATGCTAGAATTGTATTAACCGGAAACATAATACATGTGTGAATACATAGACAAACAGAGTGTCACTAGTATGCCTCTACTAGACTAGCTTGTTAATCAAAGATGGTTATGTTTCCTAACCATGGACAAAGAGTTGTCATTTGATTAACAGGATCACATCATTAGTTGAATGATCTGATTGACATGACCCATTCCATTAGCTTAGCACCTAATCGTTTAGTATGTTGCTATTGCTTTCTTCATGACTTATACATGTTCCTATGACTATGAGATTATGCAACTCCCGTTTGCCAGAGGAACACTTTGTGTGCTACCAAACGTCACAACGTAACTGGGTGATTATAAAGAAGCTCTACAGGTGTCTCCAAAGGTACATGTTGGGTTGGCGTATTTCGAGATTAGGATTTGTCACTCCGATTGTCGGAGAGGTATCTCTGGGCCCTCCCGGTAATGCACATCACTTAAGCCTTGCAAGCATTGCAACTAATGAGTTAGTTGCGGGATGATGTATTACAGAACAAGTAAAGAGACTTCCGGTAATGAGATTGAACTAGGTATGGGATACCGATGATCGAATCTCGGGCAAGTAACATACCGATGACAAAGGGAACAACGTATGTTGTTATGCGGTATGACCGATAAAAGATCTTCGTAGAATATGTAGGAGCAAATATGAGCATCCAGGTTCCGCTATTGGTTATTGACCGGAGACGTGTCTCGGTCATGTCTACATTGTTCTCGAACCCGTAGGGTCCGCACGCTTAAGGTTACGATGACAGTTATATTATGAGTTTATACATTTTAATGTACCGAAGGTTGTTCGGAGTCCCGGATGTGATCACGTACATGACGAGGAGTCTTGAAATGGTCGAGACATAAAGATCGATATATTGGAAGCCTATGTTTGGATATTGGAAGTGTTCCGGGTGAAATCGGGATTTTACCGGAGTACCGGGAGGTTACCGGAACCCCCCGGGAGCTATATGGGCCTAAGTGGGCCTTAGTGGAAAAGAGAAGGAGCATCCCAAGATGGGCCGCGCGCCCCTCCCCTCCCTTGGTCCGAATAGGACAAGGAGAGGGGGCCGGCCCCCCTCTCTCTTTTCCCTCCTCCGCGAATCCTATTCCAACTAGGATTGGGGGGGGGGGGGAATCCTACTCCCAGAGGGAGTAGGACTCCTCCTGGCGCGCCTCTCCTAGGCCGGCCGTACCCCCCCCCCCCTTGAGCCTTTATATACGAAGGCAGGGGCACCCCAGAGAAACACAAGTTGATCCACGTGATCATATTCTTAGCCGTGTGCGGTGCCCCCTTCCACCATAGTCCTCGATAATATTGTAGCGGTGCTTAGGCAAAGCCCTGCTGCATTAGTACATCAAGATCGTCACCACGCCGTCGTGCTGACGGAACTGTTCCGCGACACTTTGCTGGATCGGAGTCCGGGGATCGTCATCGAGCTGAACGTGTGCTAGAACTCGGAGGTGCCGTAGTTTCGGTGCTTGATCGGTCGGGCCATGAAGACGTACGACTACATCAACCAAACGCTTCCGTTGTCGATCTACAAGGGTACGTAGATCATACTCTCCCCTCTCGTTGCTATGCATCACCATGATCTTGCGTGAGCGTAGGAAAATTTTGAAATTACTACGAAACCCAACATCAACTTCAACGTGTTCCTAGAGAAAACCAAGCTGAAAGATGATGGCAGCAACTATACGGACTGGGTCCGGAACCTGAGGATCATCATCATAGCTGCCAAGAAAGATTATGTCCTAGAAGCACCGCTAGGTGACACACCCATCCCAGAGAACCAAGACGTTATGAACGCTTGGCAGTCACGTGCTGATGATTACTCCCTCGTTTAGTATGGCATGCTTTACAGCTTAAAACCGGGGCTCCAAAAGCGTTTTGAGCGACACGGAGCATATGAGATGTTCGAAGAGCTGAAAATGGTTTTCCAAACTCATGCCCAGGTCGAGAGATATGAAGTCTCCGACAAGTTCTTTAGTTGTAAGATGGAGGAAAATAGTTCTGTCAGTGAGCACATACTCAAAATGTCTGGGTTGCATAACCGCTTGACTCAGCTGGGAGTTAATCTCCCGGATGACGCGGTCATTGACATAATCCTTCAGTCGCTTCCACCGAGCTACAAGATCTTTGTGATGAACTTCAATATGCAGGGGATGGAAAAGACCATTCCTGAGGTATATTCAATGCTGAAATCAGCAGAGGTGGAAATCAAAAAGGAACATCAAGTGTTGATGGTGAATAAAACCACCAAGTTCAAGAAAGGCAAGGGTAAGAAGAACTTCAAGAAGGAAGGCAAGGGAGTTGCCGCGCCCGGTAAGCAAGCTGCCGGGAAGAAGTCAAAGAATGGACCCAAGTCTGAGACTGAGTGTTTTTATTGCAAGGGAAGTGGTCACTGGAAGCGGAACTGCCCCAAATACTTAGCGGACAAGAAGGCCGGCAACACTAAAGGTATATGTGATATACATGTAATTGATGTGTACCTTACCAGTACTCGTAGTAGCTCCTGGGTATTTGATACTGGTGCGGTTGCTCACATTTGTAACTCAAAGCAGGAGCTGCGGAATAAGCGGAGACTGGCGAAGGACGAGGTGACGATGCGCGTCGGGAATGGTTCCAAGGTCGATGTGATCGCCGTCGGCACGCTGCCTCTACATTTACCTACGGGATTAGTTTTAAACCTCAATAATTGTTATTTAGTGCCAGCTTTGAGCATGAACATTGTATTAGGATCTCGTTTAATTCGAGATGGCTACTCATTTAAATCCGAGAATAATGATTGTTCTATTTATATGAGAGATATGTTTTATGGTCATGCTCCGCTGGTGAATGGTTTATTCTTAATGAATCTCGAGCGTAATGTTACACATATTCATAGTGTGAATACCAAAAGATGTAAGGTTGATAATGATAGTCCCACATACTTGTGGCACTGCCGCCTTGGTCACATAGGTGTCAAACGCATGAAGAAGCTCCATGCAGATGGACTTTTGGAGTCTCTTGATTACGAATCATTTGACACGTGCGAACCATGCCTCATGGGTAAAATGACCAAGACTCCGTTCTCAGGAACAATGGAGCGAGCAACCAACTTATTGGAAATCATACATACTGATGTGTGCGGTCCAATGAGTGTTGAGGCTCGCGGTGGCTATCGTTATGTTCTCACCCTCACTGATGACTTGAGTAGATATGGGTATGTCTACTTAATGAAACACAAGTCTGAGACCTTTGAAAAGTTCAAGGAATTTCAGAGTGAGGTTGAGAATCAACGTGACAGGAAAATCAAGTTCTTGCGATCAGATCGTGGGGGAGAATACTTGAGTCACGAATTTGGCACACACTTAAGGAAATGTGGAATAGTTTCACAACTCACGCCGCCTGGAACACCTCAGCGTAATGGTGTGTCTGAACATCGTAATCGCACTCTATTGGATATGGTGCGATCTATGATGTCTCTTACCGATTTACCGCTGTCATTTTGGGGCTATGCTTTAGAGACTGCCGCATTCACTTTAAATAGGGCTCCGTCAAAATCCGTTGAGACGACACCATATGAATTATGGTTTGGGAAGAAACCTAAGCTGTCATTTCTAAAAGTTTGGGGATGCGATGCTTATGTCAAGAAACTTCAACCTGAAAAGCTTGAACCCAAGTCGGAAAAATGCGTCTTCATAGGATACCCTAAAGAAACTATTGGGTATACCTTCTACCTCAGATCCGAAGGCAAGATCTTTGTTGCCAAGAATGGATCCTTTCTAGAGAAAGAGTTTCTCTCGAAAGAAATAAGTGGGAGGTAAGTAGAACTCGATGAAGTATTACCTCTTGAACCGGTAAGTGGCGCAGCTCAAGAAATTGTTCCTGAGGTTCCTGCACCGACTAGAGAGGAAGTTAATGATGACGATCATGAAACTTCAGATCAAGTTGCTACTGAACTTCGTAGGTCTACAAGGACACGTTCCGCACCAGAGTGGTACGGCAACCCTGTCCTGGAAATCATGTTGTTAGACAACGGTGAACCTTCGAACTATGAAGAAGCGATGGCGGGCCCAGATTCCGACAAATGGCTGGAAGCCATGAAATCCGAGATAGGATCCATGTATGAAAACGAAGTATGGACTTTGACTGACTTGCCCGATGATCGGCGAGCCATAGAAAATAAATGGATCTTTAAGAAGAAGACAGACGCGGATGGTAATGCAACCATCTATAAAGCTCGGCTTGTCGCTAAGGGTTATTGACAAGTTCAAGGGGTTGACTACGATGAGACTTTCTCACCCGTAGTGAAGCTGAAGTCCGTCCGAATCATGTTAGCAATTGCCGCATTCTATGATTATGAGATATGGCAAATGGACGTCAAAACGGCATTCCTTAATGGTTTCCTTAAGGAAGAATTGTATATGATGCAGCCGGAAGGTTTTGTCGATCCTAAGAATGCTGACAAGGTGTGCAAGCTCCAACGCTCGATTTATGGGCTGGTGCAAGCATCTCAGAGTTGGAACATTCGTTTTTATGAGATGATCAAAGCGTTTGGGTTTACGCAGACTTATGGAGAAGCCTGCATTTACAAGAAAGTGAGTGGGAGCTCTGTAGCATTTCTCATATTGTATGTGGATGACATACTGTTGATGGGAAATGATATAGAATTCTTGGAAAGCATAAAGGCCTACTTGAACAAGTGTTTTTCAATGAAGGATCTTGGAGAAGCTGCTTATATATTAGGCATCAAGATCTATAGAGATAGATCGAGACGCCTCATTGGTCTTTCACAGAGTACGTACCTTGACAAGATATTGAAGAAGTTCAAAATGGATCAGTCAAAGAAGGGGTTCTTGCCTGTATTGCAAGGTACGAGATTGAGCACGGCTCAATGCCCGACCACGGCAGAAGATAGAGAAAAGATGAGTGTCGTCCCCTATGCCTCGGCCATAGGGTCTATCATGTATGCTATGCTGTGTACCAGACCTGATGTAAACCTTGCCGTAAGTTTGGTAGGAAGGTACCAAAGTAATCCCGGCATGGAACACTGGACAACGGTCAAGAATATCCTGAAGTACCTGAAGAGGACTAAGGATATGTTTCTCGTTTATGGAGGTGACGAAGAGCTCGTCGTAAAGGGTTACGTCGATGCTAGCTTCGACACAGATCTGGATGACTCTAAGTCACAAACCGGATACGTGTATATTTTGAATGGTGGGGCAGTAAGCTGGTGCAGTTGCAAGCAAAGCGTTGTGGCGGGATCTACATGTGAAGCGGAGTACATGGCAGCCTCGGAGGCAGCACAAGAGGCAATCTGGGTGAAGGAGTTCATTACCGACCTAGGAGTCATACCCAATGCGTCGGGCCCGATGACTCTCTTCTGTGACAACACTGGAGCTATTGCCCTTGCCAAGGAGCCCAGGTTTCACAGGAAGACCAGGCATATCAAGCGTCGCTTCAACTCCATTCGTGAAAGTGTTCAAAATGGAGACATAGATATTTGTAAAGTACATACGGACCTGAATGTGGCAGATCCGTTGACTAAACCTCTCCCTAGAGCAAAACATGATCAACACCAGAACTGCATGGGTGTTCGATTCATCACAATGTAACTAGACTATTGACTCTAGTGCAAGTGGGAGACTGTTGGAAATATGCCCTAGAGGCAATAATAAAATGGTTATTATTATATTTCTTTGTTCATGATAATTGTCTATTGTTCATGCTATAATTGTGTTATCCGGAAATCATAATACATGTGTGAATACATAGACCACAACACGTCCCTAGTGAGCCTCTAGTTGACTAGCTCGTTGATCAAAAGATAGTCATGGTTTCCTGACTATGGACATTGGATGTCATTGATAACGGGATCACATCATTAGGAGAATGATGTGATGGACAAGACCCAATCCTAAGCATAGCTCAAAGATCGTGTAGTTCGTTTGCTATAGCTTTTCCGAATGTCAAGTATCATTTCCTTAGACCATGAGATTGTGCAACTCCCGGATACCGTAGGAGTGCTTTGGGTGTGCCAAACGTCACAACGTAACTGGGTGACTATAAAGGTACACTACAGATATCTCCGAAAGTGTCTGTTGAGTTGGAACGAATCGAGACTGGGATTTGTCACTCCGTATGACGGAGAGGTATCTCTGGGCTCACTCGGTAATGCATCATCATAATGAGCTCAATGTGACCAAGTGGTTGATCATGGGATCATGCATTACGGTACGAGTAAAGTGACTTGCCGGTAACGAGATTGAACGAGGTATTGGGATACCAACGATCGAGTCTCGGGCAAGTAACGTACCGATTGACAAACGGAATTGTATACGGGATTGATTGAATCCTCGACATCGTGGTTCATCCGATGAGATCATCGAGGAACATGTGGGAGCCAACATGGGTATCCAGATCCCGCTGTTGGTTATTGACCGGAGAGTCGTCTCGGTCATGTCTGCGTGTCTCCCGAACCCGTAGGGTCTACACACTTAAGGTTCGATGATGCTAGGGTTGTTGAGATATTAGTATATGGTAACCCGAAAGTTGTTGGGAGTCCCGTATGAGATCCCGGAAGTCACGAGGAGTTCCGAAATGGTCCGGAGGTGAAGATTTATACATAGGAAGTCAAGTTTCGGCCATCGGGAAGGTTTCGGGGGTAATCGGTATTGTACCGGGACCACTGGAAGGGTCCCGGGGGTCCACCGGGTGGGGCCACCTATCCTGGAGGGCCCCATGGGCTAAAGTGGGAGGGAACCAGCCCCTAGTGGGCTGGTGCGCCCCCCATGGGCCTCCCCCTGCACCTAGGGTTGGAAACCCTAGGGGTGGGGGCGCCCCACTTGGCTTGAGGGGCATTCCACCCCCCTTGGCCGCCGCCCCCCTTGGAGATTCAATCTCCTAGGGCCGGCGCCCCCCTAGGGGTCCTATATATAGTGGGGGGAGGGAGGGCAGCCGCACCCTATCCCCTGGCGCCTCCCTCTCCCTCCCGTGACACTCCTCCCTCTCCCTGAGCTTGGCGAAGCCCTGCCGAGATCACGTTGCTTCCACCACCACGCCGTCGTGCTGCTGGATCTTCATCAACCTCTCCTTCCCCCTTGCTGGATCAAGTTGGAGGAGACGTCTTCCCAACAGTACATGTGTTGAACGCGGAGGTGCCGTCCGTTCGGCGCTAGGTCATCGGTGATTTGGATCATGACGAGTATGACTCCATCAACCCCGTTCTCTTGAACGCTTCCGCGCGCGATCTACAAGGGTATGTAGATGCACTCCTCTCTCCCTCGTTGCTAGATGACTCCATAGATTGATCTTGGTGATGCGTAGAAAATTTTAAAATTCTGCTACGTTCCCCAACAGGCACCGCAGCCAAACCGCTCGACAGCAGCGCGCTCACTTCAAGGCGGATGCGCAGCCGGCGAAGGGGATGGTCACGACGCTGCATCGAAACCCACATCATCTCTCTCTCTCTCTCTGTTGCTGCACAAGGAGAAGTAGTAGATCAGGGGAGTAGAAGGAGGAAAGGGGGAAGAGATGCGGCCAGGCTCGCGCGGTGGTGGACGCCATCGCCGGTGGCTCGACCGGACCGGCGTGGCGCGGTCGCCCGGCGACAGGGACAGCGACGGGTCCAGAAGGACAGAGCCGGCGTGAGGGGTGCAGAGGAGGCGCAGCTGTGTCTCCCTCACGATCTGCCGCAGACGAGAAAAAGGGAAAGAGAAAGGGGATGGGAGAGGACGCGCGCGCGGCGCGGTGGCTTCCGCCGCCGCCGCCGGCGGGACAGGGCGGCCGGGGCGCAGCCCCGTGCTCACGCCAGCGAGAGCGGAGAGAATGAGAGCGGCGTGTGCGAGAGAAAATATCGCTAGGGTTCGATCGGGGCAACAGGCACTGCGTTTTGATCCAGCGGAAACGGCGATGGACCGTTCGATCGCGATCGACGGCCACGAGACGAACCCTAGCTCTGCTGGGCTTTCGGGCCGAAAGTGAGGCGAGGCCTTGGGCCGCTGGGCCGTTTTCGGCCAGCTCAGGCACGCTGCAGCGCGCTGTACGGCGCCCAGTAGGCAGGCCGTGGGCTGGGCTGCAAAAAAGGAGCTTTCTCTGTTATTTGTTTTTTACAGAGCACGGTTTTTTGTTATTTGTCCAGTTTTTGGCATATTTCAAATAGTGTTTTCTATACAAAATTTTTCTAACGAAAATTTTATTTAGAAGATAGAAAAGTAAACAGAAAAAGTTTCTGAGAACAAAAATAGGAAATTTTCAGAAAAATAAATGTTCATGAATTTTATAAAGAAAATAATAAAGTTCAGGAATTTTTATTTAGTCAAAGAAAAGTTTCTGTAAAACGTAAAAAGTTCATGAATTTTTTATTCATGTTTTTCCGCTGCGTAAATAATTGATAGTGCTCTTTTACAAAGAAATAAAAGTTTAGATAGACTTATACTTAAAGAGCATATTAAAGTAATTATTGAAATGAAATGATTATGTTATTTTTACGACCAACGTTGTTAATAACATGATCATGTTTTATTATTGAAATTAAAAGGTGCTCTTTTAAAAGTGAATAGAACTAAAGTAAAATATTAAATTGTTGCTTCTCTAATGCATTTTTTAATCAACCGGTTAAAATTGCTTAGAGAGTAAAAGAGTACAGAATTGTTTTTGAATAGAATATTGTAAAGTTTTCGCTGCAAAGTAAAAGTTTTATCCTCCAATTAAATTGGAACCAACGGGAAAATTTAATTGGAAGAAATGTTCTTAGCAATGTTTTTTCCCTGTGGGTGAAATAAGATGCAGATAGTTTCCACTATGACAAAAGAAAGATATTTGTTGTAAAGTTAAAATATGGTATTGTTATTTTCTGACCAACGTTGATGATAATAGTGCTATAATTCTATGAGTCTTATGTTCAAAGATTCAATCTCTGATAAAATTTGTATCAAAGTGATCAATTTTTAGAGAACGGATAAAGATCAAGAAATGCTCTTGAACTAGAGAAATGTATATTTCTTGTTCCCACTGCAATAAAGTTGATGATGATAATTAATTCTTAGCAAAGTTGTTTCATAGAAATACTATCATCACATTGTTTATGAGTTATATGCATTATTTCCATTTCCGCCCAACGGTGATATGGAATTAATGTAGAAGGATGATGTTTATTCTAATTCTGCCACAACGGTGATTTAGAATATAAAAGAAAGTTTCAAAAGTTTAATGTGCATTTTTTAACCAGATCAACGTAGGGTTATTTTTATGCCCATTATTGTTGATTATTGGCTATGTTTTCTTAGACTAAAAGTTTTCCATGCTTTCATTCGTGAAAGCGAATGGCTGGGTACTTGTGACCCGAAAGATGACTAAGAAAGGTCATAATGTGAGGGAGTATGTTCTCTCTAAAGAATTGCATCAAAAGAAAAGAGATAGATCATTGAGAGTCTTGATTGATGAACGTATTTCATGTACTCTCTATGAAGAAGATTTTTTAGTCAACATGATTTGAGATGAAACAAGCAACATGCGTGTTTAATTTGACCAACGTCGGATCAAGCATGTGTGTCAAAGAGCATTCGAATTTATTCCTAAATTTGATGATTGAATATGCAGTCAAAAGATCCAATTGTGGCATCTATGTTCCCTTACAGGGAATTACCCGCATGGTGGGAAAAGGTGATTATGATAAAACCTGCATGGCGGGAAAAGTATGGAAAAATACCTGACATAATATTATGTCAAAAATCCCGTATGGTGGGAGAAATTCTGGCAAGAGAAAGATATGATAACTCATGTGTTTTTAATGTTTCCCACTCCGGGAGAAAAGAATGGAGTAGCTGAAAAGTGCAACCGTACACTTATGGATATGGTGCGCAACATGATGAGTTATTCCAACTTGCCATTGCGATTATGGATGGAGGCGCTTGAAACCGCCATTCACATTCTCAATAGAGTACCAAGCAAGTTGGTGCCCAAAACACCGTACAAGCTATGGACAGGAAGGATTTCCTCCCTACAACACTTCAGGGTGTGGGGTGCCCTGCTGAGGCCAGAATGTTTAATCCAAACATTGCAAAGTTAGATCCCAAAACAGTGAGTTGCCACTTCATTGGCTATCCAGACAGATCAAAGAGTTTTCGTTTCTACTGCCCAGACAGATATACAAAGTTTGTAGAAACAAGCCATACAGTCTTCTTAGAGGACGAAATAATGAGGGGGAGCTTGGTAGCTCGGAAAATTGATCTTGAGGAGAAGAGGGTGCATGCACCTAATCCGATGATTCAGGAGCCATTTTTCTCACTACTAGTTGCAACTCCACCCATGACAATCATGGGGGTAGACCCGGAACCTGCCCGTCAGGAGCCGACTGAACCCGTTGTTGAGCATGAAAGGGAGGTGCAACAGCAAATTTTAGAAGAAGTGCCAGAAGTTGAGGCACAGAATGTGCTACAAACTGAGGCCCTTAGAAGGTCTACAAGACCAAAAAAGTCAGCTATTTCTACTGACTTTAAAGTTTATAACACAAAAATGGTTCATATGGAAAAAGATCCCACCTCATATGAATAAGCCATGAGAAGCCATCATTCACCGAAGTGGATGAAGGCAATGGAAGACGAGATGAAATCGATGAGTTCCAAAGATGTTTGGGACTTAGAGGAAATTCCTAAAGGAGCCAAAACAGTAGGCTGTAAATGGGTCTACAAAATTATGTATGACTCTAAAGGGAATATAGAAAAGTATAAAGTACAACTCGTGGCAAAAGGATTTACACAAAGAGAAGGGATAGATTACAATGAGACATTTCTCCAGTCTCATGTAAGGATTCCTTCATAATCATAATGGCATTAGTTGCTCATTTTGATTTAGAGTTACATCAAATGAATGTTAAGACGGCATTTCTGAATAGTGATTTAAAAGAAAATGTCTACATGAAACAGCCTAAGGGTTTTATCATGGAAGGCAAGGAAAATATGGGATGCCGCCTGAAGAAATCCATTTATGGATTAAGACAAACCTCTCAGCAGTGGTATCTAAAGTTCAATCAAACGATTAAAAGTTTTGATTTAAAGAAAATATTGAGGATAATTGCATTTATACAAAGTTTAAAAATGGGAAATATATTTTCCTAATCTTGTATGTAGATGATATCTTGCTTGCTAGCAGTGATGTTAGTCTACTACAAGAAACAAAGAAATACTTATCCTCAAATTTTGACATAACAGATCTTGGTGAAGCATCATATGTTTTGGGCATAGAAATTCACCGAGATAGGAACAATGGAGTCTTAGGACTATCGCAGAAAGCATATTTAGAAAAGGTTCTTAAAAAGTATAATATGCATGCGAGTAAAGCCACACCTGCTCCTATAGTCAAGGACGATAGTTTTGGGAAATTCCAATGTCCCAAGAACCAGTACGAGATCGATCAAATGAAAGCAGTACCATATGCTTCGGCAGTTGGCAGCTTACAGTATGCACATGTGTGCACTCGCCCTGACTTAGCTTTTATCACCGGGGTACTCGGTAGATATCAAGAGAATCCAGGCATGGAGCACTGGAAGATGGTAAAGAAAACATTGCATTATGTGCAAGGCACTAAGGACTACATGCCAATATACAGGAGAAGTGATTCCCTAGAGATAAAAGGGTATTCAGACGCATATTTGGGGGGGGGGGGGACAGAGATGATAGAAAATCCACGTCAGGATATGTCTTCACTCTCGCTGGGGGAGCTATTTCATGGAAAAGCTCCAAACAGTCGATAGTTGCATCATCCACGATGTATGCGGAATTCATAGCATGCTTCGAAGCCACGGGGCAGGCGATATGGCTAAAGAAATTTGTACCCGACTTGAAAGTGGTAGATTGTATTTACAAACCACTAAAGATGTACTGCGACAACCAACCCGCAGTATTTTACGCTCACAACAACAAGTCGAGTAATGCTGCCAAAACAATAGAGATAAGGTATTATGTTGTGAAAGATAAAATCCAGGATGAAACTATAAGTCTCGAGCATATAAGGACAAAGGATATGCTTGCTTATCCGCTAACGAAAGGCTTACCACCCAATGTGTTCAAGGAACACTTAGCCGGCATGGGTTTAAGGGAAAGCCTTATGATTTCTGGATAGGCCCAAAAGGAACAGAATTTGCTTCTGAACATAACGTATGTTGTAGCTGTATGATTCTAACGGCAATTAATCTGTGACGATGAAACATGCTCTATGTAACAATATGTGATGAAACAAATAAACTAGAAAGTATAAAGTTAAAAGTAAAGTTGAGATCAAGGGGGAGAATGTTAGGTTGATCTCTATCCCCTTCGAACCCAACGGGTCGAACGGGCCCTTGACTCGCGCCCTGATCGGGGGCGCCCAACCAAATCATGGTTGGTGGGCCCCTGTGACCCGCGCTATATAAACAGAGGTGGGGGCCGAGGCACATTAGACGAGGTTAATCGCTGCCATAATCTCCACCAACACTCCCTACTGATCTAGGGTTAGCGCGGTGCTCACGGGAAGCACACCACCGCTGCCATCACTGCCGCCACAACATCACCATGGCTGCTGGTTCAAGCTCGCAAGGCAAGGCAGAAGGTAGGCTACCGGATTGATCTAGCCTACCCCGATCCTAAGGTCTATCAGATAAACCAAAATATGTCACTTATCTAGCTCAAAAAAATGTTTCGCTTATCAAATTCTGTGTGTGTGGAGAGGGGGGGGGGGGGGGTTATCGTGCCCTTTGACATCCGTTTGGTTAACCACATTTCAGTGTCGAGATTAGTGGGAAATAAAAAAATGGAAATTTTGTAAGCATCATGCCAAGATCGTGTGCTTCTAGAAACAACAAAAGAAAATTGTGCTTTAGAGGAAGGAGGGTGAAAGAGCCTTGCTGCAATCTGCAAGTTGCTGATCTTCCGAGCATGCAGCCTGTTCCTAGTCAAAGAGCGAGCCCATCTGTTTGGCATTCCTATCGAAACACAAACCGGGTGAGAAACTTGGCAACGACGATGCCTACATAAATCACTACCGAACGCCTTTCTCAGATCGTCTTGGTAGAGATTGATGGTAATGGATATATGTTATCGGCACACTGCAACAATTCTATGCGATATTGGAGATAAACTAACCACATCAGGGATGCTTCATCGCTTGGTCGCCCCAGCGATGTGGCGGAAGGATGCGCAGGAGATGACCAGACTTGGTGGAGAGGCTGATCGCTCGCATGGAGACTCACGATTGATTGAATCAGCCTACTAGCGACATCCACACAAGTGTGAGAAAGTAGATGTGTATGTGGGAGAGATACTCGATGTCATCCGTCAACAAATCGTTGGTAATGCATTTTAATTTTCCAATCCCTTGTTACAATTACAACTAGCATGTTGTTGGCACACGCTCCAAAAAAAGTGCACAAAGGTAGAAATTTGGTGAGTACGATGAAAGCAAGGCCATGGATTCTTGCGAGCAAATGGAGCACAGAAATGATTGAAAAGGTTGATGCCATTTTTGCAAATTTGCATAACTGATTGAGGTGCAGCGTGTATCCACGGACTGAGTCAGCAGGTAGTGGTGGCATGTTTTGGATTCTGGACCAAAAGTGACCACATATGCATGCCAAGTTTATCCGCCCGCCCCGTTCGCCTCTCCCTCCTGATCCCCTCCGCCCCTCCTGTTCGCCTCCCCCTCCCGATCCCCGCTGCCCCTCCGAGCTCCTCCGCCTCACGTCTGCCTCCCCTCCCCTCTGCCTCCCCTTCGACCGCCGCCGTATCCCGTCTGGGCAAAGCCCGTGCGGGGGGGGGGGGGGGGGGGGATGATGGCGGCGTCGGGGCGTCCCTTCGTCGCGGCTTGAATGGGTGGTTGTGACGGCGGATCTCGAGCGGGCACCTCGGGACGACATGTGTGTGGCCATGACGCCGGTCACGCAGCGATGTGACATTCTCTACTTTTGGAGTCTTCATCGTTGGTCCAAAGGGATCTAGTCGGTGGGTGTTGCCTCACGGTGGCTTCTCGGCGGCGGATCAACTGAAGGAGGAGATGGTGGCCTAGCTGTTGAAGTGGGTGAGGATGCCACCATAGTCGACGACGTCTGTGGGTGTCGTTTTCCTCGCTGGAGGCTATGGTGGGGCGTCCCTCGCTCCATTGTGTCCGGGGGAAACCTTGGATCTGGAGGAGGCTGCTATTGACGACGGCGCCTGTGGGGGTTGTAGCCCTCGTTGGAGGCGTTGAGGGGCCTCCTGGTTCGGATGATGGCGACATCTTCATCGTTACTGCCATGGGGGCATCATCTTTGGAGACATTCATCGGTTGAACGGGCATATGAACGGCTTGGTGGTTGGACGTAGGTAGGTGGTGGAGCGGTGCTCATCCTACACATCGATGGCGGCAGATATCGGCGGCATGGCGCAGTGGAGACTCGGCGTCCGATGGGTGGCGAGACTCGTGCAAGAGGCGACGTTATCTCACGCCGTGGTGGCGTCGATGGCAGAGAGGCCTGGCAAGGTTGATGCGTCATTATCTGATCTGAGGATGGATCGATGGATGAAGGAGGTGACCGCCCTTGCAGCGTGTGCATGTGGTGCCCACCGAAAGTGCGTTGGACCGATGTGTAATCCAGTCCGAGTATTGTGGCTTGGATGGAGCATCCGGCATTAGATGTTAGGTGTTGGTGCGATGTCTGTTTGCAGGGCCGGCCCTGGGGGTATGGCGGCGGGGCGATGGTCCAGGGCCCAGGCGAGGAGTGGGGGCCCATGATAGAGTATATATTTGTATTATAGCCCAGCAAAAAATAGATAAAAATAATACAAAAGAACTAGAGAAAAGAAATAAGATGGGCTAGGCCCATCAGATAGCTAGCAAGCCATTGCTGATCGATTAACAAACGCGAAGTCGCAAAGCGACACCGTGACTCACGTCAGTTGGTAGACAGACGACTGCTCGTTTTCCTTTTCCTTCGTAGGTTAGGTTCGTCAGGCGCCGTGACGCTCGTCGGCCTCCTTGCTCCGTCACTCGGCGCCTTGCCGTGTCATCCTCGCCTCGCCTGCCGCTGGCCCGCTGGAGCTGCACGCGCAGCGCGCCGCACGACAGTCCAGCAACCCAGCGGCCCGGCCATCCGGCATCCGGCAAGGCGGCACCTCGACAATACGTATACAAGTATACATCCGACTGGCGACTACAAGTCTTGAAGTCTGCAACGCGGCCGACCCCAATCCCTAAAGTACGTTTGAATGTTTCCATCCATGTTCCTTAGTTCCAGTCCATCCCCCAAACCCTAATTTAACAATTTCAGTACTTTATTTATTCTTTATTTAGTATTTAATTACGTATTCAACTATACATCCATGATCCATCCTCCAATTTCAGTATGCATGAAGTTTTAAATTTTCTAATTCAATCAATCATTTTTTTTGTCATTCTATGTACATGTCTAGGGTTCCAATCATCCGATGTATAAATTCCTAATTCTTTGTATCCTATTTTGATCTTTTCTTCATGATTTTAGGACATTAGCCTACCATGTTACCTAAGAAGAAGCAATTGTCGGGTGCTGAAACAAGAAGGAAAAAGAAAGAAAGTGATCCGAAAATTTTACCATTGAAGGATTCTTTGAATAAGTTCTTTACATCTTCAAGCAATGTTGATGTCATTGAAGAACAGGGGCAAGAAACTACTCCCGAAGAAACCTTTTTTGAAGCACTGAAGTATTATTGTTGTCGATGGAGTCAGTCTAATTTGATTCTTATTTGTGGTAATTAATCATGTCATGCTAGTTTCATTTTGCGATTTTTTAGTATTATTGTTGTTGATGGAAGCAGTTCAAATTTGGTTATTATTGTTCTCGATGAAGTCATTTGAATTATTATAGTCAAATTTTAAACTAAAGATGTGTGACTAAAAGTTACTCTTAATAAGTCATATATATAACGCACACGCATACATATATATGGTCTTAGGACTTAGGACATAGGGGCCCATGTTGTCGAGTTCGCCTAGGGCCTTCCAAAACATAGGGTCGGCCCTGTCTGTTTGGCATTAGGCTCGGACATTCGACACCCCATTCATCACAGGGATAGGAGTAGCGACATGTGTTGCCAAGATGGTGGTTTCACGCTTACTGATGTATTACCTTGTAAGGGCTTTGTGAATAATTAATAAAATAACTGCATGCATTGCCTAGATGCAGAGGCCAGAGGTATATCCTACTTTGCAAAAAAATAAAAAAAATGCCAAGTTTATTTTTTTTTTGAAACGGAGGCAATTTTTTTTTTGCCTCATCCATTAATTAACAAGAAGAGAGTTGTCCGGTACGAAATACCGAAAAAACATGTTACAAACCGAGGTAAATACACCACAAGTCACAGGGCATACGACGGTCAATTTAGTGCGTAAACTTGTAAAATACGTGTTTCTAGTCATCTAACTTGTCTTCTTGTTCATATACGGTGCTTTCTACCGTATCCGGCTGTATCATTACGGGTGCCAACATGATGGGGCCTACAGTCAGTGGCTGAGGTGGTGGTAATCCACATGCACTGTTTTTTTCTCAGATAGCACCCTTGCATTTTATTTATTTATATGCAGAAAATTCTCAAATAAAAGTAAAAAAATTTGTTGCACACAGTGGGACCCACGACCGACCATGATTCGCCCCGCATAGAAGCCACCAGACCAACTGCACCTTTGCGTTTAACGGAAAAAATTATCTTTATATAAATAGACCATGCGAATTAAAGTAAAATCAAAACGGAGACAAGGTAATCCCAGCTTCGAGCTTGAGGGCGCAGTCCAAAAGAAACCTATATGCATTCATTCTGGAGTATATTTTCTTTTATGTACATAATTCACATTCAAACAAAAATTTCGTTCATTTGTCCTAAAAAAACTATGTACATTCATTTTGACCTATATTTTCGTATATCTAAATTTTCAAATTTTAAATTATTCAAACTAAAAAAAATGATGTTGATTTGTCCAAAGAAATTTATGTACATTCATGCTGCACTATATTTTCTTTTATCTAGATTTTAAAATTAGAAATATTCTAATTGAAAAAAATAGTTGATTTGTCCCAAAAATTTACGTACATTCATTTTACATTATATTTCCTTTTATCTAGATTTTAAATATTTAATTATTCGAAATCGAACAAAAATTATTTGATTTGTCCATAAGAATTTACATACATTCATTTTGAACTATATTTTCTTTTACCTGGATTTTTCAGTTTACATGTATTCGAATTCAAACAAAAGTTGAGTTGATTTGTCTGAAAAACATACATACATTCATTCCGCACTATATTTCCTTTTATATAAATATAAAAAATTTAAATTATTCATATTCAAACAAAAGTTTTGTTGATTTGTCCAAAAGAATTTACATACATTCATTCTATATTGTATTTCCTTTTGATCTAGATTTTAAAATTTAAAATTATTGAAATTTGGAACAAAATTTTGTTGGTTTGTCCAAAATAATTTACGCTCATTCATCCCGCACTATTTTTTTCAGGAATATATATTTAAAGTTAGGTACTATGTGCAAAAAATATTGTCTGTGCAGAAAGAAAATTATACATAGTTTGCCAGCACTGGGATACATAAATTTCAAACTATATAATACATAGCACTCTTATCTCTATTTAATTAGTGCGATACGTGTTCAATAAATAGCACTAACTGTACATTTGACACATCAAACGTTAGTTGGTCTAGTGGTTTTCTATGCGAGGCGAAGGGCAGCAGGTCATTGGTTCAAATCCCATCCCGTTCTCCATTACTTTTTCATTTTAATTGAGGATTTTCTGCATAAATTAATAGAATGTAAGGGTCCTTTCTGACAAAAAACCGGCCTCAGCCACTGAGAGTGGCCCTGCCATGTTGGCGCGCGTATGGATATGACTGGGTATAATGGGAAGCACCGTATATTAACGAGGCGACAAGTTAGATGACCAGAAATACGCATTTTACAAGTTTATGCACCAAACTGACCGTCACATGCAAGTTTTATAACTTCTGGTGTATTTACCTCTTACAAACCCACTCATGCGACCTACTCCCAAACTATGGAGCCACATGAAGACCCCACAAACAAACCCAACACAGAATCATCAATGAAAACCCAACGGTTCACTAAGACTTCAGAAAAATCTAACGACAGAGTTAAGAGACACACCCGAGCTGATGTTTGCCACCTAGACAACTCTATCATGGAAGCACTTGCACCTCCCCATTGTCGCCACCCTTCTTGCAAAGTTTAGGGTGTCGATTTCAATACAAAGTAACTAACTAAAATGATGCCGCCTGTAAAATATAATGACCACAGGTGCATTTTACTCGAAAGCATAAAACAACACAAATAGGTGTGGGGTTCAGCGGTTCCAATTTCTACATCCAAATGCATGTAGAGCGGAGACAAACTGTGTAATCTGGGCTCTTGGAATTAAGCTTGATTATGATGTATCCATTTCATTAAGCTACTTTTAGTGTTCGCATGTTGAGATGAAGCAAAATTTAAAATGAAAATGCCATGATGCAAGATCGTGTACTGCTTCTAGAAACCACCAAAGAAGACCGCGCGCTTCGGGTGAGGAAGGGTAAAAGAGCCGTGCTGCAAGCTTGAGTTCGATCACGCATGCATGCAGCCTGCTCCTCGCCAAAGAGCCAACGCATCTGTTTGGCATGCCTGCCGAAACACAAAGTGAGTGAGAGCTCTTCTGGTAATCTTGGCAACGAGCGGTGCCTACATAAATCCACACCATGCGCCAACGATCTCGATCATCTTGGCAGAGATCCAGACATGGCTATATATATATACACACACACACACACACATATATATACATATATATATATATATATATATATATATATATATATATATATATATATATATATATATGTGTGTGTGTGTGTGTGTGTGTGTGTCTGATATATCACACGTCGCAGTAATTTTTTGAGATATTGGAGATAAACAAACCACAGCTATGTTGATAGTGCAGTCGTTTGTTGTAGGGATCTACAGCTGCTCTGGCCAGACTTGGCTGAGAGCGTGATCCTCGTGGCGGAGCCCGGGCGTTGGTTGAATACACCAACCAAGGACATCCACCGTTTTCCTCTACAAGTGTTAGAAAAAAGATGTGTCTTGTGCCTATCCGCGGTGGTTTGTCGCCATCACCTCTTGCTTGTATTCTTGTCACCATGTGTAAATACTCAGCATAGTCTTTCCCTAATGTATACCTAATAATAAAGCACCTCTTGCTTGTATTCTTGTCACCATGTCTAAATACTCAGCATAGTCTTTTCCTAATCTATCCCTAATAATAAAGCACGGATTGACTCCATGGGTTCACCGTCATAATACGCTTCTTTCTGTGAGAATTTAAAACATATACGCGATTCTCTACGTTGTTTGCAGCATTGTAAGTCCACGGGCCAGAAATTTAGTTATGGGATGTTAAAAAAAGTTTGGACTCACCATCTGACCTCCCCTTCCCTTACCGAGGCAGCCACCACAACCTCAAGCCGAGCTCCCGCGCCCACCGGCGAGATCTGGTCCCGAACCCCCGCAGCAGGGCATCGTCGGAGGGCTGGCCACGACCACGCCGATCCGGAGCCCGGAGAGCCCTGGTGCAGATCAACGCGGAGAGCCCAACCAGCTCCCGCGCGCTCAGGCCCGGCCACCACAAGCCCATACGCAGACGTGAAGCATCGGTCGCAGGCGAGACTGCCGGAGAAATCGGATCGTCAAGATGCTGCAGAAGAAAGCTGCTGCAGATTGGGGGTCGGATCCGTGCTCGATCCAGGCGCCACGGTCAAGGAAAGGGTGTTGGTGCTTTGGTGAAAAGACTCTTGCACAGTCGCTCGTCGTGCTTGGTTAGTTGTGGAGGAGGGAGGAGAAGAGAGAGGGGAACGGGGAACGCAGCGCCGTGGGCGGCGTGTGTCGCACGGATAGAGAAGAGGAGGAGAGCAGCGCTGGATGGATAGAGAGAAGAGCGGAGAAGGAGAGCGCTGCTGGAGAAGGAACGGCGATGTGGATATCCACGCCGTGGGAGCTCGGTGGAGATTCCTTTTTTTAATGGATTTTTTAGGATCACTTTTTTAATGGCTCTCGATTGAGAAGCTGCTGGATGATGCGTGCTAAGCACCCATTGCAAAAAAATAATCTAAATGAGCACCGATATAATTACTTGTTGTTGTTTAATGTTCATGTCTAGCACATCCTAGGAATACATCATCATATACAATAATTAAAAGTGAGCAAAATATGGAAATAAGTATTCTTTGAGGGAGAAGATATTTGGAGCTCAAAGGAATTTACTGACAATTAAGGTATTCCTCAACTCTGGATGTCACCAATATCGTTGGTTAGATAGGGAGGAGACATCATTGGTCAGGCAGGGAGGAGAGACGAAGCGATGAAGAGTAGAAAGAATGTGACAACAATGCATCTTGTAATTACCTTATTTTTATAATCCACCCAAAATTTACAAAAAATTACCTATGATGGGGAACAAAGAAAAGCTTACTTTTTTATGGTGACAATGGCCAAGTTCAAATAGTGCAAAAGAAAACAACGAAATATAATCTCGCAAATCAAATAACTAACATTTTCTAAAAAAAATTAACAAAGTAAAAACCTGTTTGCTTTCGAATATTAAAAAAAAAAATTGTATATAAAGAATCTCACTTCATTGCGCCACTACTCTTTCATCCAAAAAAAATTGTTTGCAAATCTTTTGAAAATTCTAACAAAAAACTTTTGGTTAGTTATTAGACTCTCGCATAGTATGCAACAATTCCACCGTCTGTATGTATATCCTGCTAAAAAATTACACCATCCCACTTCCACCCGATGATAATACTAAGCCGAAGGAGGCGTCATCAAAGGACATCCTTGTGACTTTCTCAACTTTATACTACATACACGGTATGGATAACAAAAATCCTTTTTCTAATTGCAGACACCGAGTATGTGTGTGTGTTTTGAGATAAAGAGTGTTTCAAATTCTTCTTGCTTTAAAAAATTCATGCTTTTCAATATGTTCACACTTTTTAGAAAATGCTTAAAATTCCCAAAAAATATTCCAACTTTTTAAACAACCATTTAAAATTGATCACCAAAATTTAAAAATTCTCTTTCATAAAAACATGTGTTCAAATAAATGTTCATTTTCAAAACATGTTTCAATTCTAATAAAAATATTAAAATTTCAAAAAAATAGTTATTTTAAAATAAATAAATATTTTTTTTATGAAAAATAAAATATAAAACTGACTACTAGACTATTCCATGCACCACTACTCTTCCATCACATGAAGGATGTTAGAGTTGCTTCTTTACGTCCACACTTCATACTTCGGAAAGCGATAACAGTATAAACTTATTGTTGATATTTATAATAACTATATATAAGAAATTGTGCGCACTATCACACGGAGCAGGTTTTATGAATGGCATGTACTATCACACACGGAGCAGGTTTTAGAATGTCGTGTACTATCACACGGAGTAGGTTTATGAATGACGCGTACTATCACACACGGAACGGGTTTTACGAATGGCGCTTACTATCACAAGCAGCAGGTTTTATGATATTTTTCGCCCGTTGCAACGCACGGGCATTTGTACTAGTATATATATATATATATATATATATATAGGAAAAATGTTTCCTACAAGCAGTGGTAGTTACCACCACTTGCATTTTGTATGTTGTATGTAGTATCTGTCAAAATTGAGAGTATGTACGTGTAGTATGTAGTATATAACAATGATTAGGTAGTATATACTGATTTTTAGGTAGTACATACCATATTTTGAGTATGCTCTTTTTTACATACAAATATGTACGTATTTCACAAATATAACAAAAACTATGGGTTCATATGCAATTTTTTCATATAACTTGCTTTGAAATATCTTAGATATAGTATATGAATATATTTAAAATGATAAATTAGTATATATAGTACCACATGGTAGTATATGAGACATATGGGGTAACTACCACCAAGTGATAGGATGGATTTTTCCTATATACATATATATATATATATATATATATATATATATATATATATATATATATATATATATATATATAATAAAGCACGGATTGACTCCGTGGGTTCACTGTCACAATACGCTTATTCTCGTGAATTTACGCTTTCAGTTATTTTTTCCAAAATCCAAGATGGTACTAATCTTTATATGTATATCACTTGGTACAAAATTTCAGGATTGGGCCGCAGCACGCACACACGAAGCTAGCCCAAAAAAGTACAAAAATAATTGCCAGCCCCTGGAGCACGCCGTCTTATTTTCCAGACGCGGCGCACAAGATAAGGTGAGCACTTACGCTGAAAAAACAGGAGCGTTGCCACACTGACCCGGTCTCCTTCCTCTTCTGTTGTGGCCCAAACTGTTCTCTTCTTTTTGCGCAACTCTTTCTATCAGATGAAGAGGAAGATATTTGGACATCTGGGAGTCGGACCGGACCGCCCTGAACACCTCCTGGATCACCTGCAGCATCTTCTTGCTGGCGCGGCCGTCGTCATCGTAGCAGTCCATGGCCATGATGAACAGACAGCAGCGGCGGCGGCACAGGAGCGGGTACTTGTTCATGGTGCCAGCGGGGGGTGGACGGCGGTCCGGGCCGGCCCGGTCCCTGACCGAGCCGTCGTTTGGACTGGCTGCCGGCGGACCGGACCGAGCTGCAGCAGTAAAGCTCGGGCCAGACCGAAGGACCGACCATGGGGGTGGCGGCGACGGACGACTCCCGGCACTAATCAAAGGGGAGAACAGACGGGAAAGGGAGGGTAGCTCATGCAGATCTTGCTGGAGGGGTCGGGGAGGCCGGGGAAGCAGTGACAGCGACGTAATCGACGACGAACGACGGCGGCAGGAGTTTGGGAAGGAGGACGATGGCGACGGCTTCCGGGTGAATCCGTCCGATTAGTTGTGTGGGGAAGGAGATCTCATGGTTGCGGAGCTCCTGGACATGGTGGTTAGTCGCGGGGAAGTTGGTTGCCCCGTCGGCGAGAGGCTGCACGCTAGACGGCGGCGGCGCAGGTGCGTGCGTGCATTTTTTTGGAGCGAAACGTCGCCCAAATTTAGGAAGTTCGTGTCTCGCTCCGTGGCTGCCCATGCTAGCCGTGCCCAACTGCTGCTGGCCGTGCACGTGGCCGTGGCTGGCCGTGCGCTGCTGTTGCTCTGCCGGCCGTGCGCTACTGCTTCTGCCGGCCGTGCACTGCTGCTGCTGGCCGTGGCGCTGGTGTCCTACTCCTATCGATGTCCATTGTGTGCACGGGGTCTGCTGCGTCCACCAGGGCACCAGCACCGACGCCGCCGGTTCGAGAGAAGGAACAGTTTCAGAGAAGGAACAGCAGGACATCATGCTCTGCCTCCTGATGCTCTCTACCGGCGACCCAGGCTGAGTTTAGGTCGATGCGCTGGAAGGGATGGAAAGGAGAGCTCGGGGAGTTGCTGGTGGAGACTGGTGGTGATGGTGGACAGTGCTCGCTGCTGGGATGGGAGAGGGAGATGGTGCTGTCTGTTGTGGTCATGCCGGTCCAGTGGTCTGCTACCTTCAGCAGCGATGGTGTTGTGGTCATGCCGGTCCAGTGCCATTTGAAATTTGAAGAGATTGCTGCTGATGTTTGCGTACTTCTGCTGCTGCTAATATTCTCTCTATGTGTGCTAAACTACAAGAAAGAATACTATAAAGAGTTAAATACACCACGGGTGCCTCAACTTGTCCGGCACGGTCATTTTGGTGCCTAAACTTGTAAAATACGTAAAAGTGGTGCTATAACTTGTCGCATGGTGCATATACGGTGCCTTCGCCTATATGCCGCCATATGTGTTGTACGCGTGGTGTGACAGCCGGCGGCTACCCCACATGTCAGTGTGTGTGAGCGTTGCCTGCGCTGGCGAGGTGCGTGCAAGTTATTTTTTGGAAACGCCCCAAGGTTTAATTAAATGTGATAAAAAACGCCCTTTCTTATGCTAGTAAGCGGGAAAGAAAACAGTCGTTGAGGGTTTTGATCTTGGTACCTGCAGTTTTTATGCTATGTACACTAGCCACTGGGACGATGAATACTTCCTGAATAACTGTTAGCTGGGAGTAATGTAGTCTACGTATCGCTCTGCAATTTCATTATGTTTTTTTTCTGTTCCTGTTTGGTTTTATGATATGCAAAATTTCCAATATAAAAATACAATAAATTATCATCAATCTTTGTTCTATTTTTATTATTGTCTAGTTCGAAGAGGTAAACATAAACTTTTTCTAAATTTATGTGGATTTGAACAGTTCAACATATATTATAAAATATTGTGTAAATTTTTATTTATTATGTAATGTTGTAATTTGAAAAATTTCAATGTGTATTAAAAATGATTGTGTAAAACAGTAAATTCTATAAATATGTTTAAAATTTCTGTATAAATGTAAGAATAATTTTACACAATAAATTTTTCTTACATGTTCAACATTTTATGAAATAGGTGCTGTAAATTTTTTGAATGCATGACAAATGTTTTCAAAAACACGTTTATAATTTCTTAATATATGTGCGAATTTCCAAAAGTATGTTGAATATTTTTTTTCAAATGCACTAACACTTTTTTAAGTTAATGGCGGTTGTAATATTTTCTTATATTTCTTTACAAATGGGAATAATAATAATAAACTAATCATGAAATTGGAGAAAATAAATGAAAGGAAACCTTGTGCGGGCCCACAAGACGCCATTCTGAGCTCCTGGATTCAACTTCCGGCAAGGCAACGTATTTTTTTCTTTCTATTTATTATTTCATGCAGTATCACTCTTTTTATAAATAGGAATCTATTTTCATACTGCTCATACCACTACTATCGGCACATGTGCGCACACTGTGTGCTCAGGTACTTGTTTCGAACCCAGCCGGTGCACCTTTTTTTAGTACTATTTTATGCACGCGGGAACCCGATCTGACAGGTGCGATCAATGCAATTCGTTATATTTAAATAAAATGCGAGGTGCTTTTGCAAAATTCAGTTAAAGTAGATGGAGTTTACTGTAAAACAACCAGCACGCTCCACTCACATCCATTGACATGTGGGCCAATGCCATGGTGGCACGCCATGTGGGCAGTGCATACGCCTAGATACGGATGGAGGCACCGTATTTGAACACTCGAACAAGTTATAGCATCAATTTTGCGTATTTTACAAGTTTAGGCACCAAAGTGACCGCGCCGGACAAGTTGAGACACCCGTGGTGTATTTAACTCTACTATAAACAAAGGACCATGCATTCTATGCTCCCTCTCTGTCTTTATCTCTAAATTTATTGGCAGCAGGAATCACTAAATATTGTTCCCTTTCAGATGTTTGATGAAATGCTCAACCACATCGTCAATACAAAATTAGACCTATATATATGATTGGGTATTAATTTTGGATGATTGGGTATTAGGTTCCTATTTTCAGGATTCTGTGCATTAGCAACAAGCGAGATCATGATCGTGATTTTTTGTGTCTTGTAAGGACAATATACCCATCTTGCGGGAAATTAAGTCTTTGGGTGATTGAGAGTGGGAAGTTATGCTCTCTATCATTCCATACAAAATTTGTTTCAGACCGCCTATCCATGTGGAGTAGCTAATCAACTACATTTTCCTCTTATTTTCATTTAAAATTTGATATTATTGTATTACATATTGATGCATGCTGAAAGCTCGACGGCGTGGATGATGCAGAAAAGATGAAATATTAATTTAGTCCATGCGTGATTTTGTACTAGCAATACATGTTATGCTTAGATGCTTCTTCATGCTTAACACAGTTCATAGCTGTTGTTCGGTTATTTTGGACTTTTGTTTACTGTCTAACTCTTCGGCGTGGCGATCCTTCCAGCACATTCTCTCGACATGGTGAGCTTCCACCCCGCTTTCTCCACGGTTCTTCCTCCAGACAACGACGGTGCCAATGAGCCCCACATCCTCACTGGAAGGAAGGTCCCTAAACCCAGATTCCCTTCATGTGCAACCGGAGACGGCTCTCGAATTGAAGAGGTTGGGCAGGGGCCCTGCACTGCAACCTACAGCGTCTCCTCTTCCTGGGCACCAGCATCCACGGCTATAGAAGCATCTTCAGATTTCAGCGGGAAGGCAGCAACACTAGGCTATTGGAAGCTACAAAGACAAGATTGAAGATTTCAGAGATGAGGTGCCACCATGAGGTCAGAAAAACGCTGGTCTAATGGCCTTTGTCTAATTTCTACTAAATCATTGAATCGTCTATTTGTATCATACTTAGAAACATAAGGTGAGGATTCTGGGCGGCTCTGTCTGCAAGTGGTTTCATGTGCTTGATGTAGGTATTTTAAATTTCACCTGCCATGCAACCGGTAGTTCAGTTCATAGGAGAGCTTGATGTGCATGTGTATTTTGATGACAGCGCACTCAAGAACTCACATGTTCGTCGATGAATTCACTTGCACAGGTAGTGATAATTTTTCGTAATTATTTTTGTTCTCCTTAAGAGAGTTGGTATACTTCATCTTGCTCATGTTGTTTTCAGGATGCAAAATTTTCTTGTTCACGTTTTTTCAAGATGCAAAAATTATTTCAACGTGTGCCACAATATCTTTCGAATTGACGACTCTGGGAGGTTATAATTCTATTCTCAGACATTTATCTTGGAGCTCAATCAAGATGCCATTTATTGTTGGTGAGAATGCAAGCCCACCATAATGTTTATTTGATCATGATAAGTTTATGATGTGCCAACAATCCCTGCCACTATATAGACATTATTGTAAGTAGTTCAGATTTCAAAATATTTTACTCGGTCTATCATTAGCATTTTCGTGATATAGTCCACATGTAAAGGTTGTTGCACTGAACCTTGTCATATTCTTTTTTCAGCCCAGTTGAGAATATCACTAGACTTCTACTACACAACTTACACGCCTTGAGAATGAAATGCGAGGAGTAATGAAGGTGAATTCAGTCATGTGATTTTTTATTTGTTTATCTCATTTATTCTTAATGTTGAGGGTTTCATGCTACCATGATACAAATACAATTCAGTTTTGGGGTCTGTAGATAGCGAATGCTTTAATATGTTTTTATTTTTTTGTTCCGGGCCTATGAGTCTTTAGATATTGTATGCTTTAGTATGTTGTTATTAATATTTTTTTCATCTGACACACAAGTGCACAATGAGAAAAGAGACAAGAAAAAGTGTTGCTATAATTCCTTCCTGTTTGCCCCTAAGAATTTCATGATAGGTCCCCTCTATGATATGTTGGATGAGAACTGAAGATCTGGCATTATCTTGCAAATGAATTAAAACAAATTTTGTGTGTAAATATATTTATTTTTAGAAGGAAATTAAAGAACACGTGCGGTAAATTTTTCTCCCGTTACAACGCACGGGCACTTTTTGCTGGTCAATAAAAAAGGATTGTGGTTAATCCAGTTGATAAATTTACAGTCTCTAGTTACAATTGCCACTACCACGTTATCACAACGTTCTAACCGAAAGCGCAAATAACCACATAAATAAAACAACAATTATTTGAGAACAAAGAACGAGGCAGCAAATGAAGAAAAAAGATGATATCTCCATCACCTCTCTTTTTTTCTGAAAAGGAGCGTTTTATTACTTAAAAGGTTTAAGTTTTACCGAAAAAGGCTTTCCCCCCCGCTTTATAGATAAAGCCCAACATCCAAACAAAGTTCGGCCACAACACACACACACGCATAAGTCTGACTACAAAAAGAAGTCAAAGGGTTAATGCTGAGGGCACAGCTCAACAATTCCTGAAAAGCAAAACAAAAGGCACGCACACACAGGGTGCGGCACAACATCTAGTCTGGCTCCGGAGGAGGCGGGGGGAGCGGGGGCGCCAAGCTGAAGGCCATCGATCGAAGGTCGGCGATGAGGTTGTTGATGACGTCCCGGTCCTGTGGGCGGCTAAGCGGCCGCCAGAGCTGCAAGTAACCACACATTTTAAAGATGGCGTCAGTAGCACGTCGAAGAGGGACCTTCTGAATGACAAGCTTATTGCGGACGGTCCAAAGTGTCCAAGCGAGGACCCCAACGCAGAGCCATCTGAGATGGCGGTAGCGCGGGGGGGGGGGGGGGAGCATGGATTTCAGCAAGCAGGTCAGGGAAGTTGGTGTTACACCACTGACCCCCAACTGTTTCGCGGAAGCAGGACCAGAGGAACTGGGCCGTATGACAGGCGAAGAAGATGTGGTTAGCATCCTCCACCGTGTCGCACAAGGGGCACATCCCCTTCCCAGGTCCATTACGCTTACGGACCTCCACGCCAGTTGGGAGGCGGCCGCGAATCCATTGCCATAAGAAGATCCGGATCTTCAAGGGCAGGCGGATATCCCAGATCAAACTGAAGGGTTCGGGTGCCGTCGAGGGGGCGATTGCCGCGTAGAGTGATTTGGTGGAAAAGCAGCCCGAAGGCTCGAGCCGCCAAGACGTTATATCCGGGGAGCCAACGCCATCCATAGGGAGGAGGGCAATGTCCTGCATAAGGGTGTCCCAGGCAGCCACTTCTGGAGGCCCGAAGGGGCGTCGGAAGGCGAGGCGCCCTAAGTCAATAAGGGCCGCCTCGACAGAGATACGAGGGTCAACTGCAATTGAGAAGAGCGCAGGGAATCGCGCGGCCAAGGGGGAGTCCCCAAGCCATCGGTCCAGCCAGAACAGTGTCGAAGATCCCGTACCAACCGCTATGGAGGTGCCAATACGAAGCAAGGTTTAAGTATTACACCCAGCCTCTGCGTAACTAAGATGCATACAGTCGACAAAGTCCTCACGACAAGCCAAAATAAAAGAAGGCGATATACAAAGAAAAATGTATATCTGTATAATGCCTAAATAGTCGGTGGCCCAATCCTAAAATCATGTTGCCACCCATGTTGGGTAAAAATATCTCTCGTTGTAACCTCCAATCGTGTAGACACCTCCGCAAATAGGTCTCAATTCTCCATTCGATGTAGAGAGGACCATAAACAAAGTGTCCCGGTACATTTGTAGATAACCTGCATAAGCAAAGTACTTTTATCATTAAAAATCTTATCATTTCTACATAGCCAAAGCGACCAAAACACGACAATCACTTCCACCCTGAGAAGAATTCTAAGCCTGTGATCAATCTCATGTAACCAGGTGCCAAATATATTAGCAACACTACAAGGAAGATACAAGCCACAAGCTATTTAGATGACTGACCATATAAAACGAACCAATTTACATTGGAAGAACAAATGTTTTATTGTCTCACCATGCGGATAAAAATACACATTGCGTACTTCTATGCCAATTCCTTTTAATAAGGTTATCTTTAGTAAAAATGACTCCGCGACATAGATATCATACAAAGATTTTATTCTTAAGAGGTATTTTCATCTTTCAGATCTTCTTATTATTAAGCAGATGTATTACCGATGACAACCAATATTATTCCAGTGTCATGCCTTGGTCAACACTACACTGACCGTGACGACGACAACAATGATTCTCGCGGGCGCCATCAATCGTCGGACTACCATAAAGAGCAGATGTGTCATCCATGACAACAAAGTCGTCCCTTAAGCACAACCTAACCCCGGTGTCGCACTATATTGGTACCCAACTCAAGGCTATAGCTTCATCATGCCTTATAAGGCACATGGTCCGGCTAGGCAATGCTAGAACTATTATTAATTTAGTCGTATTTTTTCATATTTACATATTATCACTTGTGTTCTTTGTTTAAGAACTCTGGCCTAGAAACTAATCATTTCAGCCCTTGACTTACCCATACTTTAGATTTCAATCCTTAAGCTCTCCAGATTAGTTTTTGGAGTTTCCATTAAAGCATGTACCTTCATGTCTTAATTTCAAGCATAGATTAGATACAACTTTGCATTGAAGGCCTTGAAGTCCCTTCGTATTGCGTTTACATTATGTAGATGATTATCCTAGACCTTTTTATTATTTATGATGTGTTGTGTTTGCTCTCTGGAATCTCTGTTTCAAGTAATTACTTCTTATGTTCGGTATTAATTAAATGATTTAGTATAACTTTATACTAAATCAGCGACACACCACTTAATATGGAATTAATATGGAACGAAAGGAGTATTTAAGAGAGGGGGAGAGGGGAGAAAAAATTCTATGAGACCAGGTCTCACGTGAGACCCAACCTGATGGATGACACGTGGCATTCACAAATCACAAAGCATCCCCCACCCCCACTTAAAATCAGAGCGGAGGGGGAGATTAAATGCTTTGTGATTTGTGAATGCCACGTGTCATCCATCAGGACGGGTCTCACTTGCTAACCGTAAGACATGGTCTCATATAATTTTTTCCGGAGAGGGGGGGGGGGGGGTATGTTCTTGTTAGGGAGTATGCAACTATTAGATGTGTATGCATATCGTCTTAATCCAGCTACTCCCTAATTTTAGGTGCGAGACCGGAATAAACTTGGTAACATGCTTTGTTTAGGAGTTGCTTCGGGTTGATTTCCGTGCATTATGTCACTAAACTGTTGGGGATTTGGATGAACAAATCAGGACCAACGTCAAGTCGAAGCAATTTGGATTAGACTAGAGACCGCATGAGTTAGAGATATAAGAAATTTGGGGAGAGCGAGTAGGAGCGAGGTTAGGGACTTTGGTGGGCTAGTTTAATTAGAATTTTCATCCCTAGAAATTTGGATAAACAAGTATGCTTTGAAAAGGTTGATGCCATGTTTGTAAATATGCATAGGTGGTTGAGGTTGTAGTGTGTGCTTACGGTCCGAGTCAGCACGTCATGGTGGCAATTCTTGGCTTCTTTGAGTGACTTTAGACCAAAATGACCAGTCATGTTATGTTTAGGTGTTGATTTCACTATTTAGATGTAAAATGGACTGAAATGTTCCTACCTTCAAGGGCCAAGGGTGTACCTTTCTCAAAAATCTAGAACAACGCAAATGGGTGTGTGTGTGTGGTTCAGTGGTTCCCATTCCTACATGCCAAATGGATGCGGGGTCAACATAGACTGTGTGATTCAGGATTTTGGCATCAAGGTTGACAATGGTATATCTATATGGTTAAGTTACTTTTACATATTTTTGTGTTGAGATTAATCCAAAAATAAAAAGAGCTATGAACCTCATCCCAGGATCGTGTACTGCTTATGTAGAAATAACAAAAGGAAAGTGTGTGTGTGTGTGTGTGTGTGTGTGCTTCAGGTGAAGAATAAAGAGGCTTGCTGCAGGCTCGATCATGTTCCAACCATGCATTAAGCCTGTTCCAAGTCGAAGGGCCACCACATATGTTTGGCATACCTACTGAAACACAAATTGAATGGGAGATCTTAAACATAGGCAACGACAGGTGCATACATAAATCCATACCCTGCACCTTTCTCGGTCGTCTTGTTCCATGAAATATTGGAGGTAAACTAACTACAACGATGGTGACTGATATTTAGGCGCTGCACTGATGGGAATATGTAGCCGGACGCTGGCCAGACTTAGTGAAGAGCCCGATCAACACGACAATATACGCAGCAGCCGGTCTGGGTGCAGTCTGATTCGTCTACTGCACTTTCTTGTTTATCTAGTACTAGCTTAGATCGCTCGGTTTATGGTCATTTAGTTGCTGAGATTAAGTCCTTAATGATCGATAGGGTGTTTATTTCTAAAAAAATTATAGGTCTCAGAATAGTGTTTCAGATTACCTGTCAAGGTATAGTCAATCTGAACAGGCTACGGTTGTGTGGCTCGACAGAGGACTCCCCATATATTGAGGAACTCTTGTCGTTGGATTGTAGCCCTACCCTTTTGGAATGAACTACTTTTGAACTCTTGTCAGGTGGCTTTTGGAAAATCAGACATCTATTTTCTAACAATGTCTAAATGTGGGTCAAATGAATCACCACGTTTCACCATCCTTGTATCTTTTCACTGTATAATAAGACTCAACATTGTCAATAAAGATAGGGAATGTCTAGGGCACATCTAGATGTGCCCTACTTATTGCACATCTAAATGAGTGAATCAAGTATGAAGAGAAAAAGAAAAAAGAAAAAAATATCCACACGAATCTCAACATAAGATCAATGATATAGGACTTAGATGTGCAATACTTATGGCACATCTGGATGTGCTTTAGCAAAACTGATAATGATATCACAGTTACATTTATTGTCTGTCAATCTCTATAGTTACAATTACAACTAACATGATGCACGCTCTAGCCGAGAGCATAAAGGCCATTAAAGATGTAACAAAAACACAAGAACCAGGGAACTCCGAAGGAGAAGACATGAGAAGAGAAGAAATGTGGTCTCCACCGCGTTCATCGTACTGTGTTGTCCACGACAACCAAGCGGTTCTCTCAGGCCCCTTCCATCGTCCGACCATCACAAAGAGCCACCACAGAGTCGTGCTTCCAACCTAGCTGAGCCAGACACACCAGCGCCATCAGGTGGAACCCGACTCATGGCCTTGATGCCCTCTAAGGGCATCTTCAGCCGCGCCCCCAGAAAGGCCTCCCCAGGCGTTTTTTTTTGCGCCGGCGCCGAAAAATCGGTCCAGTTGCGTCCCCAGGAGCCCGATTTTCGCCGGCTTGGGCCGAAAACAGCGCCAGCGGACCCAGGCCGAACCCGGCGCGCTGGGGGGCGCCCAGGGGCGCCGGGGCGAACTGTTTTGGCGCGAAACAGCCGCGGGCCCGCCGCGTCAGCGACTCTACCCTCTTCTCGGCCCTTCGTCGTCCTCATTGCCTCGTTTCCCGCGGCGAATCAATGCCAAAGCTGCCGCGCTGGTCAGCCTGCGCCATTGATGCCTCACGGGCGGCGCAGTGAAGACCGGATGACGCGCGTCCATCGCCCTCCCTCGCCCGCCACGCGTACTCACGGCGGCTCGCGCACGCGCGGTGCCTCGGCCTATATAAGACGCGCCCCAGAGCACTCGGCGACTCGTACTCTCTCGCCGTCGTCGTTCCTCCCTCGCCTCTCTCTCGTCGTCGTCGTTCCTCCTTCTCCTTTCTCTCGCCGTCTCCAGCACCCATGGCCGAGCGCTTTCCAGGCGACGGCGCGGCGGCGAACGGATTCGGCCGCCGCCATCTTCACGAGAGCGAGGCTCGCCTCCTTTTCGAGGCCGAGTACCCGGTCCCGCCGGACATGCGGGTACCCGGGGCGTGGAGGATCAGCACCGGCGGCGTGGCGGTGCCCCCGATACCCACCGGCGCGGCGCGGCGTGCGGAGATCGCACGCATCCGCTCGTCCCTGCCGCGTGCGGCGAGGGAGGGGCCACGGTACGTCTCCGACAGCCCGCTCTGGGAGCCCTACTTCCGCCGCCGTCACGCCGAGCAGCTCGAGGCCACCAACGGCGTCGAGCCCTCCGGCAGGCTCAACGCCGTCGGCCGGCGTCGGTGGTGGGGCGTGCCCGGGCGCATGTTGGAGGCCGTCCTCGAGTACATTGAGGGCGGCAACACGCCGCGCCTCGAGTACCCCGCCCCCCTTCCTTCTCACGCCGCCGGGGAAGCTCCTGGACCCCGAGGCGCATGGAGACCAGGGGGTCCTCCTCCTCGTCCGGCGGCTCGCCCTGCCTCCGCCCCGTCAAGCCGGAGCCCCAGGGCACGCCGGTCAGCGCGCGCACCCGCAGCTCCGGCGTCCGCATCGGCGCCAACGCCTCCCCACCCACCGGCCGCTTCGTCCTCGTTGAGCCCAAGCCGGAGCCCGGCCTCCCCGCGGAGTACGAGGAGATAGCCCGGCGCGGCTTCTCCGACGAGGACGCCCTGCGATGGGCGCGGAACGACTACCTCCGCGACGAGATGGTCCGGCAGCGCCGGGCCCTGGAGGAGATTGCCGCCCGCAAGCATGGGCGTGAGGAGGAGCACGGCGTCGTGGTCCTCGACAGCGACGACGACGACGACGACGCCCCCGGACCGTCCAACCCGCCGCGCCAACCGGGGGAGGGATGCAGCAGGGACGGTGGAGGCGTAGGCGGGGGCGGCGACGACGACGACGACGACGGTGACTACACGCGGTTCTACAGCCTCCTCGGCATGTAGAACCGCGTGGGCGGGCGGCGAGGGAGACGGCGGGGGTAGCCCGCGGTAGTTTTTTCTTTTTTTTGTAAAATATGTTTAAGTTTGAACGAACTCGCCGATGTTTGCGTTAAATTTGAGTCGTTTTTGCGCCGTATTTGACTTTTTTGACTAACCGTGGGCGCCGCGACTGGGGGGCATCACGCCCCCAGTGCGCGGTTTAGCGCCGGTGCACCCCCAGGGGGCGATTTTTTGCCCCTCCTTGGGGGCCAACAGCTGGAGATGCCCTAAGGTGCTCGGACGTCACACGTCGTCGTGACGGTATGGGGCTAGCCCTACACAGGTGTGTTGTGTGCTGTCTTCTGGAGCTCGAGTGCTCGTCGGGCCCTCCGACGCTGTCCGGTGAGGCGATGCGGTCCGTCTGGCGTCCGAACACGGTGGCGGACATGCAACCCCTTTGTTGGTGCGCTAAGCATGAGGACACACCATGGGCGTCCGACGGCGAAAACATGGCGTGACGTGCCCGCCGTGCGAGGCAGCGGGCGCGGGAGGCTGCAACAACCCTCGCGGTGGTAGACATTGGCGAGGCGGAGTCACATTCTCCGACGCCCCGTATGATGCATCAGTCCGAGTGCTGCAACCATGTCGTGGTGGATGTCAGCTCGTCCCAGGATGGATCCATCATCGATCTGACGTCCATCTGGACCGTCAGGGTTTCGGGCTCCGACGAGAAAGAGTAGGGCATGGGAGATGGCGGTGCCTTGAGTCCCATGAGCCGGCTCGTGTCCCATGCCCTACTCTACCTTGCCGGCGACCGAACCAACACTCTAGAGAGCGCAGTCGGCCGCCAGACATGGTCATGGTATCGAATCACTTTCTGGTTCAGTTTCAGTGTTTGGGAAGTGAAACAAGGTGATGGAAGGTGGCATTGGCTGGTTGTTCATGGAGCTGCAGTACCGATGGTGGAATATGTTGGAGCTGAGTCAGGAACTCAGGATGGCATTTTCGGACTCCGCGATGGCTTTCTCTACTCCTAGGTTCCGTTCATGTGTCACAGCAAAGGGCAGACGGTAGTGAAACTTAAACGGCAGGATGCATGTAACGGGCTCCAACGATGCCACCCATGCCAGGCGTCGCTGGTCGCATCATTTATGATGAACCAGCAGGGGAAACGCGAAAGCAATCATCGGCAGTGGAAGCCACCACAACTGCAGCTCTACACGAGGAGTCGTAAGGACGCTCATTCAACTCCTCGGATTTATTGTTACCGCCGATTGGATGTCACTATAAGAATCAGGGCATCTCCCTCCACCCATCCCCAACACCAACTCATCCCCTTCTTTCTCCATCAGTGTGATTCGGGGGAAGAAGGGTCGCCACTGATCTATCCAACCCGCCAGGAAGCACTTCGTCCGTTCCTCGTCATCAAGGTATACATGCGTTCTTGTGTTCCTATCTTGACTGTAGTCATCCATGTGGGATATCTGTCTGTGCTCAGAGTCACACACAATCTAACAAATTTGTGTTACATTCTTTATTCTTGTAATTTCCTTTTATATGTATGAAGCAATATCAAAGCAAACAAAGGTATTCCAAATTTTCATATCGGTCTGCGTCTATTAACTAATTAAATTTGAGTAGACTGTTGTGCGAACAAACAGATTTTGTTGTCACTAATGTGTCTATTTGTGAGTCCTACTTGTACTACAACATGGTCTCACTTCTATTGTCCAGTGGTTCTAATAACAGCCTTTTGTCTGAAACTTTTGAATGTTTGGTGCTCTTGTTCAATTATGCAATTATATATTTGGCAAGAACTTCGATAGGAAAAGAAAAAGTACCTGAGCAGTATGATATTTATGCCATGGTTCTATAATATGCTGGCATTGGTGATGTTTATTACAGTACTAAGCTTACGTTTTTTGAGGTTTTGCTGAGAGCCAAGCGAAATCCTGTTTTTCTGAAGGATGCTGATATTTGGTGTGGTTTTTACTTTGTAACACAGATGTGGATCTTTGTCAGGGACCTCACCGGCAAGATCATCACCCTCGGGGTCGATGGTACAGATACCATCGACATTGTGAAGACCAAGATTCAGGAACTGCGGGATCTTGTGCTTCAGGGAAAGTGCGAAGAAGGCCTTAAGAAATTTGGACGTTATAACATTAAGGATTTTTCCGTTCTCTACCTTGACGGGAAGTGGCTTGAGGTCGGTCGCACTTTTGCGGATTATGACATCCGGAGTGGATTGATTCTCCAGGCAAAGATGCAGATCCATGTCGAGAAGATGGCAGACATTGTGGCCGGAAAGAGTGGCAGGACCATCACTCTCGAGGTTGATGGCTCAGATACCATCTACAGTTTCAAGGCCAAGATTCTTGACGAGGAGGCCATCCCCCCGGGCAATCAGCGCCTGTTCAATGGTAAGAAGTTGCTGGAGGATGAGTGTACCCTAGATTACTACGGCATGAAAAGTGAAAGTGTCCTGTATGTGAGTTCTAGGCAGCCGAGGAGAAACAGGGTGCGTCTCTACATCAACACTTTGAGAGGCAAGACCATCACTAGTGTTACAGTCTGGAGCTCCACTATAATTGGCAATGTGAAGGCCAAGATCCACGATGAGACGGGCATCCCCCCTTCCCAGCAGTGCCTCTTCTTCAACGGGACGCTACTGGAGGACGGCCGCACCCTAGAGGACTACAACATCGAGACGGAGTCCACCCTCCGTCTCAAGCTTGCCATTCCGGGTGCTCCCAGTCCCAGGTGTCAGCTTGCCATTCCCCTGCTTGGTGGGAAATGAGATGGATAGATGACTTATCAAAATCTTTTCAAGTCGTGTGGTCTGTGGTGTACGTCACACATGGTGAATCTATCACTTGAATTTGGGTTAATATATGTCTTGAAGTAGTATTTGTTGGAAACCTTCCATATGGTACTACTACTTGATGTTAGTAAGTTCATTTTGATACTTATTTGCTTGAAATATCCCACCACCATTTTGAGGCCACCAGAGAGGCCGCCAGAGAAACAAAAGCTAAGAAAAATAAAATTGAAACGAATGGGTCCCATGTCCTCTTCTCTTTGCCCCCGATGAGACCGCGGGACAGGAAAAGGAGAGGGTGTGGGGGACTAAGGGCATCTCCAATAACCCAATAAAATGTACGCCAAAAATAGTTTTGCAGTGCATTTTGCATCACCTGAAAATGGTTTGCTTCAATAGCTGCCCTATATTGGGCACCGACAATTGCATACATATTAAACATATTCATATCAAACTCTCAAGGGATTACAAAACAAATAAATTTCACACAAATTGCTCATCAATCCAGAACATCAAATTATTATACAAATTGTTCATCACACATCACACAAATTATTCATCGCACGATAAGATGAAACTAGGGATGTTGTTTTCCGTGCCACTTCCACCACTCCCCTCATGACATTGTTTTGAATATCTACGAGTGTATCGGCATCTCGAATGTCATGGTACACCTCAAGAAAACGCCGGATTTGGTCCTCCCTTCTATGCAGTTGCACGTGTTTCCCATGAGCTCATAGAATGTGTAATCCAAATCTTTATCATGCTCATTCTCAATGATCATGTTGTGCATGATTACACATGCTGTGATGATGTACCAAAGGATCTCTTGATCCCCAAACTTAGCCGGTCCTCGCACAATAGCAAATTGGGCTTGCAAAATTCCCAAAGCCCTCTCCACATCTTTCCTAGCGGCCGCTTGAGCATTATGAAAGTAGAGTTCTTTCTTACCATGAGGAGTTGCAATCGGCTTCAAAAAAGTAGACCACTTTGGATAGATCTCATCTGCAAGGTAGTAGCCCATGTTGTATGTGCGGCCATTTGCTGGGAGCTCCATCGATGGTGATTCTCCATTGGCTAACTTGGCAAAGAGAGGTGGCCGCTGTAGCACATTGATGTCATGGAAAAAACCAGGCATCCCAAAGTTTGCATGCCAAATCCATGCCTCCTTATCAGCCATGGCCTCAAGAACTATGGTGGCATCCTGTTGGAAATATGCCCTAGAGGCAATAATAAATTAGTTATTATTATATTTCCTTGTTCATGATAATCGTTTATTATCCATGCTAGAATTGTATTGATAGGAAACTCAGATACATGTGTGGATACATAGACAACACCATGTCCCTAGTAAGCCTCTAGTTGACTAGCTCGTTGATCAATAGATGGTTATGGTTTCCTGACCATGGACATTGGATGTCATTGATAACGGGATCACATCATTAGGAGAATGATGTGATGGACAAGACCCAATCCTAAGCCTAGCACAAAGATCGTGTAGTTCATTCGCTAAAGCTTTTCTAATGTCAAGTATCATTTCCTTAGACCATGAGATTGTGCAACTCCCGGATACCGTAGAAGTGCTTTGGGTGTGCCAAACGTCACAACGTAACTGGGTGACTATAAAGATGCACTACGGGTATCTCCGAAAGTGTTTGTTGGGTTGGCACGAATTGAGACTGGGATTTGTCACTCCGTGTGACGGAGAGGTATCTCTGGGCCCACTCGGTAGGACATCATCATAATGTGCACAATGTGATCAAGGAGTTGATCACGGGATGATGTGTTACGGAACGAGTAAATAGACTTGCCGGTAACGAGATTGAACAAGGTATCGGGATACCGACGATCGAATCTCGGGCAAGTATCGTACCGCTAGACAAAGGGAATTGTATACGAGATTGATTAAGTCCTTGACATCATGGTTCATCCGATGAGATCATCGTGGAACATGTGGGAGCCAACATGGGTATCCAGATCCCGCTGTTGGTTATTGACCGGAGAGTCGTCTCGGTCATGTCTGCATGTCTCCCGAACCCGTAGGGTCTACACTCTTAAGGTTTGGTGACGCTAGGGTTATAGAGATATTAGTATGCGGTAACCTGAAAGTTGTTCGGAGTCCCGGATGAGATCCCGGACGTCACGAGGAGTTCCGGAATGGTCCGGAGGTAAAGAATTATATATAGGAAGTGCTATTTCGGGCATCGGGACAAGTTTCGGGGTCATCGGTATTGTACCGGGACCACCGGAAGGATCCCAGGGGTCCACCGGGTGGGGCCACCTGCCCCGGGGGCCACATGGGCTGTAGGGGGTGCGCCTTGGCCTACATGGGCCAAGGGCACCAGCCCCTAGAGGCCCATGCGCCAAAGGGACAAGAGGAGGGGAGAGTCCTAAAGGGGGAAGGCACCTCCGAGGTGCCTTGGGGAGGATGGACTCCTCCCCCCTTGGCCGCACCCTTCCTTCGAGGAAGGGGCAAGGCTGCGCCCTCCCCCTCTCCCTTGTCCCTATATATAGTGGGGGGAGGGAGGGCAACCTAACCTAAGCCCTGGCGCCTCCCTCTCCCTCCCATGACACATCTCCCTCCTCTCGCAGCGCTTGGCGAAGCCCTGTTGGAATCCCGCTACTTCCACCCCCACGCCGTCGTGCTGCTGGATCTCCATCAACCTCTCCTTCCCCCTTGCTGGATCAAGAAGGAGGAGACGTCGCTGCTCCGTACGTGTGTTGAACGCGGAGGTGCCGTCCGTTCGGCGCTAGGATCATCGGTGATTTGGATCACGACGAGTACGACTCCATCAACCCCGTTCTCTTGAACGCTTCCGCGCGCGATCTACAAGAGTATGTAGATCCACTCCTCCCTCGTTGCTAGATGACTCCATAGATAGATCTTGGTGACACGTAGGAAAATTTTGAATTTATGCTACGTTCCCCAACACATCCTTCTTTTGTCCTTTGAACTGTCCCTCCCATGCCGCAGGGCAGTTCTTTCACTTCCAGTGCATACAATCAATGAACCCTAGCATACCTGAAAATCCACGGGCTGAGTTCATCTCCAAAAGTCTTGCCATGTCCTGAGCATTGGGTGCTTTCAGATACTATGGCCCAAACACCTCAACCACTACCTTTGCAATCGCTTGACATAAAAGATCGAAGTGCTCTTTCCCATTGCCAAGTTATCATAAATAAAAAATCAGCCGAAAACACCCGCAAAAAAAATCTGCCGAAACACCATATGCCATCATGCGCAATGCGACAGTCACCTTCTGGATGGTGCTATGTCCAAGATTGTTGGTGCAATTCCTCCTCCATTCAAAGGTCAGAGCATGTTGCTTTGTATAGTTGGCAATGTGAAGGAACAAAACCGAATACATCCTAAACCGATGACGAAAGCATCGCCCTTGATATGTTGGAGATGGACCAAAGCAGGGTGGACCAAAGTAGAGGCGCATCAATCTAGCGTGCGCCTCTTGCCTATCCCTCCGAATCACCTCTCGCTCGTAAACGGAACCACCATGCTTGTTGGGCTTCTTGTTCTTGTGCATCATCAAGATCAAAGTAATGTCCTCCTCGTCGGTCATGTCATATTCCTCTTACGGCGAGGAATCATCACGCGGAGAACAACTCATCTACGATGCAATAGTTTTGATTACCACCTACTCATTTGTCCACAACTAAAAAGAAAGAAAGCAAAAAAAAAAAACCTTGTGCACAATTCGTCGAACACCTAGAGTGCGAGGAGGAAACCGGCCGGCAGCGCATCAGAGGCTTTGTGAGCGTTGCAGTGTCGCTATATTGTGTCGCGTGTGGGGATAGGATATGAGCTGAAACGCTTATAACTATATTTAATTTGGAAGGTGATGGGAAGATGATTAACACGGGAGTGATTGAAGTGGGATTCGGTCTTTGTACACTCTACCGTCCGATCAATCAAGAACTTGAAGAACAGCTTATTTATTTTGGTCGGCTCTGTAGTATCCAAGTGGTGATTTTTGTAATGGTATAGAGAATATTGATTTTGATTAGTATATACAAGAAGGATTTAAAAAAAGATGGTCTACTTCTGCGCTTTCTTAAACCTTGCGAACCAGAACCAGAACCAGAACCAGAGAGAGAGAGAGGGAGAGAGAGAGAGAGAGAGAGAGAGAGAGAGAGAGAGAGAGAGAGAGAGAGAGAGAGAGAGAGAGAGAGAGAGAGAGAGACCGTGGCACACCATCATTGTGACTTGTGAGTTGAAGACTGCAGTCTGCACAGCCCAGGTGAAGCCAACAATTCTTCATCTCCGGAGCCGGTGAGCCCTTTGGCGGAGTCAAGGTCAAGCTATCCCGACATCTTCGATTCATGCTCTGCACCGCGCTGCAGACGCAGGCCTTTGATCTTTCTTGTCCAGGTAAGGAATCAATGCGTCAATTATCACGGATTTTCACGGGATCGGGGTTTCCCTTGACACTGGTGTCATTCCCGCGCGCCTCGTTTCCCCATGCTCTCGCGTAGGTAGGATACAGTAGTAGCAGAATAGTTCAGATTCGAATTTCAAAAAAGAAAGAATAGTTCAGATTCGAATTTCAAAAAAGAAAGAATAGTTCAGATTCGATCGCCGATCGCCGGAACTTCCTTGTGTTGCAGCAAAGCTCCCGCGGCCGGATTATGAGCGCGCGATATCTCAGAAGCCATGGATTTCTGCCGGACAAAGATGTGGTAGCTCCCCTCTGCCGGAGGGCGGGAGGGGTGCCGGCTGATGGAGAAGGCCGCCACTAGTAAGGACATATAAGGGGTGGCGTTTGGATTTTTTTTTATGGGAGGCGTTTGGAATTTGGGATAGGTACCGGCCTCAACTATAGCCCCGGGTGAAAAGCCTACTGTCTGAAGAAGAAAAATGCAATTTGTTTTCAGTCATCTGTTTTAATTCCACAACAATCCCAATTTATCCTATTTCTGCGCCTTAGCTTCTCTTCTTTATATATGTCCACGTCCAGGTCATCTTGTTGGCAATTACCCACTCCGTCCCGAATTACTCGTCTTAAATTTGTCCAAATACGGATGTAAATCCAAAACAAGTAATTTGGGACGGTGGTAATAAATGGCAATCAAGGTTTTGTTCACTACTTACTGCACTAGTACTCCCTCCGTCCTAAAATTCTTGTCTTAGATTCCTTTAGATACGAATGTATCTAATACTAAAATGTGACTTGATACATCCGTATTTAGACAAATCTAAGACAAGAATTTTGGGACGGAGAGAGTAGTATATTGGAAAGAACCTTTCTTCACACCCGTAATTTCATCTTATTATTATTATTGGTTGTGCTTGTATGTAATTTAATCCCAAGATGGATGCAGATTTTGTTGGAGATCAGGGAGGGGTACTACTTATTCCTCACCCCTGTTTAGTCGCAAGGGTGGCAAGTTCATTTTGATCCTGTTGAACAGATGCTCCCAGTTTTGAGGTGCACCTGCAAATTTCCTTCAACATACTAGCCAAATACAGTAAAAATTAAATTATATCGCCCACGCGTTGTTACAAATAATGGAAATTAGACTATGTTATAAGGCGAGCCATAACCACTCGTGATGCAAACTTAACCTATGTTACACCCTAATCGGTCGTCATTATATGTTATTGATACTTACTGACAACTTTTATCCCAACTTTGGAGCAGAGAGGGTCACATCTCAGCTGTTTGCAAGACTGGCTCACATAAGAAGGGGATACGGAGGTAAACGGACCGTCATAACCGATTGCTGTCTTTACAAGAGTATAAGAAAATGGGCAATGAAGCTAGTGCGCATGCCAATACTTTCCTGCCAAACACTATGGATTTTGGTATATTTGAGAACATGCTACAAGAGCCAAGTGTCACTCCAATTTTCCTGCCAGTAGAATTTCTTAAAGCCATCACAGACAATTTTTCCAAGGAGCGAGAACTCGGAAAAGGTGGGTATGGAGTGGTTTACAAGGTATGGTGGATTCTTTTTCTTCTTCTTCTTCACTATCCACTTTGAGAATATCATCAAAGAAAATGTCTATACTGAGAAAAGGAGGTTGGACAGGGGATGCTTCAAAATGGGAAAATGATTGCTGTGAAGAAACTTTTTGAAATGCAACTAGAAGATGATCAATTCCAGAATGAGGTCACCTATCTTATCGGGGTTAAGCACCAAAATATAGTACAACTTGTAGGCTACTGCGCTGAATCACGGTGGGAAGCGACGCAAGTAGGAGAGAAATATGTCATGGCTGAAACGCGGACAAGACTACTCTGCTTCGAGTATCTAGAAAATAACAGCCTTGATAAGCATCTTTCTGGTATGTTGTGCTGTAGCCAGATCTTGTTTTCCTTTATACTTCATTATTTTGGCATAAATTAAGTTGGATGATACAATATACATATATTGGTTCTTTATGCATATAGTGGTTCTTCTGTTCTATTTCTACAGCTGAATCTTGTGGACTTGAGTGGCACATAAGATATGATATAATTAGGCGAGTTTGCAGCGGTTTGCATTACCTTCATGATGAGTGCCGCATTATTCATTTGGACCTTAAACCCCAAAATATATTGTTGGATGATCATATGATGCCCAAGCTTGCAGATTTTGGTATGTCTAGGCTCTTTGGCAGACAACAGTCTCGAATTATCACCAGAAGTCGTGGGGGTACATTGTAAGCTATTCCTCCTCAGAAATTCATTGTTTTTCGATTGATCTAGTATATAAAAATGTATCATTTTTTTTTCTGCAGTGGATACATGGCTCCCGAGTACATAACAAATGGATTGATCACAACAAAGTCAGATATATTCAGTTTAGGCATTATAATCATAGAGTTAATGACGGGACACAGGAAATATCCCGAGAGTAGTGAAACACCGTTTGAGGACTTCATCGAGAATGTAAGATGAATAAATCCATCCCACAAAAAAAAGTAAGATGAATAAATCCAACATTTTCATTTTCATGATATGCTAAATTATTGTGGCAAGTTTGTAGGTGATTGCAAATTGGAGGCACAGATTGGAAAAAACACTAAGTTATACAGCGTTGGAAACATGTTCCGAGCAAGTAAATAGATGCATCGTATTAGGACTAAATTGTCTTAATCCCGATCCCAGTAAAAGGCCCTCTGCATGGGATATATTACAAACGCTGAATGAATTGGAAAGCACAAAATATTGTTTTGACATGAATGATGTGCCAGCAGTGGGCCAGGTATGATAAGTAATGGCGTGCATTGGTACATATTATGCTACTCCTTCCTATCCAAAATAAATGTCGCAGTTTTGAACTAAGGTTAAACTAAACCCTAAACCCTGAACTAAGGTTAAACTAACCTTACTTCAAAACTGCGACTTAATTTAGATCGGAGGGAGTAGTTTTTATTTTCAATAAAGAGCATTTTATTAACTCCAAACATCGCATTGCGACGGCACAGCATCATAGAGTTAAATTGATACAAACTAAGTGTAAATCCCTGCGCTTTGCTGCATTTTATTCTGAAATATTTTTACATAAAATTTGTATTTTTACGCATAAAGTTGTGAAGATCAAATGTTGTTGAAGTGCAAAAAATAAATTGAAATATTAAATTTTCATACATTAATTTTGACACAATTAAGGCAATTTCAAGGTGCATTAGGAGTCAGTTTTTAAAACTGGAATATTTTTAGAGTGATGTGACCTAAAGTGGATGTTGCATTAGGAGTCAGTTTTTTTAGAATAAAGAGGGATAGCTCAAGCAAACAAGCGTCCAAACTAGGAAAAAAAATTGACTGACATATAGCATTACAAAAGAAATAAACATCCTAAGGTTGCTGGAGGACCAATCAAGACTAAAACGCCATCCATATGGAGTAAACACATTCTCAAGCTAGCACTCCATTGACAGTTGTACCATAGAGTTTTACATACATCAATATAAAAAAACTAATTTTATTGCTTCAATAAAAAGCTGATATACCATCCTTTCTTATGGTAAGTTCTTTAGAAAACATCTTCATTGTAGTACAGGAAAGGGAAATTGAACTCGTAAGAATTTGCCAACTGAAATTTATCTAACTTTTCCATTCATGGAGCTTTTTAAATAAAATTTATGCGTTGTTTTACAAGAATGGTCAACTGGATATCTGTTGAAATTATTTTTCTAAGGATCTAAGGTGCTCCCAAATTGTTGTGGACCGTCCTTTTATTTATCCAACATTTGATACACATATTACCTCAGATGAGTAATAGGTCATCAAGTACTATCCAAAGGCCAGTATGGTCAATTTAATCTCTCATTTTCTTAATGCTAGGTGTATTTATTTTTGAGGGAATTTCTAATTTGTTATGTGTACATGCTATCTTTCCTCCTTTTTTTTGAGGGTTCCTCTTGAATTACTGATTTTATTCCTGGTAGAAAACCTCATATGGCCCATGAACAGCCCATACGGGTCACTTAAAAGAGCTCCTCTGTCAAAAAAAATCTCACTCGAAAGAATTTACAGTAGCACTGCTTCATGTATTTAGTCAAGGAAGAAAATAGTTTTAGATTACAGAGGTGCAAAGCACACAAATCAGAACAGCACATACGGGTAAACTTTGCTGAGCTTATCTTAATTCAGTAGTCGAGCATTGCATTTTTTAATTCTTTTTGCAGGGAAGAGCATTGCATGTTAATTTACTAGCCTAAAACAAAAGTGCTCGATATAGTAAGTTCATGGCCTCCTCTAATCTTACAGGAATCAGAAATAGACGCATTTGCAGGGTGTGGTGATGTGAATTCCAACAATTTAACAGCAAAATTGAACAGAATGATAAGTAGATCATCCTCCCCAAGTTCTACAAATATGAGCGCCGTTTTCCGCTCTGCTCCCAAAGGAAGAAAGATATCGATCCATGCTTTCGAGATCGCCAACACAATTGTCAAGGCCTCCAATCTGATAAAATCCTTCTCTAAAGAAAGAATAAGACACCTGAAAGAGGGCATGCTGAGGTCTGAAGGTGTCCGCCGTCTTATTTCGGAAGATTACAGTCAGTTGTCCATTGTCATTGAAGACGACATACGGTAACATGATTTGCTGGACCTGGTTGTTTAGCAGTTTATATTTGTTGAAAAACCTTACATGCATTTGGTTGGAATTATGCAGAGAGGACGTGAGACAATTTTCGATAGAGGTTGCCAGGTTTGGAGATCTGTGTGAAGATTGTCAATGGCACAATCTCAGTAGATATTTCTGCAGGTAAAACTTATCGCGGTTGCCAGTTAATTCACTGTGGAGTCCATGTCTTCACCATGCCTCATCTTTATGTGTTGTTTCTACATACATTGCTCTTGCCAATGAACAGAGGTGATTCTCCACTGCCATCTAAGAACTTCAGTGAAGAGGTACCTCCCAGTATGAAGTATCTAATAAGATTGGCACAACACATCCGGGTTAGTATATACTCTTTTTTTTTTTTGCACAGTCGTTACATCCTTGTGGAGAGATGTTTTCATCTGACAAAACACTGAGATTCCATTTTCCATTTGTTCAGGTTCTACATGAAGAAATGCTAGCACTGGACAGACTTGAGCACGCTTCTTGTACTACAAGCTAGCTAAGTCGTCACTTGCATTCAATGAGTCTCTTCTCCTTTCTAATTATACAACAACTATATGCAGATGTAGCGGCTATTCCTGCTAGGAAACAAATTGATGCTATCAAGAACCAAAGGGGTGCGGTGAAGGTCTTGAAAAGCAAATCATTTTGGTCAAAGAGTATGGACAATGTAATAACCCCCGGTGACGATGATTTGCTATTAGTGTTTCTTCATTCTAAGTCTAGTCATGGAATTGCCAATTATCCATGTTGTCTTGTTGCAGATTGTGGAGAAACTTGTGGAGATCGTAGAATTCATGCATCTTCAAATCAACGAAGCTTTCTCGAAGAGTCATGCAAATGCAGAGCAATCATCTGGAGAACTTCACATAGCTATCAACCTCACGAAAACGTTAGGAGCTACTGGACTTGCGTTGCATTATGCTAATGTCATTTTGCAGCTAAAAGCTTTGGTATGCCTCCCCTGACATCAAGTTATATATCAGTAAATATTTTTTGAAAGAAACCACATGCATGTTTATTATGTAAAGTTGGAAATTACTCCCTCCGTTTCTAAATATAAGACCTTTTAGAGATTTCAGTACGGACTACATATGGATGTATATACAGTGGCGGAGCTACAACAAATAAGTTGGGCGGGCCAATTTTTTTTTTCTAAACCATACAGTTAAGTAGGCATGAGTTAGTGAAATTTCAGGTTGCCTGTATAGGGAAACTGGTAACAGGATGATGTTGTCAAGTAAAATTTGGACAAATAAACGAAATTTCTTGTGCGCTAGCTGCCTGCTGGTTCTATGGTCTTGTGCTCGTCGCCTGGGTAATTCATCGGTGGCTAGCCGCTGGCAGCCGCCATGGCCACGCCCGTCGTGGCATAGGGATGGGTCACCGTAGGGGTTGCTACATGCGGCGCCCGACTGCCTAGCTATTGGACCTCTACATCTCTGAGTGGCTTGCTCAGTGCTGAATCGGGGCAGAGAGCTCATAGCTGGATGCGAGGGAGACATGCTATTGGATTAAGCTGTTACATGTACAAAAGAGTTTTATTTGTCTCTGGAGCTGGGCGGGCCACGGCCTTGTTTTGCCCTCACGAAGCTCCGCCAGTGTGTATATAGACACATTTTAGAGTGTAGATTCACTCATTTTGCTCCATATATAATCTGTATTGGAATCTCTAAAAAGCCTTATATTTAGGAATGGAGGGAGTACAACAGAAGTTTATATAATAGTAATTGTGACACCAACTTGAACACCGAAATTAAGGATCCTTACAACAGAAGTTTCAGACAGGAGTAAAGCCAAGGCCAAAAAACTACTATAGTGAAGCAATACAGCCGCAATATCTTCTCAATGCCTTATCTTCATCTGTATCCCTGCCCAAATGCCTAACACAGCAACAAAGAACAAGCATGGAACACAATGTTATAAGGGGACCGGATCACTTTATGATCAGAACAGACTCCGCTCCTTTTCCAAAGCATCTGTACAAAATATGTCCCCAAAAGGGAGATAAGCATGCATCCAAGCAAATTGTTGCCACAAATGATTAGGGTACATGAAGTTCCCGGGGGAGATCAACAACTTCCCAACCCACTTTCGCCGCCCCACAGACAAAGAACATGTGATGAACTGATTCCACACTATGCATAAACTTTTCATTCAGTGAAATTTGGCAAAGCTTTTGCCACTGTTTTTAATTTAAAGAGAACACACACACACACACACACACACACACACACATATTGCATCCTGGAAAAGCTGCCACATGAAGAGCTTAGCATTCCAAATCAGGATGTGATGTAACCCTCTCCCCAGCCAATCATAGACTCTTGTTATGCTTTAATGACTACATATCCCACTGTCAGGCATTGGTATCACCGGTGGTTCCTCAAAATGACCGGGAGGCATTATACCAAGCACTGCCTCCTCAGATTAAGCCAGTTTTGCATACCCAGCTGCGTAGTCCCGGCAGAGATCAGGTAAGTAGCACACCCTTTTTAGCAAACATAACGTGTACAAAATAGCAAATCCATACCTTGTCATCTCGGTTGCCTCTGCATCTTGTAGAACATGACGCGAGCAGGGGTGAGAGCTGAAATGAACAGGGTACTGCGATGGCTTGTGCCAGCTGCCGAATCCACAAGGTACTTGATGCAAGTTAACAGAACAGCACTACTTTTAATAGTACTGCACAGATAACTAGACACTGGAATCTTGTTCTTAACGATGTACGTTCCCGGTTAAATTTGTTGCCTTCTTGATGAATATCAGGCGGTACCACGTGAATGGAGTATTTGGAGAATGGGAGATGAAAGGGTACGCAGCGCATAATAGATGTATATAAACTGCAATGTCCTGTCAGGCTCTCATGATTTAATTCACTGTGTCAGGATTGAGGGTATCGATGTTGATGAAGCAAACTGGTTCGAACAAGAAAGTCGGATCAGTGTCAGTTACATGCTCGCCCATGCAGATGCCAAAGTGAGCAAGGTAGAGACGCTCTACTACGCCAGCAAGGAGAGGACCGAAGGTTACATACTGGACCTTGTTCTGGCTCTTCATCGTCTTGTTTCGCCCGCGGACTAGAAACGAGCCGACTATGAAGGCTCTGATAAACAATTGAGACAAGCACAACTTCAAGCATTTGAATGAACTTATCATCCAACCTACACCGTCGAAGCAACGAGGAGATGTGGTGTCCGTGGGTGCCTGATTTTTCGCCCTTTTCAGATGCATCATACAATTCTAACGCTGAGAAATGAGGCGATTCTTGTGAATTTTCAGCTTTTAAGCAGGCTCTCATTTGTTAATGAAGCTTTTGTGAGAACTCTCTGGGATTTTAGACAGAAAGCTTTCACTCAGTTTAATAGACAACTAGAAATGGTGACCTCACGTTTGCACAGCTAGGTTTTCTTTATGTTTTTATATGTGTCATTTGGATTTTTGACATGCTCTTCAAAACATAACTTTTATCTATTATTGTTGCAGCTTATTGTATAAAGTTGTAAAATACCATCAAAATATCCTTGCTAAATAAAATGTTATTACTTTTGCTTGACCTATTGAAATATAATTTTTCGCCAATCAGTATGATGACACGCGATTTATGGCAACCTTTGAAACATACGACAAACGAGTTACTCGTGCAGAGCTCGAACATAAGAATAACATTGTCTAAATCTAGTAAGCATTAGTATGAACATGGAGTAAAAAAATAAAAGCAACTATTCCCACAGCAATCACGTCTGGAAAATTTTATGTATCTAATCCAGTGGCAGAAGTACAGATTGTTAGAAGCAATAAAACAATATTTGTCAAAAGTATCAAACATCAATCATCACAAGTAGAATCATTTTGTGGATGCACAGAAAGAATGAAGAGCATATGCCTTTGTGAACACGACCATGCAGTAAATTTCGGATTCCGTGATCGCCTGATCGGAACCATCGATTTCTCTTTGGAGAATGGAGAGTGCAAGAACAAACGATGAACACCTGGAGAAGTGGCCTTGATCATTATGCCGGGCCTTGTTAATCCCAATATACGTGGGCTAACTACGATCTGATGGCAAATTTGAGACGATCTGGCTTTCTGAGACGCCAACCTCCTTGTGAAGAGCTATAGCTCCTTTATATGAAATTGGAGAAAGTGGGTCAACTCCTTAATTCCATCTATATGAGCATTCATTGAATTGTTTTCTAGTTTGTGATAAATTGAGATTTTGTCATAGAGATGTTTTTTTTACAATTCAGTTTGAGACATTCATTGAATTGCTTTCTAGTTTGTGGAACTTATATGTACTGTAATGTATTTATGCGAATCAGCGTCTATTTTTTTTTAGTATATATATCCTTAACTATCTTAGTAGAATGCTCTAGAGCGTACATGCTGCCCTGACTAGTGTGTGTAAAGTAAACAAAAAACTATGTGTATAATCTATCTGCTGTGTAAAAAAACCTAGAGCCTTGGCACCAAGTAGTCATGGCAGCAGCCGGTAGTTCAACCTCTAGGATTACAACCCATACGGATTTTTCCTAAGAAATCTATGCACTAGATCATAGGAGTGTCTGTGTTGGTAGAAAAAAGAACCCATCGTCTTCAGGTGAAAACACTAGGGCCTTGGCACAGAGTAATCAGCTGTGACAGCAGCCACTTGCTTGATGTGTAGGGTTCTAACCCTACTTTTGAATATGTCAGGGGAGAGTTCTAATTCGCCAATCTTTCTATACCAGTTATTTAGAACACTGATATTTTTTTATCAGTTACCAGCATGACCTATCAGTTACTGTGCCAAAGTACAAACTCAAGCCTTCAGATCTGCATCTACGAGCATTTCAGCACCAAGTTTCCACAATCAACGAATGAAAAACAGTCAAGTCTGGATCATGTACACTTTGCACAACACCGTCCATCCATGGCCCAAACAGTTCAGCAAACAATGTAAACACAGTTTATTTGACACAGGTAACAGAATACGTTCATACAGCTACACATAATAACAAGCCAGAAGATTCACTAGATACTGCGGCACGCCCAATGTCGAAGATGCAAGACACGAGTAGCTTCCAAGCACGCACATCACCAGAAACAGCAGCAGCACTCCTCCAGACAGCAGCAGCAGCATAGAGCGGCCAACCTGCAAAAGGAAACGCAAGATTAATGCGATGAAAACAGGAAAATTGAATGAAAATACCAGGGGCCTTGTGCAATAAAATGCTTCATCCATTGACACTCCGGTATCTATACACATCTTTGTCGAACAAAAAATCTGTATCAAGACATCATCCTGTGTACTAGTATGAATTGACACTCCGGTATGGTGTAAGTCTAAAACCCCAAAAATACATTGATTAAGGCATGTAGACTTAGCTAGGGATTACCTCACATAGAAAAGGACAGACCCAGTGCATAGAAGCTCCCACACAAGGTGGGGTCTGGGAGGGGTTATAGGAACCTATACCCCTGCAAAGTGCAATGCAGAGAGGCTGGTTCGAACCCAGGACCTCTTGGCACAAGTGGGGAGGACTTCACCACTGCGCAGAGCCTGCCCTCGGGTGATTACCTTACATCAACTTAATAATTTACAGACTGGTTAAATGTATTAGTATTATTTCGCATGAAATTAAAACTCTTCGCTAGTCCACAGGTTCAAGGCTTGGTGCCCAAAATGACGTGTGCAGCTATCAGTCATCCTACAGGTGCTTGCATAACACACTGACTGTTTTTTTTTTCCTTTTGGGTTCAGCTAACAGGTAGTACATTCAAACAAGTTAATTACAGGCACTTCTCAAGGGATGTATTTTGGGTGGACACGAAGCATTGATGAACATGAGCATCTATTGGTTATTCCAGATCGCCGCTGTCTAAGGCCAATGACTATCTGCAACTCTGCATCAGGCAACAGTGTGCACTAGTCTAGCAGACGTATCCTACCTCCATTCTCTTTTAGATGTCGACTTAGAGTGCATAATAAATGCAGTGTTCCAAAGATGTGCAAACAATATGTCAACTAACCATCATAAACTATGGATTTAACAACATTGATAAATCAAATATCACATGGTCAACAAAAAACTTTACGGGCTCCTGCTACAGCGTGGCATCATCTCGAAGTTGTGTGTTACTAAATGTTTCAATATGGAGGCAAATGCACACCAGCATATATCTGTGATTCTGTATAGTATCACTTCTACACAATGCTTTGTTTTATTAGGTGCTAGTAGATACAAGAGTTTTCATTGTGAAGTTTTTGTTTAGGCAACAACTACTGAACTATTTACTTATTACACAAATTCAGCCAGCACGGGGAAATTAATCTCTGGATGATGTATTCGCGATTCAGACATACTTTAGTCTTGAATATGTAAACGATTTCATAAGGAACCAACCAAGCCCCTCTCACAAAAAGACCAAAGAGCTAGCTCCAGAACAACTAAGCATAACCTGATGATCTCAATTCTCAAATCTCAACAGTGCAATGTAAACAAGAAATTAACCACAGATAACATGATGTTCGAATCACATACCCCAAAATCATAATACATGTCGAGAGAAGGCCTGAATTTAACATTACCATCCTTTGAGGAAGCCAAGGCAGCAGTCATCATCGTTGTGGTGGTGGTGGTGATGGTGGCCATGGTGGTGGTGGTGGTCCTCGGCGTGGTGGTCATGGTGGTGGTGGCCGTGGTGGTGATGGCCACCGTGCGGCGGCGGCGGCGGGTAGTAGTAGGGCGGCGGCTGCTGCGGTTGGCCCTGGCTGAAGTATCCCTGGTACCCCGGCGGCGGCGGCGGCTGCTGCTGCGGCGGCGGGTAGTACGGGCCCTGCTGCGCGCCGGGCGCCGGCGGCGGGTACACCGGCGAATACCCTGCAAGCCGCGCGGAACAAAAAACACAGATCAGACCATGGCAGACCCTACCCAACAACACACGCCCCCCAATCGATCGAGAGAAAAGCTGCTTCGGTGCCGATTTGGGGGGGAAGCACGGAGGGTTTGGGGGGAGATGAACGGGGGGCGGGGCGGGGCGGGGACTTGCCTGGCGGCGGGTAGGCCTCCTGCGGAGGGACCTGCTGATAGCTCATCGTCTCTCGGCGTCGGCGGCGGCGGGGTCGATCCCTTTCTCCTTGTGATCTACGGCGGGCGGACGGGGTCGTTCGGTTGACGCCGGGACGGAGGAAAGCCGAGACGAGAAGCAAACCGCACGGGGTTCTCGCCGCGACCCAGCGACTTCCTTCCGCTTCCCGTGGGTTCTAAGGGTATATAATGTTTACCACGGCAACTAACCAACAAAGCTGGAATAGCTCAGTTGGCTAGAGCGTGTGGCTGTTAACCACAAGGTCGGAGGTTCGAGCCCTCCTTCTAGCGATTTTCTTTTTTTGATTTCATTCAGTTTTTACCTTTTGCCATCACTTCAGATGTCCTTTTAATCAAAACTATTTTCTTTGTCATCACATGAGATGTCATTTGCATCCAAACTATTTTTGTTGCCATGACATGTCGTTCTCGTTCAAAAATATTGCATGTCTCACTTTTATTAGAGATACTACTTGGTCTTTTCCAAACATTGTATGGTCGATGAACCCCTTGGCTTCCTTTTGAATGCTCTTATAAACGATGTACCTTCATTGGGAATGGATAAATGAGCTTGAGGGCTTTCCTTGCAAAAAAATGTACTACTTGGTCTTTTATCACATGAAAAGATATGGAATTCCGGGAGCAGAATCCCCCCCACACCCCCCCCCCCCCCCCCCCCCCCCCCGCGCGTCGCTCTCCCGAGGGCGACTTGGGGGCGACCTAGGATTCCCTCGCGCCGCCAACTCTCCCTTCCCCTCCTCCTCGCCGCTGCCGGAGGCGGTCGCCGGGGCCCCCGCCCGGCTGCCTGTGAGGGCGGCGGCGAGGCCTCTGGCCGCTTCCTTTCGGTGGTGAGGGCCCGGATCTGAGGCGGCGGCCTCGCTGGTGCGGACGGCGCTCCTCCCGCGGCGGGGAGTGCTCGTCGGTGAGGTTGGCCGGGTCCCCTCGGCTGCGCGGGCAGCGAGGTCCCGGTGGGCGCTGGTCGTGGATCTGAGGTGTTCTGGTCCGCTCGTGACACATGACCTCCGGCCGGCCTGGATCTCCGGCGTGCACGCGCGTGCGGATGCTGTGGCTGGTTCGGAGGTGGCGGCAGGGTGCTTGGCCGGGGGAAACCCTTGGCCGCCAGTGGCGGTCACGGCGTCGAAGGCGTACCAAACGCCATTCCCTCCTTGGTGGCGGCGCCGAGGCTCAACTTCCCCTGCCTTCTCCCTTTCCCTGCGCCCGGGTGAAAACCCTAACCCCGGTGGCTAAGCGGCGGCGGCGCCACAGCGTCGTCACCTTCTTGAAGGTGCCGACTTGGGCATGGGGATGCTGGGCGTGTATGGCGGGCTTGTCTGGTTCCTAGTGGCGGCCCGTCCGGTCATGTCTCCGATGGGGACCTCGCCCTTCCTTACCTTGTACCTGCCGTGGTGGAGCGGTACTTCATCTCACACATTGATGGCGGCGGAGATCGGCGACATGGTGTTGTGGAGGCTCGGCGTCCGATGCGCGGAGATGAATGTCGTGGTTCTAAGTCTGACAGTAACGTAGGAGGGTAAGTATGGAGAGGCGAGATCTTAGCTATGGAGAAGTTGTAAGGCCGCAAGGTTTACGAGTTCAGGCCCTTCTCGGAAGAAGTAATAGCCCTACGTCTCGGAGCCCGGAGGCGGTCGACTGGATTATGTGAGTATGAGTTACAGAGGTGCGAACCCTTGTCTCGGAGGAGGAGGGTGGCTTATATAGAGTGCACCAGGACCCAGGCCAGCCCACGTTACGAAGGGTTCAATGTACATTAAGGTAGGGCGTTACTGATAACGCTAGTAATAAAGTGCTATGATGACCATAAAAGCTACTTAATGACCGACCGTTAGCGTGCAGAGTGACTTTAGGTCTCCTAGCCGTCGAGTGGTTGGATCTTGGTCGAGTAATTGCTTCTTGGTCGAATGTCTTCGAGTCTGTCGAGTGGAACACCTCCAAGTCGATTGAAAGGTGATTTATTCTAGAGGTGTCCTTGGGTAGGGCAGTTAGGACAGGTCCGTGACCCTACCCTAGGTACATAGCTTCATCATTAGCCCCCGAATGGATCAAGGTTTGAGTGGGGAAGGAATTGAGGACTTCTCCGACTCGTTTTCTATGTCGTGAGCATATCTTGTTTCGGATCAACGGACCTGAGTGATGACAGCAACTCCCTTTTCAGTCGCCTTGATCCATTCTTAATTCTTCGCCGAGTGAGTTTCTTTACTTGTAAGGCTCCGAGTGACGGTGCGGAGGAGATCTTTGGTCTGGCAAGTTATTTGCTGCCCGCGGATTTAGTGGGATCCGAATTTTGGGAAGCGCGCGGGACGGGGGAGGCCGCAGTAATCGGACGAGATAGAGCGGAGCCGCCTCGATCCCTGCGCCACCTTTTTCGCCACGTATCGCTCGTGCGGTCGTTACGGGATTTGACAGAGCCATCTGGGTCTACCTGTCAGCCACTCGGAAGCGGCCTCATATAAGGCGTTGGACCGGAGTCTCCCAAACAGTGCGCCCCATTATCGCTTCTCCTCCTCACGCCTCTTCTCTGCGCTCGCTCTCGCTCCAGCGCCACCGCGCCACACGCGTCTCGTCGGTGACAATGGTGAAGGAGAAGACAGCGGCTTTGGAGCGGGCTAAGAAGGCGACGTCGAGGTCAAAGGGGAAGGCGACGAGCTGGGGCGGATCTTCCTCGCGGACTGGCCTGCCGAAGGGTTGGATCCAGGGCGACTGGATCCACTCGAGGATCTCCCAAGAAGACCTCGATGACCTGGCCGAGGGAGGGCTGATCCCCTACGACTCAGCGCGGCTTCCGGGGAAGGAATCCGAGCCGCAACCCCGGGAGGGTGAGCGCGTTCTTCTTGCCACCCACGTCGACCGTGGGTTTTCCTTGCCTCCTCATCCTTTCTTCCGAGGGTTTCTGAACTTCTTTGGGGCTCAACTCCACCATTTTACCCCCAACTCAATCATTTGTCTTGCCGCGTTCATTTCCTTGTGTGAGAACTTCTTGGGTTGTCGACCTCACTGGGGTCTTTTCAAGCATATTTTCACTTGTCGCTCCCAGACAGTGAAAAAGGCTAATCCGAGTGACGAGAGGACCCAAGTGATCCAGATGTGTGGGGGTCTTGGCATCCAGACGAGGGGAAAAAGCTCCTTTCCGGCCATGATTCTTCCCAATTCAATTCGCGGATGGCAATCGACCTGGTTCTACTGCAAAGACCAGTCGATGTCAGGGCAATCGACTGGCCTCCCTCCCTTTACCATGGACCGAGTGGAAAAACCCTCCCCTTTGAAGGTGCTCCCGGAGGAGAAGGCGCACGTGAAGGTGTTGGTCAACTGAGTGGTCCAGCTCATTCATGACGGGGTCACTGGTATGGATCTCTTGGAGGTCTTCCTTCAGCGGCGCATCCAGCCTCTCCAAGCCCGAGACCACCCGATGTGGATGTATTCGGGTCTAGAAGACTCCACTCAGATCCACCCGGAGGAGGTCAATGACGACACGCTGGAGAAGTAGCTGTCGAGCATTACCAGGAACAAGGACAATCCCAGAGGAGCCAGTAGAGTTCCCCCATTTGACCAGTCGCGTGCACCAGAGCAGGTCTGATTCTGAGTTTTTGCTTGTAATCTGAATTCACTCGCGCAGCTGTCTGTATTGCATCGACTGACTTTGTTCTCCCTGCTTTCTTTCATGCCATTATTGAAATGTATTCGACGCCCAACGGGGAGCAAGAGCAAGCTCTGGAAGGCGAGGCGAGTGGTGGCGAAAGTGGCGAGTGGACTTCCGATGGTGAAGGGGATGGTGGAAGTGACAACTCAAGTGATGGGGAAGAAGTCGAGTCGCCTCCTCGCATAGAGAGACGATCCAAGCTTGACCAAGAACGGCCGAGTGCCCGCGACAAGGCAACTGCTCAGGCTGGTCAGTCTTCGAAGCATCCTCGGGTCTCTTTACCAACCCCGACTGAGAAGGCGCCAAAGCACCCCAAAGTTGCAGAGCCGAAGACTCGGAAGGCGCTGCCAAAGATCAAGATCGATATCCCTGTCGCCTCCGCGTGAGTGTCTCTCCTTGTATTCACTCGACGCTCCGCGCTGTTTGTTTTTCTTGTTTTAACTGGACGAACTTTGGAATTGTTAGCGATGCCACTTCCGGGACCTCAGCTTACAGGGATGATGATGAGGTGATGGAGGATGCGGTCACTTCTAATCCGGGTATGATTTCTGCCATACTATCTTTCTTTGGTCGATTCAACTGCATCATGCATCATTGGGTGACGTGATTTTGGCAATTTGAACTTTGCACAGCTCCCAACATTATTGACCTCCCTGATGATGATGAAGAGCCCGAGAGGTCTTTGACGAGGAAGAGTAGGTGAGCTCCTGTAAGTGAGGCGCTAAAATCGACGCCGAGGGCGGAACCAGTCGTTCAGGACACTGGTGACGTCAATCGGGGTTCTATTACCTTCGCGGAGCCCCTGTCGAGTGCCTTGCCTTCTTCTTCGACTGCTCAGGCCCCTGTCGACCCGCCTTCAGTTTTTGCGATCCATCATGTCCCAGAGGACGAGGTGAATGCTGCTAGGGAAGCCATACGCCAGGCGGGCATTATGATGGAGAAGATGAAGATGGTGCGGGACGCCAGCCAAGTCGCCTATGATGCCAGCTCGGCTCTCCAGAGCAACGTTCAGGTTAGTCGACTATCTGAAGATTCTTTCCGAAAATCTTTGCGTCTGTACACCCACTGGGTGCGTCGATTGAAGTTTTGGACTAGTGGAGACTACGGTGGACTGCTGGTAGTCGACTGTAGTCTTTGTATTTTGCCGAATGTATAAACCAAACTGGTAGTTTGTCTCTTCCACTCGACTTCAGCGGGCCGGTCGAGTGGGATCAGAACCGGTGGGGGCACGCTAAGTGCACCCACTGGGTGTAGTCCCCGAGACTATGGTGGACTGCTGGCAGTCAACTGTAGTCTGAGTTCTACTTTCTTTCTCTCTTTTTTTGAACTCGAGTTCGGCGGGCCGGTCGAGTGGGATCAGAACCGGTGGGGGCACGCTAAGTGCACCCACTGGGTGTAGTCCCCGAGACTATGTGGACTGCTGGCAGTCGACCGTAGTCTTAGTATTTATTGCCTTTGTTTTTTTGCTGTAACGATAACTTCTCCCCTTTGATTTCAGAAATCTTGCGATCTTGGAGCTCGCTTTGCTGACTTGGAGAAGCAGCAGATTCAACTGAACCTTGATTTGGAGCTGGCCAGGACAGAGCTACAAAAGGTCAGAGACGGCGCCGTAGGTAAGATGATTTTGTCGACTGGTTAGTTTTTAGGCTTGAGTACTCTTCTGCTATTTCCGAATCAATCATCATTTCTTTGCAGAAAAACTGAGAGAAGCTCTGGCGAAGAAGAATCAGGACTTGGCTGCTGCCCGTAAGGAGGCTAACGACAAGACCGCTCTGGCCAAACAGAAGCTGGCTTCGGTCGGCCAGTTAGAAGAAGAGAATACTAGGCTGAAGACCGCTTTGAATGAAGCCAACAGAGAGTGTACACGTTGGAAGAAGGATAACCTCAACCTGAACGAAAAGATGGAAGGCATCGCTCGCAGGAGGGACGATCTGGAGAGCTACTTGAGGAGCCTCGCCAAGAAGTTGTACATCAAGCTTGAAGGTGCACATTTAGTTCCGACTGGTGTGTTTTTTGTGTCGACTCGGTGTATGAAAATTGACTTAACCTTGAATTGTGAATGCAGAGTTTTGCCAGAACTTTGAAGAGGAGACTAGGCGGATCGAACCAGGTTTGGATCCAATCAACTCTCCCGTGAAAGATGAAACCGCCATGAATCTGCTCCGACTGGAATCTCGCATCGACGGTGTCATGGACTACTTGGCTCGACTGAAGGTCACCATGTCACGGATCGACCCGGCACTTTGTCCAGAGGCTACGCTCCAAAACGATCTCGAGTCTCTGATGATTCGACTTAACGGAAACCCTGACCGAGTGCAGGAGTGGAAGAAGTCTTCTGCTCGGTGTGGCGCTGATGTGGCTCTGTCCTTGGTTCATGTCCACTGCAAGGAGGTGCGACAAGACAAGCTGGCAGCAATCAAGGTCGCCAACACCCAGAAGCATGACTTTCGAACCTTTATGGAGACTTTCATCGCTGCAGCCACTCGGATAGCCGACGGCATCGACCTGGATGAGTTCGTCGAGCCTGCCAGCCCTCCTCCCGCGGAGTGAACAAACTCTTATGTCCCACCTTAAATTTGCCTCGGAATGCCGAGCGGTTTTTGTAACCGTTAAAATTTTTCGGGCTGCATGCCCGAGTACTTCGATCTGTGGTCTGGAACCTTTAGAATTTATCTGAACTTGGTTTACCGTTGAATATCTTTATGAATCTCCTGCTGAGTGAACCCATTCTTCATTCGAGACAACTTCTGCACTCGCAGCGCAGTTCCGAAGGAGAGGGAAGCAGTCGACCCATGTCTTGTATTTGTGGCGAAGCTCTCCAGGAGAAGGTGGCAGTCGACCCGCCCCTCGTCGTCCTTGAGGATTGAGATGTGTTTCGTACTTAGGCGAGTACTGGACTGCAGCTAAGCCCCCGAGTGGGAGGATCGCTCTCCACTCAGTAGGATTTTTTTCAAACTTAGGCGAGTGCCGGACTGTAGCTAAGTCTCCTAGTGAGAGAACCTAGGCGAATACTGGACTGCAGCTAAGCCCCGAGTGGGAGGATTGCTCTCCACTCGGTAGGATTTTTTTCGAACTTAGGCGAGTGCCTGATTGCAGCTAAGTCTCTAAGTGGGAGGACTTAGGCGAGTACTGGACTGCAGCTAAGCCCCCGAGTGGGAGGATTGCTCTCCACTCGGTAGGATTTTTTCAAACTTAGGCGAGTGCCTGACTGCAGCTAAGTCTCCAAGTGAGAGAACTTAGGCGAGTACTGGACTGCAGCTAAGCCCCCGAGTGGGAGGATTGCTCTCCACTCGGTAGGATTTTTTCAAACTTAGGCGAGTGCCTGGCTGCAGCTAAGTCTCCAAGTGAGAGAACTTAGGCGAGTACTGGACTGCAGCTAAGCCCCCGAGTGGGAGGACTGCTCTCCACTCGGTAGGATTTTTTCAAACTTAGGCGAGTGCCTGATTGCAGCTAAGTCTCCAAGCGAGAGAACTTAGGCGAGTACTGGACTGCAGCTAAGCCCCCGAGTGGGAGGATTGCTCTCCACTCGGTAGGATTTTTTTCAAACTTAGGCGAAACGGATTAGCAGCTAAGCTCCCGAGTGGGAGGCTAGCTCGCCACTCGGTAGGAAACTGTTTTTACAAACTTAGGCGAAGCGGATTCGCAGCTAAGCCACCCATTGGGGGATTTCTTACGCAAACAGAAACAATAATAATCACTGGGGAAATTATAACGCTCTTGTCTTTGACAAATAAACTACATGAGTTTTTCTTATTACATCTCATCCGAGTGAGAATTCAAGTATAAAAGGGGCGGAGTAGCTCCGCATTCCAGGCTCGTGGCTCATCAATCTGGCGATCGACATTGTAGAGGTGGTATGCTCCATTGTGGAGGACTCTGGTGACTATGAAGGGGCCTTCCCAAGTAGGAGCGAGCTTGTGTGGTTTCTGCTGATCCACTCGGAGGACTAAGTCTCCTTCTTGGAAGGCTCGGCTCTTCACGTTTCTGTCATGGAATCGACACAAGTCTTGCTGATAGATGGTCGATCGAATCAAGCCATTTCTCTTTCTTCTTCTAGGAGGTCGATTGCGTCCTGCCGGGCTTGTTCTGCCTCATCTTCTAAGTAGAGCTCGACTCTGGGAGCATTGTGAAGCAGGTCACTCGGTAAGACTGCCTCGGCTTCGTAGACCAGAAAGAATGGGGTTCTTCCGGTCGATCAATTCGGGGTTGTCCTCAATCCCCAAAGGACTGATGGAAGCTCGTCGACCCATGCACCTGCTGCGTGCTTGAGATCGCGCATCAATCAGGGTTTCAGTCCTTTGAGAATTAGGCCGTTTGCCCTTTCTGCTTGCCCATTCGACTGAGGGTGAGCGACCGAAGCATAGTTGACCCGAGTGCCCTGAGAGGCGCAAAAGGCCCTGAATTTGTCGGAATAGAAGTTTGACCCATTGTCGGTGATGATGCTGTGCGGAACTCCATATCTGAATATCAACTCTCTGATGAAACTGATAGCGGTGCAAGCATCAAGATTCTTGATAGGCTTGGCCTCAATCCATTTGGTGAACTTGTCGACTGCTACCAGCACATGAGTGAAGCCGCTCCTGCCTGTTCTCAGTGGTCCAACCATGTCCAGCCCCCAAACAACGAAGGGCCAAATGAGTGGAATGGTTTTCAGGGCTGACGCGGGCTTGTGCGGCATATTGGATTAATACTGACATCCTTCACATTTGTCGACTATCTCTTTCGCCATCTCATTGGCTCTTGGCCAGTAGAACCCCGCTCGGTATGCTTTAGCCACAATGGTCCGAGAGGACGCATGATGACCACAGGTCCCCGAGTGGATATCGTTAAGGATCATCTGACCTTCTTCTGGTGTAACACACTTCTGGCCGACCCCAGTCACGCTTTATCTATATAACTGTCCCTTTATGACTGTAAAGGCCTTGGATCGACGGACGATCTGTCAAGCCTCTTCTTCGTCTTCTGGGAGTTCTTTCCTTAGGATGTACGCGATGTACGGTTTTGTCCAGACGGGAGTGATAACCAAGACTTCCATGACCAGGTCGACCACAGCTGGAACTTCAACTTCACTCTGATCCGTGGCACTTTTTGGCTGCGGGGCCTCTTCAGCAAAGGGATCCTCCTGGACTGATGGTGTGTGGATATGTTCCAGAAACACATTGCTGGGAATGACTTCTCTTTTGGAACCTATTTTTGCCAGATCATCAGCTGCTTGATTTTTCAGTCGGGGTATGTGGTGAAGCTCTAACCCCTCGAATTTCTTCTCTAGCTTTCTCACTGCATTGCAATAACCAGTCATGGCTGGACTTCTGACGTCCCATTCCTTCATCACTTGATTGACCACCAAATCTGAGTCGCCATAGACCATGAGGCGACGGACGCCGAGTGAAATGGCCATGCGCAACCCATATAAAAGTGCTTCGTATTCTGCCTCGTTGTTAGAGGAATCAAAGTGGATTTGAAGAACATATCTGAGTTTATCTCCTCTGGGGGAGATCAACACCACTCCGGCGCCGGAACCATTTAGCATCTTGGAACCGTCAAAGAACATGGTCCAATGCTCCGAGTGAACCTAAGTCGGCAGTTGTTGTTCAATCCACTCGGCGATGAAATCCGCGATTGCCTGGGACTTGATAGCTTTCTTTGCCTCAAACTTGATATCTAGGGGAAGGAGTTCGATCGCCCATTTTGCCACTCGACCAGTTGCATCCCTGTTATGCAGGATCTCTGACAATGGAGCGTCGCTGACGACTGTAATGGAATGATCAGACAAGTAGTGAGCAACTTTCTTGGTGGTCATATAAATCCCATATACAAGCTTCTGATAGTGAGGATATCTTTGCTTTGACGGGGTCAAGACTTCAGAAATATAATATACTGGGCGCTGAACTTTGAAGGTTTTCCCTTCCTCTTCCCGCTCGACCGTAAGTACCGTACTGACGACTTGTCCTGTGGCTGCAATGTAAAGCAGCAAAGGCTCCTTGCTGATTGGGGCAGCAAGCACCGGCTGGGTGGAGAGCAGAGCTTTGAGCTCTGCAAATGCTGCATCAGCTTCAGGAGTCCACTCGAACTTGTCGGACTTCTTCATCAATCGGTAAAGAGGCAATGCCTTTTCACCGAGACGAGATATGAATCGACTTAGGGCGGCCAAGCAACCAGTAAGCTTCTAGACGCCGTGCACTCGCACAGGGCTTTTCATTCGGAGTATAGTGCCAACTTTTTCTAGATTGGCGTCGATTCCCCGTTCGGAAACGAGAAAACTGAGTAACTTTCCGCCAGGGACTTTGAATGTGCACTTTGATGGATTAAGCTTGATATCATACCTCCTGAGGTTGGCAAAGGTTTCGGCAAGGTGAGTCAGCAGGTCAGAACCCTTCCGTGACTTGACCACGATATCATCCATGTATGCTTCTACGTTTCGACTGATTTGAGTGAGTAAACACTTCTGAATCATCCTCATGAATGTAGCTCCGGCATTCTTGAGGCCAAATGGCATGGTAACATAACAGAAGCACCCGAATGGAGTGATGAAAGCTGTCTTGATCTCGTCAGGTCCATACAGACGGATCTGATGGTACCCAGAATAGGCGTCCAAGAAAGACAGTCGCTCACATCCCGCGGTCGAGTCGAGTATCTGGTCGATGCGGGGGAGAGGAAAATGATCTTTCGGGCAGGCCCGATTGATATGTTTAAAATCAATGCACATGCGAAGTGACTTGTCCTTCTTGGGGACCATGACAACGTTGGCGAGCCACTCGGAATGGTAGATTTCTCGAATGAACTCCGCTGCTAAGAGCCGAGCCACTTCCTCGCCAATAGCCTTTCTCTTTTGGACGGCGGACCGTCAGAGATGTTCCTTGACAGGTTTTACTTTTGAGTCGACTCTCAGGCGATGCTCAGCCAGCTCCCTGGGAACACCTGGCATGTCAGAAGGCTTCCATGCGAAAATGTCCCAGTTCTCACGGAGGAACTGGATGAGTGCTTCTTCCTTTTTGGAGTCGAGTGTTGTCGAGATATGAGTCGGAGCGGCGCTGGGGTCGGTCGGGTGGATGTGAGCTGTCTTCGTATCGCCAGTCGACTGGAAAGCTCACTCTGTAGCGGGCTTCTTGGCTCGCAACAGATCACTCGGGTCTGCAGTCTTCTGGTATTCCTGCAACTCCACCACCGCCATCTGCGCGTCGGCGATCCTCGAACCTTTCTGAAAATATTCTTCTGCTTTCTTCCGATTGCCCGTAATGGTGATCACACCTTTGGGCCAGGCATCTTCAATTTGAGATACACGTAACATGGTCGGGCCATGAAGCGTGCATAAGCCGGCCTGCCCAGAATAGCGTGATAGGCACTCTGGAAGTCCACAACTTCAAACGTCAACTTTTCTTTGCGGTAATTCTTGGAATCACCGAAAACCACATCAAGAGCAATCTGGCCGAGTGATTCAGCCTTCTTCCCAGGAATGACTCCATGGAAACTCATGTTGCTGGCACTGAGTCTGGACATCGGAATGCCCATCCCTTTCAACGTCTCAGCGTATAATATGTTCAAACCACTGCCGCCATCCATCAGGACTTTGGTCAGTTGAGTGCCTTCAACAACTGGGTCGACCACCAAAGCTTGCCTCCCAGGGGTGGCGATGTGTATTGGGTGGTCGGACTGGTCGAATGTTATGGCAGTCTGAGACCATTTCAGGTAACTAGGTGTCGCCGGAGCGACCATATTCACCTCTCGGTTAATAACTTTCAGTCGACTTTTGCTCTCAACATCAGCAAAAATCATCAGGGTGGAATTGACTTGAGGGTATCCGTCATCACTGTCCTCTTTGTCCTCGACCTTGTCTGACTCCTTTTCCTTACCCTTGGGCTGCTTGCCCTGGAACTGCTGGATCAAGAGTCGACACTGCCGAGTGGTATGTTTCGGGTAAATGAAATTACCCTCTTCATCTTTCTTTGTGTGGACGAGACATGGTAAGTCCAACACATCATTCCCCTCCTGGTCTTTAACCTTTTTGGGATTCCAAGGCCCTTTAGGTTTCCCTTTAGACTTCCCTTGGGCCAAAGCTAAGGCTTCCCCGGGAGCCGCTGGCTCGGCTTTCCGCTTCTGTTTCCGATTGGAATTGCCTCCGGTTTCTTGGGCGACTGACTTGAGCTTGCCACTCCTGAGTCGATCCTTATCTTCACCATTAGCGTACTTGGTGGCAATCTCCATCATTCGATTCAGGGACATATCTCCGGTTCGACCGAATTTCAAATTCAGCTCTCTGTACTTGACGCCTTCCTTAAAGGCACAAACTGCTTGGTGGTCAGGAACATTCTCCACCGAGTGATGTAACGTGATCCATCTCTGGATGTAATCCCTCAAAGTTTCATTCGGCTTTTGCACACAAGACCGCAGTTCCGTCAGTCCTGCTAGTCGCTTGCATGTGCCTTCAAATGTGGTGACGAACACTCGGGAGAGATCTTCCCAAGTGTAAATGCTGCTAGGCACTAGCTGGTTTAGCCACGCTCTGGCCGAGCCCTCCAACATGAGAGGCAGGTGCTTCATGGCCACTTCATCATTGCCGCCGCCAATATGGACGGCCACTCGGTAGTCCTCAAGCCAAGTATCGGGCTTGGACTCGCCAGTGAACTTACTGACTCCAGTCGCCAACCTGAAATTGGGAGGAATCACTGAAGGAAATATGCCCTAGAGGCAATAATAAAGTTATTATTTATTTCCTTATTTCATGATAAATGTTTATTATTCATGCTAGAATTGTATTAACCGGAAACATAATACATGTGTGAATACATAGACAAACAGAGTGTCACTAGTATGCCTCTACTTGACTAGCTCGTTAATCAAAGATGGTTATGTTTCCTAACCATAGACAAAGAGTTGTTATTTTATTAATGAGGTCACATCATTAGTTGAAAGATCTGATTGACATGACCCATTCCATTAGCTTAGCACCCGATCGTTTAGTATGTTGCTATTGCTTTCTTCATGACTTATACATGTTCCTATGACTATGAGATTATGCAACTCCCGTTTGCCGGAGGAACACTTTGGGTGCTACCAAACGTCACAACGTAACTGGGTGATTATAAAGGAGCATTACAAGTGTCTCCAAAGGTACATGTTGGGTTGGCGTATTTCGAGATTAGGATTTGTCACTCTGATTGTCGGAGAGGTATCTCTGGGCCCTCTCGGTAATGCACATCACATAAGCCTTGCAAGCATTACAAATAATATGTTAGTTGTGAGATGATGTATTACGGAACGAGTAAAGAGACTTGCCGGTAACGAGATTGAACTAGGTATTGGATACCGACGATCGAATCTCGGGCAAGTAACATACTGATGACAAAGGGAACAACGTATGTTGTTATGCGGTCTGACCGATAAAGATCTTCGTAGAATATGTAGGAGCCAATATGGGCATCCAGGTCCCGCTATTGGTTATTGACCGGAGATGTGTCTCGGTCATGTCTACATTGTTCTCGAACCCGTAGGGTCCGCACGCTTAAGGTTTCGATGACAGTTATATTATGAGTTTATGAGTTTTGATGTACCGAAGGAGTTCGGAGTCCCGGATGAGATCAGGGACATGACGAGGAGTCTTGAAATGGTCGAGACGTAAAGATTGATATATTGGAAGCCTATGTTTGGATATCGGAAGTGTTCCGGGTGAAATCGGGATTTTACCGGAGTATCGGGAGGTTACCGGAACCCCCCCCCCCCGGAGCTATATGGGCCTTAGTGGGCCTTAGTGGAAAAGAGCAGGGGCTGCCCTACATGGGCTGCGCGCCTCCCCCTTCCCCTAGTCCTATTAGGACTAGGAGAGGTGGCCGGCCCCCTCCTTCTCTTTTCCCCCTCCGTGAATCCTATTCCAACTAGGATTGGGGGGGGGGGGGGGAATCCTACTCCCAGAGGGAGTAGGACTCTCCTGGCGCGCCACACCTTGGCCGACCAGTCTCCCCCCTCTAGTCCTTTATATACTGAGGTAGAGGCACCCTAGAACACACAAGTTGATCCACGTGATCTATTCCTTAGCCGTGTGCGGTGCCCCCAGCCACCATATTCCTCGATAATACTGTAGCGGAGTTTAGGCGAAGCCCTGCTGCTGTAGTGCATCAAGATCGTCACCACGCCGTCGTGCTGACGGAACTCTTCCCCGACACTTTGCTGGATCAGAGTCCGGGGATCGTCATCGAGCTGAACGTGTGCTCGAACTCGGAGGTGCCGTAGTTTCGGTACTTGATTGGTTGGATCGTGAAGACGTACGACTACTTCCTCTACGTTGCGTCAATGCTTCTGCAGTCGGTCTGCGTGGGTACGTAGACAACACTCTCCCCCCTCGTTGCTATGCATCACATGATCTTGCGTGTGCGTAGGAATTTTTTTGAAATTACTACGAAACCCAATAGTGGCATCCGAGCCTAGGTTATTTATGTTGATGTTATATGCACGAGTAGAACACAAGTGAGTTGTGGGCGATATAAGTCATACTGCCTGCCAGCATGTCATACTTTGGTTCGGCGACATTGTTGGACGAGACGACCCGGACCAACATTACGCGTACGCTTACGCGAGACCGGTTCCCCCGACGTGCTTTGCACATAGGTGGCTTGCGGGCGACTGTCTCTCCAACTTTAGTTGAACCGAGTATGGCTACGCCCGGTCCTTGCGAAGGTTAAAACGGAGTCTATTTGAGAAACTATCATTGTGGTTTTGATGCGTAGGTGAGATTGGTTCTTGCTTAAGCCGGTAGCAGCCACGTAAAACTTGCAACAACAAAGTAGAGGACGTCTAACTTGTTTTTGCAGGGCATGTTGTGATGTGATATGGTCAAGGCATGATGATGAATTTATTGTATGAGATGATCATGTTTTGTAACCGAGTTATCGGCAACTGGCAGAAGCCTTATGGTTGTCGTTTTATTGTATGCAATGCAATCGCGATGTAATGCTTTACTTTATTACTAAACGGTAGTGATAGTCGTAGAAGCATAAACTTGGCGAGACGACAACGATGCTACGATGGAGATCAAGGTGTCACGCCGGTGACTATGGTGATCATGACGGTGCTTCGGAGATAGAGATCACAGGCACAAGATGATGATGGCCATATCATATCACTTATATTGATTGCATGTGATGTTTATCTTTTATGCATCTTATCTTGCTTTGATTGACGGTAGCATTATAAGATGATCTCTCACTAAATTATCAAGAAGTGTTTTCCCTGAGTATGCACCGTTGAGAAAGTTCTTCGTGCTGAGACACCACGTGATGATCGGGTGTGATAGGTTCTACGTTCAAATACAACGGGTGCAAAACAGTTGCACACGCGGAATACTCAGGTTATACTTGATGAGCCAAGCATATACAGATATGGCCTCGGAACACGGAGACCGAAAGGTCGAGCGTGAATCATATAGTAGATATGATCAACATAACGATGTTCACCATTGAAAACTACTCCATCTCACGTGATGATCGGTTATGGTTTAGTTGATTTGGATCACGTGATCACTCAGAGGATTAGAGGGATGTCTATCTAAGTGGGAGTTCTTAAGTAATATGATTAATTGAACTTTAATTTATCATGAACTTAGTCCTGGTAGTATTTTGCAAATTATGTTGTAGATCAATAGCTCGCGTTGTTGCTTCCCTGTGTTCATTTTGATATGTTCCTGGAGAAAATTGTGTCGAAAGATGTTAGTAGCAAAGATGCGGATTGGATGCGTGATCTGAGGTTTATCCTCATTGCTGCACAGAAGAATTATGTCCTTGATGCACCGCTAGGTGATGGACCTATTGCAGGAGCAGATGCAGATGTTATGAACGTTTGGCTAGCTCAATATGATGACTACTTGATAGTTTAGTGCACCATGCTTAATGGCTTAGAATCGGGACTTCAAAGACGTTTTTGAACGTCATGGACCATATGAGATGTTCCAGGAGTTGAAGTTAATATTTCAAGCAAATACCCGAGTTGGGAGATATGAAGTCTCCAACAAGTTCTATAGCTAAAAGATGGAGGAGAATCGCTCAACTAGTGAGCATATGCTCAGATTGTCTGAGTACTACAATCGCTTGAATCAAGTGGGAGTTAATCTTCTAGATAAGATAGTGATTGACAGAATTCTCTAGTCACCATCACCAAGTTAGTAGAACTTCGTGATGAACTATAGTATGCAAGGGGTGACGAAAACGAATCCCGAGCTTTTCATGATGATGAAATCGATGAAGGTAGAAATCAAGAAAGAGCATCAAGTGTTGATGGTTGACAAGATCACTCGTTTCAAGAAATGGGCAAAGGGAAGAAGCGGAACTTCAAGAAGAACGGCAAGCAAGTTGCTGCTCAAGTGAAGAAGCCCAAGTCTGGTCCCAAGCCTGAGACTAAGTGTTTCTACTGCAAAGGGACTGGTCACTGGAAGCGGAACTACCCAAGTGATTGGCAGATAAGAAGGATGGCAAAGTGAACATAAGTATATTTGATATACATGTTATTGATGTGTACTTTACTAGTGTTTATAGCAACCCCTCAGTATTTGATACTAGTTCAGTTGCTAAGATTAGTAACTCGAAACAGGAGTTGCAGAATAAACAGAGACTAGTTAAGGGTAAAGTGACGATGTGTGTTGGAAGTGGTTCCAAGATTGATATGATCATTATCGCACACTCCCTATACTTTCGGGATTAGTGTTGAACCTGAATAAGTGTTATTTGGTGTTTGTGTTAAGCATGAATATGATTTGATCATGTTTATTGTAATACGGTTATTCATTTAAGTAAGAGAATAAATTTTTGTTCTGTTTACATGAATAAAACCTAATATGGTTACACACCCAATGAAAATAGTTCATTGGATCTCGATCATAGTGATACACATAATCATAATATTGAAACCAAAAGATGCAAAGTTAATAATGATAGGGCAACTTGTTTGTAGCACTGCCGTTTAGGTCATATTGGTGTAAAGTGCATGAAGAAACTCCATGCTGATGGGATTTTGGAATCACTTGATTATGAATCACTTGATGATTGCGAACCATGCCTCATGGGCAAGATGACTAAGACTCCGTTCTCCGGAGCGAGCAACTGACTTATTGGAAATAATACATACTGATGTATGCGGTCCGATGAATATTGAGGCTCGCGATAGGTATCATTATTTTCTGATCTTCACAGATGATTTGAGCAGATATGAGTATATCTACTTGATGAAACAAAGGTCTGAAACATTTCAAAAGTTCAAAGAATTTCAGAGTAAAGTGGAGAATCATTGTAACAAAAATGAAAGTTTCTACGATATGATCGCAGAAGTAAAATATTTGAGTTACGAGTTTGGTCTTCAATTAAAACAATGTGGAATAGTTTCACAAACTCATGCCACCTGGAACACCACATCATAATGGTGTGTCCGAATGTCATAATCGTACTTTATTAGATATGGTGCGATCTATGATGTCTCTTACCGATCTACCACTATCATTTTGGGGTTATGCATTAGAGACATCTGCATTCACATTAAATAGGGCACCATCTAAATCTGTTGAGACGACACAGTCTGAACTGTGGTTTGGCAAGAAACCTAAGTTGTCGTTTCTTAAAGTTTGAGGTTGCAATGCTTATGTGAAAAAGTTTCAACCTGATAAGCTCAAACCCAAATCGGAGAAGTGTGTCTTCATAGGATACCCAAAAGAAAATGTTGGGTACACCTTCTATCATAGATCCGAAGGCAAGACTTTTGTTGCTAAATTCGGAGTTTTTCTAGAGAAGGAGTTTCTCTCGAAAGAAGTGAGTGGGAGGAAAGTAGAACTTGATGAGGTAACTGTACCTGCTCCCTTATTGGAAAGTAGTTCATCACAGAAATCTGTTCCTGTGACTACTACACCAATTAGTGAGGAAGCTAATGATGATGATCATGTAACTTCAGATCAAGTTACTACCAAATCTCGTAGGTAAACCAGAGTGAGATCCGCACCAGAGTGGTACGGTAATCCTGTTCTGGAAGTCATGTTACTAGACCATGACGAACTTGCGAACTATGAGGAAGCGATGATGAGCCCAGATTCCGCGAAATGGTTTGAGGCCATGAAATCTGAGATATGATCCATGTATGAGAACAAAGTATGGACTTTGATGGATTTGCCCGATGATCGGCAAGCCATAGAAAATAAATGGATCTTCAAGAGGAAGACGCTGATAGTAGTGTTACTATCTACAAAGCTAGAATTGTCGCAAAAGGTTTTCGAAAAGTTCAAGGTGTTGACTACGATGAGATTTTCTCACTCGTATCTATGCTTAAGTCTGTCCGAATCATGTTAGCAATTGCCGCATTTTATGAAATCTGGCAAATGGATAAACAAAACTACATTCCTTAATGGATTTACTAAAGAAGAGTTGTATGCGATGCAACTAGAAGGTTTTGTCGATCCTAAAGGTGTTAACTAAATAAGCAAGCTCCAGCGATCCATCTATGGACTGGTGCAAGCATCTCGGAGTTGGAATATACGCTTTGATAAGATGATCAAAGCATATAGTTTTATACAGACTTACGGTGAAGCCTGTATTTACAAGAAAGTGAGTGGGAGCACTACAGCATTTCTGATAAGTATATGTGAATGACATATTGTTGATCGGAAATAATGTAGAATTATTCTGCAAAGCATAAAGGAGTGTTTGAAAGGAGTTTTTCAAAGAAAGACCTCGGTGAAGCTGCTTACATATTGAGCATCAAGATCTATAGAGATAGATCAAGACACTTGATAAGTTTTTCAATGAGTACATACCTTGACAAGATTTTGAAGTAGTTCAAAATGGAACAGTCAAAGAAAGAGTTCTTGCCTGTGTTGCAAGGTGTGAAATTGAGTAAGACTCAAAGCCCGACCACGGCAGAAGATAGAAATAGAATGAAAGTCATTCCCTATGCCTCAGCCATAGGTTCTATAAAGTATGCCATGATGTGTACCAGATCTATTGTATACCCTACACTGTGTTAAACAAGGGAGTATAATAGTGATCTAAGAGTAGATCACTGGACAGCGGTCAAAATTATCCTTAGTGGAATAAGGAAATATTTCTCAATTATGGAGGTGACAAAAAGGTTCGTCGTAAAAAGTTACGTCGATGCAAGTTTTGACACAGATCTGGATGACTCTAAGTCTCGATCTAGATACATATTGAAAGTGGGAGCAATAAGCTAGAGTAGCTCCGTGCAGAGCATTGTTGACATAGAAATTCGCAAAATACTTACGGATCCGAATGTGGCAGACCCGTTGACTAAAATTATCTCACAAGCAAAACATGTTCACACCTTGAACTAGATTACTGACTCTAGTAAACCCTTTGGGTGTTGATCACATATCGATGTGAACTATGGGTGTTAATCACATGGTGATGTGAACTATTGCTGTTAAATCACATGGCGATGTGAACTAGATTATTGACTCTAGTGCAAGTGGGAGACTGAAGGAAATATGCCCTAGAGGCAATAATAAAGTTATTATTTATTTCCTTATTTCATGATAAATGTTTATTATTCATGCTAGAATTGTATTAACCGGAAACATAATACATGTGTGAATACATAGACAAACAGAGTGTCACTAGTATGCCTCTACTTGACTAGCTCGTTAATCAAAGATGGTTATGTTTCCTAACCATAGACAAAGAGTTGTTATTTGATTAACGAGGTCACATCATTAGTTGAATGATCTGATTGACATGACCCATTCCATTAGCTTAGCACCCGATCGTTTAGTATGTTGCTATGACTATGTTCCTATGACACTCTGTTTGCCGGAGGAACACTTCGGGTGCTACCAAACGTCACAACGTAACTGGGTGATTATAAAGGAGCATTACAGGTGTCTCCAAAGGTACATGTTGGGTTGGCGTATTTCGAGATTAGGATTTGTCACTTCGATTGTCGGAGAGGTATCTCTGGGCCCTCTCGGTAATGCACATCACATAAGCCTTGCAAGCATTGCAACTAATGAGTTAGTTGCGAGATGATGTATTACGGAACGAGTAAAGAGACTTGCCAGTAACGAGATTGAACTAGGTATTTGGAATACCGACGATCGAATCTCGGGCAAGTAACATACCGATGACAAAGGGAACAACGTATGTTGTTATGCGGTCTGACCGATAAAGATCTTTGTAGAATATGTAGGAGCCAATATGGGCATCCAGGTCCTGCTATTGGTTATTGACCGGAGACGTGTCTCGGTCATGTCTACATTGTTCTCGAACCCGTAGGGTCCGCACGCTTAAGGTTTCGATGACAGTTATATTATGAGTTTATGAGTTTTGATGTACGAAGGAGTTCGGAGTCCCGGATGAGATCGCGGACATGACGAGGAGTCTCGAAATGGTCGAGACGTAAAGATTGATATATTGGAAGCCTATGTTTGGATATCGGAAGTGTTCCGGGTGAAATCGGGATTTTACCGGAGTACCGGGAGGTTACCGGAACCCCCCCGGGAGCTATATGGGCCTTAGTGGGCCTTAGTGGAAAAGAGAAGGGGCTGCCCTACATGGGCTGCGCGACTCCCCCTTCCCCTAGTCCTATTAGGACTAGGAGAGGTGGCTGGCCCCCTCCCTCTCTTTTCCCCCTCCGCGAATCCTATTCCAACTAGGATTGGGGGGGAATCCTACTCCCAGAGGGAGTAGGACTCTCCTGGCGCACCACACCTTGGCCGGCCAGCCTCCCCCCCTCTAGTCCTTTATATACTGAGGTAGAGGCACCCTAGAACACACAAGTTGATCCACGTGATCTATTCCTTAGCCGTGTGCGGTGCCCCCAGCCACCATATTCCTCGATAATACTGTAGCGGAGTTTAGGCGAAGCCCTGCTGCTGTAGTGCATCAAGATCGTCACCACGCCGTCGTGCTGACGGAACTCTTCCCCGACACTTTGCTGGATCGGGGTCCGGGGATCGTCATCGAGCTGAACGTGTGCTCGAACTCGGAGGTGCCGTAGTTTCGGTACTTGATCGGTTGGATCGTGAAGACGTACGACTACTTCCTCTACGTTGCGTCAACGCTTCCGCAGTCGGTCTGCGTGGGTACGTAGACAACACTCTCCCCCCTTGTTGCTATGCATCACATGATCTTGCATGTGCGTAGGAAATTTTTTGAAATTACTACGAAACCCAACAATCACAGCAGCCCTGATGGCTCTACTAAAGCACTCTGGCCCCGAAATATGTATTCTGCTGCTGGCAGGCGCATCTCTGTCGTGGCCTTCTCGATGAGCCCTGTTCCTGTCGACCAAACCTTGGACGAGGATGGATCTCGCGTCAAAGCCTAGCCCTCTGGGGTCAACTGGAATCCTTCACCCACCACTATGAGGGCGCCTGTCATCCTGCTGGCGAGGCACATACGACCCGCTCCTCGGGGGAGGCGTGGGCACTCGACGTCGACCGTCACGATCGACTCGGTGATCATACTGATCATGGTTCCCATACTGGTCATGCCAGTCTCCACGTCCCTCATGCCTCGGGGCCGATCTCGGGCTGTGGGCCAACTGGACTGTGTCCGCGTCAACGGACCTGCTATGAATTCTGTTCCGCGACTGAGAAACAGCGGAATTCTGATCTCCTGCTGCCCGGAGTAACGCTCTGATCTGCAGCAAGCCTCTGCCAGCCTCCGACTGGGAAGGCTGAATCGACTCCGCTATACGGGCCGCAGCTGCTAAATTCTGAATCGGAGTCCGATATACCTGCGGGGGCGGGAAGAGCTGACGTCGACTGGATTCGGGAACCCGTTGTCGCGCACGCTCGTCAAGTGCTTGCTGGAGGTTCTCCAGTCGAGTGCGCTCGGCCAAGTTTGCCAGGCGCGCGTCCTCCAAGGCACGAGCCTCGGGGGTTTCTCCAACGATAGGAGTGTGCAGCGCATCCATGTTCCGGCGGCGAAGTTCTTCTCTCTACAGCGACGTGAGAGGCTCAGGAAGATACTCCTCATGGGGACGCGACGGGTCGCCTCCTCCTGCGTCTCCGTCGGTGCGGGTAAAACTGGGGGGACTGGGCGGTCCATCGACCATCAGAACCTCCGCCGCCGGATCGCTGCTGTCGCACTCGGATGCAGTCTCTTCGGAGCCATTCGACAGGCCGTAGAGGGATTCGTCAGGATCGATCACCGCGACTTGAGGGGTGGCGAACTGACGGGCCACCGCGTGTCTCACCCACCGCCGAAGCCTCGACCGACCGGAGCGCTTGCACCGGCGGGAAGCGGGGAGGGAGGACAACACAGGAGCCGACCGGTAGGGGGTCGAAAGTTGCCACAGGAGAACGCCGCGGACGCACGCGCTAAAGTGCGTTGCCCCGCGGACAGGGAGCGCGTCCACGTCGAGCGGAGCCTCCTGAAGCCAGGCGGAGTCGTCGGCGATGAACGTGAGCGCCGAGACGGATCTCGCGGCCCTCCACCAAAACTCCGTCGAAAACCATGACGATTCGGGTCGGAAAAGATCACAACTCCTCCAACAAAACGCTAAAACACCCGCCCCATGGTGGGCGCCAACTGTCGTGGTTCTAAGTCTGACAGTAATGTAGGGGGGTAAGTATGGAGAGGCGAGATCTTAGCTATGGAGAAGTTGTAAGGACGCAAGGTTTACGAGTTCATGCCCTTCTCAGAAGAAGTAATAGCCCTACGTCTCGGAGCCCGGAGGCGGTCGACTGGATTATGTGAGTATGAGTTAAAGAGGTGCGAACCCTTGTCTCGGAGGAGGGGGGTGGCTTATATAGAGTGCGCCAGGACCCCAGCCAGCCCACGTTACGAAGGGTTCAATGTACATTAAGGTAGGGCGTTACTGATAACGCTAGTAATAAAGTGCTATGATGACCATAAAAGCTACTTAATGACCGACCGTTAGCGTGCGGAGTGACTTTAGGTCTCCTGGCCGTCGAGTGGTTGGATCTTGGTCGAGTAATTGCTTCTTGGTCGAATGTCTTCGAGTCTGTCGAGTGGAACACCTCCAAGTCGATTAAAAGGTGATTTATTCTAGAGGTGTCCTTGGGTAGGGCAGTTAGGACATGTCCGTGACCCTACCCTAGGTACATAGCTTCATCAATGAACTCGCGCAGGAGGAGGTAGCTGTCTGGCGTCATGGTAACGTCGATGGCAGAGTGGCCAAACAAGGTAGAAGCCTCGATATAATCTGAAGACGGACCTGTGGAAGATGGCTGCGACGACTGATAGGTCCATTTTGCATCACGCTTTTATATCGATATTTATTGCATTATGGGCTGCTATTTCACATTATGTCACAATACTTATGGCTATTCTCTCTTATTTTATAAGGTTTACATAAAGGAGGGAGAATGCCGGCAGCTGGAATTCTGGGCTGGAAAAGGAGCAAATATTAGAGACCTATTCTGCACAACTTCAAAAGTCCTGAAACTCCACGAAATACCTTATAATAAATAATGAAAAATCCTCGCCAAAGATGAAGACCAGGGGGCCCACATCCTTTCCACGAGGGTGGGGGACGCCCCCCCCCTAGGGCGAGCCCCTACCTCGTGGGCCCCCCGGTGGCTCTCCAATGACCATCTTCTGATATATGAAGTCTTTCGTCGAGAAAAAAATAAGAAGCAACATTTCGGGACGAAACTCCGCCGCCACGAGGCGTAACCTTGGCGGATCCAGTCTAGAGCTCCGGCAGAGCTGTTCTGCCGGGGAAACTTCCCTCCCGGAAGGGTAAATCATCGCCATCGTCATCACCAACGCTCCTCTCATTGGGAGAGGGCAATCTCCATCAACATCTTCATCAGCACCATCTCATCTCAAAACCCTAGTTCATCTCTTGTATCCAATTCTTGTCTCCAAGTCCGGGATTGGTGCTAATAGGTTGCTAGTAGTGTTAATTACTCATTGTAGTTGATGCTAGTTGGTTTAATTGGTGGAAGATCATATGTTCAGATCCTTTATGCATATTATTACCCCTCTGATTATGAACATGAATATGCTTTGTGAGTAGTTACGTTTGTTCCTGAGGACAAGGGAGAAGTCTTGCTATTAGTAGTCATGTGAATTTGGTATTCGTTCGATATTTTGATGAGATGTATGTTGTCTAGCCTCTAGTGGTGTTATGTGAACGTCGACTACATAACACTTCACCATTATTTGGGCCTAGAGAAAGGCATTGGGAAGTAATAAGTAGATGATGAGTTGCTAGAGTGACAGAAGCTTAAACCATAGTTTATGCGTTGCTTCGTAAGGGGCTGATTTGGATCCATATGTTTCATGCTATGGTTAGGTTTACCTTAATACTTTTGTTATAGTTGCAGATGCTTGCAATAGAGGTTAATCATAAGTGGGATGCTTGTTCAAGTAAGAACAGCACCCAAGCACCGGTCCACCCACATGTCAAATTATCAAAGTACCGAACGTGAATCATATGAACGTGATGAAAACTAGCTTGACGATATTCCCATGTGTCCTCGGGAGCACTTTTCCTTATATAAGAGTTTGTCCAGGCTTGTCATTTGCTACAAAAAGGATTGGGCCACCTTGCTGCACTTTATTTACTTTTGTTACTCGTTGCTCGTTACAAATTATCTTATCACAAAACTATCTGTTACTACTTATTTCAGTACTTGCAGAGAATACCTTGCTGAAACCCGCTTATCATTTCCTTCTGCTTCTCGTTGGGTTCAACACTCTTACTTATCGAAAGGACTAGATAGATCCCCTATACTTGTGGGTCATCAACGACACACGAGTGCGTCTGACCGGCTTGTGCCCCAGACCCGGTATGTGGCTTGGTTGGGGCTTCCGGCTTTTGATGTTAGGTTTAGGTGAGTGGTTTGGGTAGTGGCCCAGCTAGCATCCCTTCATTATATGGATAGGAGTAGCGACATCTGTTGCCAAGATGGTGGATTCAGGTATATTGTTTGTTATAGTTTGTAAGGTCCTCGAGAATAATCAATAAAGTGGTTGTATGCATCTCCCAGATGCAGAGGCCGGGGGTCATCCTCCTTTTCTAAAAAAATCACATGAAACGATAATTAAAGCTTAAATCTTTGGTAAAGAAAAGATAACCCACCTTAATGACACATATATGACACCAAAACATACAGTTGAATTCTTGACTGGCTCCTTGTAAGCGAAAAAAATCTTGACTGGCTGGTCGTTTCTCATTTTCTACTAAAGGTTGGTTCTTGACCAAACGAAAGTATGCACATGAGACTTCCATGGTGAGGGTTTCTCTTCTCCTCCTGCAACCACGGCGGCCATAGCACTCATTCCCTCCAAGCTTTGTTAGCAAACATGTGGATTCACCTTCACTCTACCTGCAGCTTAGGCGGCCAATGGTGGGAAAGGGGATCAGCTTTGGCCGGTAGTCTAGGTTAGGGTTTTTTCTCTCTTAGGGGCGGAGTACAGGCAGATTGCAGCGTTTCATCTTCAAGTTGGTCTTCCGGGTGCTAGTCCTCCTCAAGTTCGCCCGTCATGACTAAGTCGACAAAGCTCCGACATAGATTTCTGCCATCTCTTGGTGAGTCACGTTAGGGTTTTTCGTTGTGCGTGTGTGATGGCAAGATTTAGTGTCAATCGCTTCAGATCGATGCAACGGTTTAATGGCGAACTATTGTATCTCTGGGACGCTAGTTCTTAGGGGCACGTGCATGAAGACTTTCTGCCTGACTTCGATAAGGTCAAGCTGGTTCTGGTATGGGAGCAGCGATAGTTGTGTGTTTTCGATGTGATTTTTGTATGTTCAGGGTGCTTTTACTTGTTATAAATCTTTATAATATATCTGGGTCCTTTTTCAAAAAGAAACCTAAAGGTTGGTTCTTAAATCCTCTCCCTAGCAAAAAGTGACACTATCTTACTGCATTACTAAAACAGTGTGGTTCCCTTAAATATTTAAGCTTCTTTAACACCTATGCGCATCTGGATTGTGTTGCCTGGTGCAGGTAATGGGCGTCGACATGGCTTGATGATCGCTTGAACGGCTTCTACTGCATGCGTGAAAAAAATAGGAATTTGACCACAATAGCTAAATGAGAGTCGACTGAATTTAGCTATTTGTGGCCAGTCAATTTCGAATGAAGGAAAGAGAAGGAAGGGCCTCGCCAGAGAGAAGAAAGGAGAAGGAAGGGGCTTGCCCGAGGGCTATCCCATTATCTATCTTAGGGTTTAGGGTAGGGGCGGTGGTGGGACTTCGCCGGAGAAAAAAACTGGACGCGGGCGGGGCTAGAGGATGGCCGGGAGCGGCAGCAAGACCGGCGGTGGGGGCTGTTCAGGGGAGACCGGTGCAGCGGGGCGGTGGCAGGTTTGGCAGGTGGAAGAAGGAAGAGGCTGGAGGTTGAAGAAGGAATCTACATCGTCGGTTTTCCATCCAACGGCCGAAACGAAATCGACTAACTCAAATTCGTTTTTCAGGTGACTTATGTCTACCCATTCCCAATTAGACTGATCAAAGTGCAGATCGAAAAAAAGGAAAAAAAAAACAAGAGGGGCTGCCTGCATGCGCGAACAGATTAAGATCTCGACCGATCAGGCTCCGTAGTGAAGCAAAGAATAGAAGTGCAATATTGAAAGTGATCAAGTGAGTGATTACCTGGTTTGGCGCTGGGCATCTTGTGGGTTTTCATCTGGCCGGTCTCGCTAATGAAACTGGGAGCCATGGTTGGTCTTCCCATAAAAGAAGTAAACAAAGAACAATTTCCCGGTTGTGATGAATGAATTGAGTAAGAAAAGAGATGAGAGGCTGACATGGAAGATAAGGGCCACTCGGGCTAGCCAAGGAGACTGCCCTGTGATTAGAGAGAGATCACAAGACATCCGTCACACACATGCAGATCAAACTAGCCAAAGGCAAGTCATCCTTGGCTACCAGAAGAAGCCATTATCATCATGCAAGGCCTCTCTCTCTCTCTCTCTCTAGATCTCTCTTCTTCTTCTTCTTCGCGTCTCTCTCTCTCTCTCTCAACATGGCAATCGGAGACTTTCCCCATTCGGCCAGGCCTGTGTGCCCCATTTATGGCACCTCAAAGTGGCAAAGCATCGCGACGCAGAATATTGCCGATGCAAGCAAAGCAAACGGGTCCAGATCTCTCCCTCATTTGGAAAATATTCCGAGAATCCGGTCGGCGTGGCCGTATAATTTTCTGCGGCCCGTGCTGCCCGAAGAGCGCATCTCTGCTGCTGCAACTTGGCCGGGCGCGTTGACAGTGTGGAGAATGGAATTTTGACGGAACCTCGATGATGATGTGGGAACAAACGCATTTGTATAATGCAATACGTACAGCTGAGCCTGGCCACTTGCATGGCAAATCTATGGACGGACGCCACGATCTTATCGTCCTAATCATGTGCTTTAGCTCAGAGCTGTACTGAGTACTGACAGCGTGCATATATCTTTGCTTTTCTGCTGCTTGATGCTTGATGCTCGGCCACTTGATGACACTTGTGCACGGCGGGTCGTCACGAGTGACCTCAATTGCTCCGGCTTTTGAGTTTTTCTGTATTTCTTTTTCGTGCTTTTGTTAAGCCCATAGTAGCATGTCGGCAGCAGCCTTGCACTTGCCGTTTCTGGATAATCATTTCACTCCAACCATAATAGTATTTCTTTACGACGGTAGTATGCAAGATGCTTAGGAGAGGAGCTTCGAAAAGTAAATCTTAAGCATCGGTGCTCATTTCTATAGGGTAGATGCTTGATTATGCACCCCTTTTGTAGCGATGAACACTTGTGCTAAGAAGAATTCAGTTTATTTTACTAAGCACCTTCCTAAATGTCTTGCACTGTACGAGGCCAGTCAATAGTCAGCTAACTTTTTTTGTGAAAAAACTTTCAATCTATTAATTATGACATACAAAGAACGCAAAAATGACAAAAAATTATAGCTATGTCCATAAACAATCTCGACGACCGCAAGCACTAGAGCGAGCCGAAGACGTGTCGCCGTCATAGCCCCTCCCTTACCACAACCGGACCAAACTTGTTGTAGTGGACAGTTGAAAAGTCATCATACTAGGGCCCTACAGGACCAGCATACAAGAACATCAACCGCCGTCAATGAAGAGGAATATAGATTGAAAGAGTACAACATGTAGACACACAAACAAAAATAAGCTCCAAGCAGATCCACCAAGACCACTGATCGAATCCTACGAGATCTATCAAAGACACACCTCCACGCGTCCTCTGACGACGCTAGACGCATCCCTAAAATGAGGACTAGGTAGAAAGATCCTCACTCCATCCTTAGAGAGTTGCCACCTCTCGTTTTGCTAAGCAGGACAAAAACCCACCAAAAACCGAAGCAAGACCCCTCCCACCTACAAGGGCCAGGTTCCACCAACCACCGCGCCTCCATGCCCGCAGGGCCACCGGAGACGAGGCGGTCCAGCGATGGCGTCGACGGAAGGCAGAGGAGCCCTAAGCTTATTTTCCTGGAAGACGAGGCGGCGGCTGTGTTTGGCTACCTTAAGTTTTTCTTTTACTTTGCTTTGACATAAGATAGACCGAGTCACGTCGTGTACACATTAGTCAGGTAATTGTATCGCTAGGGAAGGGTGCACGATAAGCTATGTAAGACGTGGTTTAGCTCTGCACTGAACTCATTAAGCTATGTAAGTCGTGTACACATTAGGGTAGCACTGGAATGTATTAGCTCTGCACTGAACTCAAAGATATCTGAGACTTAAATAAAGGCGAGACAATTCCCAGCTAAAATGGAATACCTGAGAAATCTCAAATTAGGGCAGCATGGGTTGCTGCTGATTTTAAACCAAAAAATAGCATCAGTGTTGTGGGTGTTGTGCAACGGCGCGGCTATGTGCCACCCAATGAGAGCCCCCCTTTTTTTTGAGACAAACTCGCAAAGCTTTTATTCACCCGTCACAATATTTACAGGGACGAAATCCAAGTTTTCTGGGTGACCTAACCAGACATGACGGCCAAAACCCAGGGATAATGCATGCTTTGCTAATTTGTGAGCCTCAACATTCGAGGTTCTAAATTCATGACTAATTAAACACGAAGAAAAAACTCTAGACCGGTCTATGATTTCATGTACCACTGCCCCATATTGTGCACACGTGCCTTGCTTGATCGCATCAACAACCATCTTACAATCAGACGCCACTGAAATCCTGTGGAAGAGCAAGTCATCCGCGAGGGCCAGAGCTTCACGTATTGCCAAAGTCTCCAACGTTTTAGGATCATCGATGTTATTGAAACGGGTCACTAACGCCCCTTGAAACTCCCCACTGCCATCTCGGCAAATTGCTGCTGCTGTCCCGAAGCCCCCATGTCTGGCAACCGCTGCATCGACATTGACTTTCATGTGATATTCTGGAGGAGGGATCCACTCCGCCATTCTAGGAGCCGGTTCTTGCTTGTCCGTCCAATGAGAGCCCTACCACGGCTCATTTGCACAGGAGCATGTATTGGGTCGGCCTAGTAGCCATGGCTCACCTACTGACGACATGCTACTTTTTTTTTCTTCCGTTTTTATTCATATTTTCTTACTTTATCTTCAAATTTGTTTAGATTTTGCAATTTTGAAATATACTATAAAAATTAAATAATTTGTTTATATTATCCGTGAAAAATGTGAAACATGTATATAAAATGTATTTGAACTATATGAAAATTACAACGTGATCCAAATATAATTTAAAAAATGTACAAGTGGGTAAAATATATTTGAAGTTCTGGAAAAGTATTTTTTTGTCGGAAAAACATTCATAAGAATATAGACTGAAAAAAAACCATGAAAAGACACAAATAAAAATGAAGAAAATAAAATAAAACAAAAGAAAACTAAAATAGAAAATTAAAACTAAAAAAAAAGAACAACTCAACCGAGCGATCGGGGCAAAGCGAATGTGCCCGCGACAACGTGCGAGGGAACAAACGCACGAACACGCTAAAAATGGTCCGGCCCGGTACTGTAGAGACTGTAGGAGAGCCATATTATATATCAGTACATGCGATAAGAGCACTTTCGCCTGTGCAGTGGGCGCTGCTATACCTCGCTTCTAGCGAGACCGAGTGAAGCCCCGCATGAGAGGGGAGGCACAAGATGGGCCGGCCCAGGCGCGCGGGAGGCCACAGTCTATGCTTTTTGTTTGTTGGTTTGTTTGTTTGTTTGTTTTGTTTTGTTTATACTTCCAAATGCTCTAAATAAATTAATTAAAAATGATATAAAATAATAAAAATTGAAAAAATGTTAACCAAACTTTTGAAAAATGTTAAATGTTAAAATAAAAATGTTCATCATGTATACAAAAAATATACAATGTATATGAAAAAGTTATCATGTATTTAGAAAACGTTAATCAAGCATTTGAAAAAAATATGTATCTTGTGTTTTGAAAAGTGTTAATCATGCATTTGAAAATTTTGTATAGAAAAAATGTTGACCATGTATTCATAAAATGTGAATCTTGTATTTGAAAAAAATGCTAATCAATCATTTAAAATTAAAAATATGTATGGAAAAAATGTTGACCATGTAATAAAAAATATTAATCTTATATTCGAAAAATGTTAATCAACCATTTGAAAAAAAATTAATGTGTACAGAAAAAATGTTGACCATGTATTAAAAAATTTTAATATTTTATTTGAAAAATGTAAACATGTATGAAAAAATACAATGTGTAAGATGTTAATCATTTATTTAAAAAATGGTTAACTCATATAAAAAAATCAGATGTATACAAAAAATATTGAATGTATACTGAAAAAAGTTAACACGTATTGAACAG